>NC_066835.1:1729268-2329268 GCF_001640805.2 Lates calcarifer
GGTCGAGAAACCTTCTTCCCCTTCCTCCTCATCTACTACTGTAGGACTGACAGGCATCAACTTGATCACAGCAGTGAAGGAGGACCTGCAGCACCTCCACCTGCAGAATCCAGGCAAGCGGTACTTATGGTTAGGGTTAAGATAAATCTCTGTGAAATTAACTCAAATCTATGTAATGTCCCCAAAAGTGACTGAGATCAACTGACATTTAACTTTAAGAGGTGAGGGACAACAATCTTGAGATCCTGACCTCAGGATCTAGATCTGTGTTTAGAGGTGATTAGGTGAGAGCTGTCAAGGAAACACAAGAGCTTTTGACTCCAGATGCCCTGCATCAGTGGTTAAAGAACAGGATCTTCCTCAGCAATCACTGTCTCGTCACAAAAAAACTGCCAAAATCAGAAGCAACTGAATAGTGAGCGGCATGCAGATGAGTGTTTTAAATGCTACAGCACAACTGTGCAATAATAGGTCTGAGAGACAATTACATTTCAATAAAGCTTCAAGCTAAATCTGTGTTTTCATACTACTTTGGTTAAGATCTTCAACTACAATGAAACTCCTGACTAAATGTCAAATGACTAACTTTGTCTGAAATTCAGAAATTAAAATAACTGTTTATAACTGCTTGTTGAACAGTGTGACAATCTCAACTATATTCACTCCTGTCCTGATCTTAATCATTGCCCATAACATTATAATAATCTAAAGAGTCATGAGTCTAGACCTGCTCTGTATGAAAAGTGCCTTGAGATGACTTTTGCAGTGAGAATTGAATTGAAGAGCTGAGGCTGGGGTTGGTGGTAGGGAAGCTGGGCTGAATGCTAGCATGCTTGTAACTTGTGGGCTTTAAGTTTGTTCATGATACAATTTTTCACATCAGCAATATCTGTCAGATTCCTGAGCTGAGGTTGGAGAGAACTGCATCTAATTGTTCTATGGAAGTGATCTTAATGTGGCATGCTAAAAAAAAATACATGCCAACTTTGAGCTCCAAATAAATATCTGAAAGAGACGGTGAGTTCATTCATGGGCTAGAGTGTACTGTCACAACTGGTGCTCAGAACACTGGGAGGAGGACCCAATGCAGATGCCAAGACAAGGCTTGAACAGCTCAGAGTTTATTAAACAACAAAAGAGGAACAAAAGGCTTGTGAGGTTCAAGAGGCAAACAAATCCAGTGGGGAAGTCGGCAGAAATCCAAAACCAGACCAAATAGACAGAAAGTCCAAACACAGGGCTGCAGGCAAAAACCAAGGAATCCAGAAAAGAAGTACTCAGCAAACTCAACTTAAAGATAAGATTATATATAAACACAGGGTTAATTAAATAACATGATAGAAGTGACACTGAAAGGGAAAAACATGTGATGTGAAATCACAACAGACACATAAAAAGGTAATTTCAAGATAAAAACAGGAAATTAAACAAAGTCAAGCTTAAAAGTCAAGTTAAAAGTTTAAAAGATCG
Source organism: Lates calcarifer (assembly GCF_001640805.2). Classification (NCBI taxonomy): domain Eukaryota; kingdom Metazoa; phylum Chordata; class Actinopteri; family Centropomidae; genus Lates; species Lates calcarifer. Next base: position 1,730,739 of record NC_066835.1, read on the forward strand.
TGACAAGTAAGTTTGCCTCAGCAATGCCAACTCTGATTGTCTTAAAGAATCCCTGTTTCAACACAAACATTTGTGCGAAGATACTTTGTCCCCATGAGCAATTTTAAGTGCTGCTTTGACCAGGCCTTAAAACTAAAATGAAACAAAGTCAGATGCCAAAATAAACACTGCAAATATTCACCCTGGCAGTTTCCTGTCTACAGAGTAATACAGCTGTTGTCAAAGGCAGGATTTAAGTTTAATTGTTCTTATTGCTGTGATTATGGCTGAAATATTCTTTCATTAGGAACAGGAATAATATGTCAGACTGCAGCAGACTGGTTATGATGATGCTTGGTTGTATTTGAAATTCCACGGCAACTCTGACTGATGTTTAGATGAACAGAACACATATTAATTCTGTGTAAGTTACAGGAAGCAGGGTCATTATTTGCTCCTGTCTTTACTAAGTGGTCAGTCTTCCTGCATCCTGGGGATAATTATATGGTGTACATGGAGCCAGAGGAAAGAGAAGCATAATAAAGGTGTAGGAGGCTTTTATCTGTTCAATACACTGGTCATTATGCCATTCACTGAGTGTGAAGCATAAACAGTGCTTCCTATTCAAATGTCATGGAATGACACAAATGGATGTTTTCATTTTCAGTTTTAGGCTAAGTAATCTTACAAATATTAACACACAGAATCCTGACAGAAGAAACAAATGCATTTTCAGTTTCTCCTCCAATCATGATTCTTTGAGCATAAACACGACAATCAAATACATTTTTATTGATCTGTGAATGTCCCATGGAAAGGTCAGCTGCTCCAGTGTGGTGGGTCAGTAGGGTCTCAGTGGTCGATACATGCAGATGGACGGTGGAGTGTTAGACCTGATGTCATCACCGTCTGTGTGTTTGGTGACCATGTGACCTTTTGGTGAGCACTATCAACACCACAGTCAGCCTGTCAGAGGTTGTAAACCTTTGTGATCTCATTGGATTGCATATAAGTAGCACACTTTCATTCAGAGTGTTTCATGTCTAAGCATTTTAAGCAGTGGACTGACAGATTGACACTGCCATCCTTACAGCCATGCCACTAATTAAATCATTGGTATATTGTAAATTCAGTTCCACATATTGATATTATGTGGTGTAATAAATATTGCAGTCTGTGTTGGTTGTTAACTGCGCTTGGCAGTTGTCATTTGGTTTTCTAAGACAAACAGGAATAGAATTACTGAGAAGAAAAATGAGGCTGGTTTTTATATTTACCTCAAATGTAGACAGTAGGTGTGTTCAATGTCAATCAGCTGACTTTGGCTGACTTCATCTTACTTGATTCTCAAGGTGAACTGCATATAAAAAGACTGTAGTTAAGTTGGACACGTTCTAGGCTCCTTCTCAGTGTGAGTGAATTCACAACAATGGCCTTTTACCAGTTGTTCACACAGCTCAAGCATCTAAGTCATTGTGGATAAACATCACAGCTGTTCAGTGTTTTTTTATTCAAAGAATGAGAGTGGTGGCCCACGACACCAACTTTCAACCACCCATAACACAGTCCTGAGATCCTTGTCCAGGGGATTTAACCCCTACATCACACCTTGAGACATGTGTCCCTAACAACTCACATGATGTCAGGGTGGAGGAACGACCCACTAACGAGTCACACCTGGGCTCATGTGACCCTAACGACTCTCATAACGACTGGGTGGGTTAATGACCCTCAGGACCAACCCCCTAGAAGTTAAATACCTGGGACTCCCCAACCAGTTTTCAGAGCTGAGGAAGCCTTTTCGGATGAGAGGTGAAACGTCTTCAAGAAACCTAAAAGCACTTAATGTTCCCATCAATATGTCAGACTGTTATGTAAACCTATAAAAAGCATTTTCAGGCCAAACACAAGTGATTTAGTTAGTTTGTTAGTCTTTTGGCACACATGAAATCAAATTACCAGGTAATGTATAAAGGTATGAAAGCAACACTGTCAGAGAGATCACATTTTTTGTATTTCTTTCTTCTTGGACAAAAATTGGACAAAATCTCTAACCAGAAAGCACCGTTTCAAGCCCAGCATAGATCATGTCAAGTCTGCACTGTGAAGCACTGCTTAAATTCTAACGCACCTATAAACCTTATGATATTTTAAAGTTAAACATGGTGCTTTTCTCGTAATATTTGAAGCAGTTAGCATGATGTAATGGATAGAAAGAGAGGGTATGGTGCTAGAATAAAGGTCATAAAGTCCCCAAAATGAAACAGCTCTTCCTGGGAGCATCAATGTGCACAGCAAATTTCAAGCTGTAATTCAAGGTCAATGCAAATAGAGGGAGGTGACCACATAGTACTTAATTAACACATAATTTCAAATTATCATAAAAACAGGCTGAATTTAATTTTTAATTGGATTGTAAGAGTCAGTTACTCCAAGAATTCTTTTCTATGCTGAGCTAAATATACAGTAGTCAGTAGAGCAGGCGTATGGATCCCCTCAGCTGGGTCAGGACTGACTGGCGAGCAGGGCAGGCTGTTTCCCCTGATATTTGGTGCAATAACTTCTACACTGCCTGCACTGACAGTTGCAGCTGTGGTCCTCCTTCTCCCCTCCCCGGTCAGACATTAATAACACTTGACATGCTCGCGCACCACACTGTGGCTTTGCCTAAAAAAAAACCCTCAGAGAGGTAGGTATACTGTCAAATGTCAAGTAATGCAAAAATTAGACTTGACAAAAATACTGAGCTCGGTGTTACTGCTTTTGGCCTTTAAAATCTTTGAATAGATGTGATACAAAGACCTACCTATATTAATCACTAAATATCTCACTAAAATGTCTCCTAAATACACACACTAATTAACAGTTTTCCTAATTTTGTTGAGGTGGCTATGCAATTGCTGGCTTTATTATGGTGAGAACCTGTTTATGAATGGAAAGCTATGTGGTTGGGGTGCATAGTTTTGGTTAAAACGAAATAAAGATGTTGCGTCTGAAGTTACTGTTAACCTGGAGCAGAGTAGCAGAGGGAGGCACAGGAGAGGCGTCGTCAGGATCAGTCCGCTGAGGTGGGTTACGCTGGTACTGAAAGAGTGTCCACAAGCTCCTGAAAGACCATCTCATGTTGCCTAATCAATTTTTGCCTGGACAATTAGAGCCTGACGCAGTGTGTCGGAGTCCGCTGGGTCCAGATTGTTCTGTTAGAATTGAGAGGTGAGAGTATAGGTGAAGGTAGAGATGATGTTGGAGACTCCTGCTGGTGAGTTATTTCCTCCATGCTTTTGATTTATAATATTTGTTATTTCAAGAGGTAGTACACCTTAAAAAACCAAGAGAAATTTTCATTATACACACTGTTTTCCTTTTAACTCCAATCCATGTGATGTGATTTTAACATTTCACATAACTTAACTTAACATGGCTTCATATACATTTCCTCTAACACCTGGATGATGCAGATAAATCATATTACTACACCTGAATTAGTTTAGGATTTTACATTGAAATCCTTACATATCATGATTTCTGATATATATTTATTAATTAACTTTTAATGTTTTTAAGCTCTTCTACTGTAAAACAAACTGCAATTTTCCTGACACCAGTGTACCACTCTCTCTTGTTCTGTCTTGACTGATGACAATTAGACTTAATCACTTGTTAAATTGGATGTTCCTTGTAGTGTATAGGTGCATTGCAGGATAATCAATATTAATGGGTACTATGATCAGCTGCAATAGACAGTATGGATTGTGGTAGTGTTTGTGAAATGTTAATTAAACATTGAGTGTCTTGAGTGAAGACAGAGGGGCTTTTGTTGGCCATATTGGCTTGTTGAACAGTGTTTGAGAAATATTTCCCTTGTGTCTTGAATTCCTGACAGCTCATGGAGGCTGTCAAAACATTACAATGGTGCTGCTCCAGTAGTTTCAGAATCCTCTTTTGACTATCAACAGACTGTGAAAACACCATTGTCATTCTCATGAGTATATTTTGTGGAAAAGGGACAACATGCCTCATTTGGCTTTTGTGACACAAACTCACAAACTTGATTCAAATATGCTGAAAAGACAGAGAGGTTTTATAGGTTTTACCAGTGCTGCAGCCAGACAGCTGGCAGTCCTGAATCATCTCCTGAGACCTTCTTCTTCCATGTATGAGGAAGAGCAGATGGAAGAAGCCTCTCATCCTTCCTTCTGCTCGCTGCAATCTGTTAGCCACAGAGATGATGAGGAAGATGTTTCTTGGCGATGTCCCAGAGAGAGTGTGCAATACAAAACCAATTAGCCAATACAGGCTCTCACAATCTGCAAGAGTAAAGCTTATTTGTGTTAATTAGGCAGTGTTTACATGTTGTTCAGTCTAGTGATTTAGTATTGCGTTTCTATCTTCTTTTAGGCCTTACTCACGCCCTGATGGTTCTATAAGTAACACAAGGCTACATGCAGCATGAAACCCTTTTGGTTTCATCAAAATGATTAACAACTGAGTTACGAGGTATCAGTTTATTTAATAAATTTGATCATGTTAGATCACATTTTATCACAAATAAATGCATGAACCAGGTCATTCCAAGGTCATTCACAATTCATCAATCAACAGTCTCAACACTGTGTTATCAGACTTTATCTTTCTGGGTTAGGTTCAGTTCTTCTACATTTGTGGAATGCCACTTCCTCTCCAGATTTTGTGATGTCTGCTTTAAAGCACACAGTATAGAGGTATTCACAGAGTCGAATCGACATCTGTTTAAAAGTCTCAGAGCAGGTTTTCTTCAAGGATCTTTCTGTGGCTGTATTCATTGTTGTGTATGTCTTGAGAAAGGTCCTTGTAACTGAAACATTCAGTCTTTTTAATAAATCATTGCAGAGGCAGTAAGAATGTGTGTGAATTAACTTGTGCATGAATTAACAGTGGATTTTGAAGAGTGAGGGGATATAACCCCTTCTCCCCCAACCCCAGCAGAGATTATACCCCTGCCTGCCCGTTTCCCGTTTCCCACTGATAGTGTTTTGTACAGAAGATAGCTGTAGCAAGGTCTGAGCCTTTGACTTGCCAGCAAACATGGCTGTGCAGGTCTACAGTGGATTGGTGCAGGTTTACTGTGGGCCGTGTGTGCAAGGGCAAGCACAAAATAATCCTGTAAAATAATCATGTAAGCCCCCGGTAGGTTTTCCCACATGGGGCCCACAGCAGTTTTTCCCTTTGGAGCCAGTGTGGGCCTTTCTGTTGGATACCAATGCAAGCCAATTTTGAACTCCACACAGGGAGTGTATGTGTTGGGCATGTTCTCAAGGTTCCCAAGCTCTGGTTCTACCCCTCCAATTTATCCCTTTTTCCTCACATCACTGTACGTTTATGAAGAGAGTCAAGGGTGAATTTTTGAAAAACTTTGAAACAGTTCAAATTCTGCCTCAATTTGTGTTGTCAAGTTGAAGTTTTGTCCACTTCCATTTTTCTGTTGACTTATTGTGCCACCTTGAAACTTCTCATCACACATTTTATATCTATAATTTTTAATACTCTTTTTGAATGTGCACAACTCCAGTGTGACTTACTTTATGTTCCCTCATATGTAGATGGCATGATTATGGTTGTTTGTCTGAAGTCAGGTTCTCGCAAGAACACGTCATTTATGTAGTTTTCACTCATTCTCAAGGCCTGTGAGCCAGGAGAAGGGAAAAAAGACTTTGGCTTTTGTATCCTATCATATTGCAAATTTACTTACTAAGAATTTTAAGACGTGTAGAATTATATTTATACCTTTGCTGAAGTTAGTGTTTCTGTCTGTAGATTGTGTAGAAAAACACTTCCCCAGAGGTTAACCAGGAGTTTACAGATGGGTTTGAATTTGCAGTGATTACAGGGCTAGAGTCAATTATTATTACCCAGCTTTGTGAGGTGATAGTAGACACATTTCTCTTTGTTCAGGAAGCCAGTTAATTATACACATATCAATCAGTGATCACGCCTCCACTTCTGCTGACATTTCAATCAAAACAAGAGCTGAAGAGCAGATATCATGAGTACTACTAGTAGTATACGCTGTGAAAGAGCAAGTCCTTCATCTCTGGTCAAATCTGATGCAACAACTGTGGCATGTATGGCAGTTTGCACCATCCTTGACCTCTTCTGTCTGCACTGACACGTGGTTCATTGTTACGGCACTTGACTAAAATACTGACCATTTTTCACGTTGGTAACTTTTTGTGCACATGTCACATGACAATGTGACATCAGTGTCTGTCATATACAAGATGGGTAACTTGGGATTATGCAGCTGTGGTGGCAACATATGTAATATAAAAAGAGGAAAACATTAACTTTAAGCGGTGTCAATAATAATAGCAAAAACTAAAAAAAACTATGTAAAGAAAGCAGAAGCAACTTCCAATATCTGCTGGATCGAAACATACATTTGATGTTTCAGTTCATTGTTAAATATATGCACCTGGAAATGAATGGCCTGAAATATGCAAACCTGGTGTAGTTCTTTAAGGCACCCAATATCCCGATCCTTTTGACCTTCAAAACCCTTTTCCTCTTTAAAACAAGGCAAAGTCGACTCATGACCCACTTGATTTAGTGTAGTAGGTTTCTTTTTCTTGCCAGTCATCTCATCACCTCTCTGATTCATCTTCAAGACCCTTCAAAGTATCCCAACCTCCAGATTGGAAACCATTGCTTTTAAGGGCAACTGCACCCTCAAATTCAGCTATAAGCCTCTCTTCCAGCATATTCAAACACAGCAACAGAGGAGTGTATTATTATTATCCAATATACCCGATAGGAATTTCAGCAGACAAATTGCCTGTATCAACATCATGTGCCAAAAAACTATGTGATTATGTGCAAGAAATAATTTCTCATTATAATGTGTTTAACAAAGACTATTAGTGTAACATCCTGGGTTAGCCTGACTGATTTAATAAAGCCTGAAACTCCAGGATTCCATAAGTGAGCAACAGGCTAACACTGAACCTGAATAATGGTCATAGCTGAGGAATGAAGGCCATCCAGAATGTGCCACAGAGAGAGAGGAGAGGTCTAATTTTAGAACTTGGTGATAAGCTGTGCTCCCTGTGGGACAGGGTGATATCAAAGGAATGCATGGTGACTCTGTTGCTATGGCAATCATAATTCAGCTTGGATAACCTCTAATTAGATGGCAGGGATATAAAAAAAAAAGGGAAGAGAAAAGGGAATAACGTGAACCGAAGTCATCATCATTACAGCGTTAGGAATCAATAGTTCCTTCCCAGCTAAGGCACTATTTGTAAATGAAGTGGTGGAATGGGTACACTTAGCTCTCAGAGAAACCAAGGGCAGGGAGGAAGACAAAATCACAATGCAGTGCTGCTTCTGCAGGGTCCCCATCCTCAAGTCTGATCATCTTAATGTTACATGTCTAGTCTATAAATTCTCCTCTGATATTAGAGAAAGGTGGAGAATTCTGACCTTGCTACTGTTCTATGTTAAAATTTCTAACCTGATGTACAACAAAACGTGCATGTCAGCTCCCCCCCCCGCAAAGATACAAAACTGAGAGTAAGAAATACACACACACTGTGAATCACGGTAAGAAACTAGAGCTGAACACAGAGTAAGTCCTGAGGCCAAAATCTTCCCCATGAAGATGTTGGGCTTTCCTTTCTAACCCAGAAAAAAAACTTATGCTTTCTCATTTATCTGTGTCAGATTATTTCAAATTAAAAAATGAATGAATAATTGATTTATTCATTAGCTGGATGTGACATCCAGAAGACTTAATAAAACGTAATCTCTAAAAATGGGTCTGGAAAGACATTCCCCAGTACAGCAATTTATCATCTGGTCCTGGCTTTACATCATGTTATTAAATTCAGCCATGATGGTACAATATTCATCAAGTGGAACACAGAGCAAGAGGTCCAAGCCAGCCACATACAGTACAGAGCATGAAAGAAAGGTTCCAGTGTCAGAATTCACTCCTCTGCTTCATGCACTTCTTATGAGATAACAAAGCAAAAAGGCATCATTGTGAGAGCCGGTGTTAGTGTTAACATTACAGTGATGATAAATAAATGCAGCAACAATATCAGTATAATATAGTGTGAGGAAGCTGGAGTACACAGAGATATATATGTATATATATATATAAACTTTCCCTGTTAAGATAAAGATATTATGCGGTATACAGAATGAATGAATGAACAAAAGTTTCTTTTCCGGTTAAAGCTCATGTTTAAATGCAACATAATTATCTCATGTTGTCATACCACTGAGCTCACTTTGCCACTGATCTTTAAACCTCCGTTCAACTGTTTTTTTTTCTGTGAACCTCCCACAGTTGCCAGTAATGCTCTTTTTAACTGCAGCACAGAGTGGGTATCTCCCCATAGACCATATTACTGCAGGATGCCATTTTAACTTTTAAGGTGCACTTAACCCTTTTCATTCCACTGGTCAATAGTGACTGTAAAAATATTTTCATTTATATGGCTCTAAAATGTTACTGAACAATGTATCAATGCATTTTCAGTAAGTATTGTTCAGTTAAATGTGAAATCAGTTTTACTCATACTCTTTAAAAATCTTCATGGAGCAGTTTAAAAATATATATTTAACCATCAGATCTACAGGGATGTATGTGCTTCCAAATCACTACTTGATGTTTACTCCTAGATATTATGTCTCCCCCACACGGCCAGAAAACAACTGTATCTCTTCCTCGGTATATAGCAGCAGAATAAGTGTTGTGCAAACTTAGTAGAAAGGTAACAGTTTGGAAAACTGTCCCTCTCCCTTCGTTTCAACCCTGACAGAATGCCACTTTGTTCTCCAATTTACCTGTCTTTCTCATTGTTGTTTACTCACTGCTTAAGAAAAAGGCCAAAACAGGCTGAATCCAACAGGGAGCAACACAGAGCCAGAGGTCTTGGCTAGGAAACTGCCATCATAAGTGATTACAAAAGGCACTACTGTGTCATGTTTCCTTCATTTAGATGGTATTGAAATCAGCTACTTATTGTAGTAGATTGTCAGAGCTTTTTGGAGTCTAAGTTCCTGTTTAAAGAAAATGCAGGATAGATATAAGATTCTAACAGCGTGCAATTAACTATTATCATCTTGATAGAATTATTCATATAAGCCTTTACAGTGAATTATTTTCGTTATTTACTCCAATGGATCTCGATCTCCTGTGTCTCCTGTGTTTTATGATGTGAGGTGAGGATTATATCAACAGCCTGAAATGTACTGAAAGTGTACATTAAAACTAACATTACTTGTTGGGGGCTAGCACCACCTGCTGGTACAACACATAAACCTTTCACAGTGATGCTTATTTTATCAAATGAGCAAATAATAAGTTTAGAAACTGGACCTTGTAAGATCATGTAGGATAAGTCCAGTCCCTGTCAGGGCCATATCCCCTCCAAACTGTTTTACAAGCAGAAATATCCCTTTTAAGCTCCTCCAATGACAGTGTTTTCCATCTTTCTCTGCTGTATACTCTATCTTTGTTATCTGAATATTTTTAAGGCAAACAACACATTTGAAAATGTGACCTTTGGCTGATGCATTCAACACAATTAAATCAGATCAATTAAATCTGATCAGTTGAACTGAATGCCTCCCATGAAGCCTCGGGGGGATGGGGACCATACAGTAACCTAACTGTATCAATATGCACACCCTTTAACTAATGCTTTGTTGAAGCACCTTTTGATTTTATGACAGCATTCAGTCTTTGTGGGTGGAGTCTATCAGCAAGGAACATCCTGATGTGGCAAACTTTTCCCACTCTTGGTTGCAAAAGTGCTTCAAATCTGTCAGACTTTCAGTTGGATTCAGGTCTGGGCTCTGGCTGGGCCATTCTAAAACTTTAATCTTCCTCTGGTGAAGCCATTCTTTTGTTGATTAGGAGATATGCTTTGGATTGCTGAATGGTGAAATTCCTCTTCATCGTCAATTTTTTAGCAGAGGTCTGAAGGTATTGTGCTAACACTGAGTGGTATTCAGAGCTGTTCATAATTCTCTCCACCTTGACTAAAGCGGGTAAGGTGTTCTTTTGGTGATATGCAGTGTTGTTTTTGTCTAAATTTTGAAAAATTTCAATACACATAAATTGGATCAATGTCATGTCAAAGAAAAAAACAATGCCAACAATAAAATATTACAAGGCTTCAGTACTTTCCACAGAGTTTTTCATCTTTGCAGCTTTTATTGAAATATCAGGAGTTAAATAGGCTCCAGACTTGTGTAGAACCCTCTCTAAATTCACATTATTCACATTATCAGTTCATAAGAATTTCCCACAAACAACAAGTAGCATGACTGATCAATTTTACTGACAAATACTCAATCAGTGAAACTCTGTTGTACCAGAGGTAAAGCAAAGGATCAGATCTCATTTCTAATAAAAAGTCTAGAATTAGTCTCAGTGTGTTGTTAGATGCTGGCAAGACACAGTGAAGCATTGGTGCCACCAAATCCAAATGAGTTTGTGAGGGCGACCCGCCTGCGCTGAGTCCGCCATGGCTGCGCTGTGCAGGGAACATAATTCAGGTCAAAATGTGGCTCGGTGCGGTCCAGGTTGAGAGTGGGGGGCAGGACCCCATGGTAGCAAGCCAGAGCAGTGAACGCAGCCTCCAGGGCCCCCGCAGCCCCAAGCAGATGTCCTGTGGCTCCTTTGGTGGAAGAGACGGCCAGGCTCTCAGAGCTTTGCTGGAAGAGCCTTTTGATGGCTGCATTTTCGGCCGCATCACCCAAAGGTGTGGATGTGGCATGAGCATTCACATATGTTACATCTGACGGTGAGATGCCAGCATCTCTAAGGGCGGCAGACATGCACCTATGGAGACAGTGGTCAGACAGTTAAAGCACAATTCTGGTTTATTACAATTTGGATATGATTTTTCTAGCTATTATATCCACCAATAACAATAGCATTGTATTCATCATACAATAGCATTGTTACTGTATTCCCAGATTCTCAACAAAGCCTGATGTGGCAAGAGAGGTGCAGTCAGACAGTTACACAGGTTGTAAACAACCCAACAGTAAAACTACATTAATCTACACTGCTTTATTTGGAGATGAAAATAAAATCCTCTTTGCACAAGAAAACTGTCCCCACAACTACAGAGCATCAAAGCTGAGACAGGAAGTCAGACTGTAGTGTGATGGATGTTCACAAAAGACAGTCTGGGAGATCATTTTACCTCATTTTCTTTTTCCCAAATAGTTTGGCTAACCTGGGGATTTGTTAACACGTGCCTGATTATTTTTTTTCTTGCCACAATGGACTTTTTTTTAGTAATGTTGCTGTGTTCCTACATCTAATTAAAACCGCTCAATATTTTTATATTAGCAGTGGATCAAATGATAATGTGTAAAGTGATGGGAAAGCAAAAGGAACCCACAGAGAATTATCACATATAACTCTGTAATTCCTCTGAACTACTTTTTTTTTTTGCTCAGCATCAAACAGCAGACACAATTAATAATAAAAGAGTTAAATATTGAATATATATGTAAATTAGTATCTGCTTTCAAAAACCCTAAAATTAGTCACCTGAATGCACCATCTCCATCTGCAGTGGGTGCAGTGATGTGGCTGGCATCCCCTGACAGTCCGTAACCCAGGACCTCTGCATAGATTCTGGCTCCTCTCTTCACTGCATGGTCCAGCTCCTCTAGCAGAAGCACAGCGGCACCTTCACCCATCACAAAGCCCTCTCTCTCTGGGTGAAAGGGTCTTGACGCTAGTGGGGGGTTGTCATTCCATTTGGTGGCGAGGGCGCGGGCCCTGGAAAACCCAGCTATTGAGAGAGGCCCTACACAGGATTCTGTTCCCCCTGTAACCATAGCAACTGCATCCCCATGGGCAATGAATCTGGCAGCATCACCTATTGCGTGTGCGCCTGTGGTGCATGCTGTGGACACAGCATGATTGGGACCCTTTAATCTGTGTTTGATACTTATGTGCCCAGCAGCCATGTTGACAAGGATGCGGGGTACAAAAAAGGGACTGACTTTGTTGTAGCCCTTTTCTTGGAAGGCAGTGGAGGTGCGAGCAATCTCATCCAGTGACACCATGCCCATGCCAACAGCCACCCCTGTACTGAGTTGTTCCTCTGGGGTTTTGGGATACCACCCTGAGTCCTCCAGGGCAAGCTGGGCAGCTCCAAGGGCCATCACAGTGGCTGGTGACATGCTGCTGATCTCCCCACGAGAGGCAAACCTTTCCTTATTGAACTGGCCCTCTTCAGTTCCTCTGCTTACCAGAGCAGCCACTTTACAGGGAACAGTCTTGTACTCCTCTGAGTCTAGAGCAACAATCCCACTCTGGGCTTGAATCAAGTGGTCCCAGGGCAGAGCAGTCCCTGTGCCCAGAGGACACACCAACCCAATGCCAGTAATAACAACTCTCCTTCTCTGCTGTCCAGAGCTGTGACGCCTGGAGTCTTGGTTGGGATAAATACATGTAGTCTTTTGTAGAAGTGCCCTTATGGTGTGTGATCTCCATTGGAGTTTAGCCCAACAGGACAGTGGTAAAGCAGACATGCTGTTATCTCTGTCAAGTTTGACGCCTAGCGTGTAGCTTCGGTTAATGCCCTCTGAATATGAGAGGGATACATCTACAAAACTAACGCTGAAATATTCTCTAACTTAGGTTTGATACTTCGACAGAGCACTACTAAATGTGTAATCGATTGAAAATATTCATACGAGAAATCCACTCCATCCTTAAATTTGCCTTCTTCTTTTCTTCCTGCCTGTAACTTCGGATAGTCTGTATTTATGCCACTCCCGTTTAACTTGTATTTAATTTGCATTCAGTCTAAAATGTTAGACCACTAACACGATAACAGATGTAAGTGCCCAGTGAAAATTAATTACAGAAAAGCACAATTATATACAATATTTTCAAAGCTGCAAACACTTATTCAGGCGTTGATGGGGCAGCTTCATCCAGGACCCCAAACATTGTAAGCCGCAGTTGCTCAAATAGCATTAGCTATCATATTTAAAATTCAAAGGACACTTCGGATTGAACAGGAAGTACCAGTATGGCCATGTCACCAGCTATTACAACATTATGTGAGAATTCAAATGAAGTCTTTCTAGACGTCGCCAAGTTGCTACTTACATATGCGGACAATATTTTAAGGTAAGGTTGTGAACTTAGCAACAAAATTTGGCAGCGGTCAGTTGCCATGTGTTGTGTTACGTTGAGATTGTATTAGCAGTATTTTGTGCATCACAAATTCAATGGCTAACTTCATGACATGAAAGTCAGTCTACGTGACGGTAAAACAAGCTGTACTTGGTCCCCGTTGTATGCTGTCGTCGTCGTTGTTGTTGCAACACACAGTTTTAAACCAAATTATGTTAAACAAAATCTGGCATTTTTATCTGGCTTTGTTAATCGGGCGTCTACTCCTAAAAGAACTTAATGTTGTCTGGGTTTTCTCACCAGGAAGCAGTTATATATCGTTAATATCTCAGTATCTCGAAAGTCTTTTGACACGGTCTAATACAAGCGGTGGAGTGAGATAACATTTTGACAACATTTACAGAAAATGCCTACTTGTGTGCAACGGTAAAGCAAATATCAGTAAAACAAGTTTTAATTGACTGTTGAGCACTATAACGACAACGCCAATGTAAAGACACTGATTGCAGGCCGCTTTGGATAAATAACAGCGTCTGTCAAATGAGAAAATATGAATATAAATGTAGTTTATAATTTCTGTGTATATGTAATATAACATAAATGAACACATAATTCTCTGGTGTGTACATAGTAATTTGTCTCACACCTCAGAGTGACGAAAAGTTTTTTTTTTTTTTTTTTCTGAAAAGCCTTGAGCCTGTTATTTCCTCATTTGATGCCATCTCCTCACAGGTATCCCAATGAAGAAAAGTACAGGTCGATCCGCATAGGCAATCCTACTTTCTCCACCAAGCTGCTGCCCATCAAAGGAGCTGTAGAATGTCTCTTTGAGATGGGATTTGAGGAGGTAATTACTATAAAACTGTCAGATGGCTACTGCAGTAGTTTAAGCAGCATTACTGTGCATCATCTCATTACCTAGAGTCTATTTGGTCATCTGTGGCCTTACTGTGCAAAAATAATATACCCAGTTGCACCTCTTTTCAGGCTGAGACCCACTTGGTGTTCCCCAAGTCTGCATCAGTAGAACAGCTGAAGCTCATCAGGGAATCCATAGCAGCAGAGAGGGATCAGAGGCTTCAGAGAGAACAGCCTGTCCAGCCCACTGCTCATACCACTACTGCCTCAGCCTCAGCCTCAGCTGCAGCACCAGAGAGCTCTGCTGCTGCTTCCACCCAACCAGTTTCACCACCTCTGCTACAGCCACCATCCTTGGTAAAGATAGAGAAACTGTGACTGAGTAGATATCTAGCATTTAGTTGTGGTGTCATTGCAGCAGGATCACGGAAGATAAACACACCTTAACTCACTTTGCTCACTTTTTTATTTGGCTCAGATCAATTTTTATTTGATATTGAATATATACAAATCTATGATGGGCATCTCATTTTAATAATTAGAAACTCCAGTATATACCCTGCAGTTTGCCAGAATAGGAAGAGATGGTGAGATGGTTTTACAGCATGCCCTGATATTGTGTGTATACAACATTTATAATGTGGCTGCTGGTATGTGGAACAGTTAATTAAAAAGATTTCTTAGCCTGGATTTAGGACAAGTCACTACTGTTAAACAAATTTCAGTTCAACCTTTTTATCATTTGGGACTGTAGAGAAAATATTACTGTGGGAGGTGGTGTCAAAAATAATTTTCTTATAGTCCCTTACATCACTGAAGAACATGTATATGTAACTCCTCAGTGATTTAGAAACTGCCACACTTTCACTATTTTTTCATTACTCTTGGTTGGATACTGACCTGTATATTTTCTTGTCCCTCTGTCAGGAGAGCAGTATGAGCTTCTTTGTGACTCTCCAGTCAAACTTCCAACATGTGATGCTGTATGAAAACCCTGCGCTACAGCAGAAAGCTAAGAGTCACATCCCTCACCAGCAGCTGTCCTCTGCTGCTCAACACAAACTGAAGCAGGCTAAAGAGGCTGACCCAGGTGAAGTCCCCTCACTCATTCAAACTAAATTCATGTACTGTATATCTGTGTCATACTGTCTGCAAACAAACATAAATGTTGAATGCTCCTTTACACAGTGATTCAGTGAGAAACAAACTTGCTTTCCTGTTTGTAGAATTTAAACTTGGAATAGAGGACTTCCTGGTGCTGGAATTACTCAGGTGGTTCAAACAGGACTTCTTCTCCTGGGTTGATTGTTTGCCCTGCAGCAGCTGTGGAGGTTCAACCCAGAATGCCGGCTCCCTCAGTCCCAGCACTGATGACCTCCGTTGGGGAGCTCAGCGAGTGGAGAACCATTACTGTCAAGGCTGCAGGCTCTCCACTAGATTCCCCAGGTTTGTGTGTGTGATATTTTGTGTAGTTCCTACCACTGCACTGAGTGAGTTTAGGACTTGTTTTAAGGGTAGATTTAAGATCTAGCCTTAAAAATTGGAATAGATTGCAGAACATTCAGGCAGTGAGAGCTATTATTATTCATTTCTTTTGCATTTCTTTGTTAAGTCACAGACTTTAATTTTGTAGCATTCACTGTTAACACATTTTAAAATGGATTTCCTGGAAGCATGCATAGAGTATGAATGCATTTGACCACAAAACACATAGAATATAATGACTGTTTAGACTTT
Source organism: Lates calcarifer (assembly GCF_001640805.2). Taxonomy (NCBI): domain Eukaryota; kingdom Metazoa; phylum Chordata; class Actinopteri; family Centropomidae; genus Lates; species Lates calcarifer. The sequence goes on from NC_066835.1 coordinate 1,746,475, forward strand.
ACTTAGATTTTGTATGCATACTTTCTCTGTTCTGTCAATACCAGATACAACAATCCTGAGAAGCTGCTAGAAACCAGGAGGGGGCGTTGTGGAGAGTGGGCTAACTGTTTCACCCTGTGCTGCAGGGCCCTTGGCCTTGAGGCCAGGTATATCTGGGACAGCACAGGTATGTACATGACTGACAGACTGTAGCTCTTGCTTTGCTAATGAGATTCTGCACAAGAAGAAACAGATGTTAATGTATATGCACATGGAATTTGGCATATTAGGGACATGTCATCACGTTTGTCAACATCACAGAATTTGTTGACTAGGAGTCCCTTCAGAATATTAATCAGTATTTTTGCTATTCATATTTTACACACCAGAGCAATGAGTTTCAGTGTGTGTTGGCAGGACTGTATGCAGCAGCACTCACTTATTCAAAAGGTCAAGAATTACCTCGCATGCTTAACCCTTTTAATGTTTTGGGATGGTCTGCATACAATTTTACTTCTCTTCCCTCTGCCTTCAAAATAGAATTCTGTACCAAACTCTGACCCGATTTTTTTATTTCTGCCATTAAAATAGTACAAATTTAAGATACTGAATGCCTAATTGTACTGTAATGTCATTAAGTTTCTCAAGATCACAAAATATCAGAACTGGCTTTCGAAACCTTAAAGTCGTACTTACTTGGATATCTGAACTAATAATATAGTGTGAAAGTGTGCGAAAGGTTCAGTGAAAATCAGTCTTTTTCTCCATGTTGTTTCAGACCATGTGTGGACAGAAATTTACTCTGTCTCTCAGCGTCGTTGGCTGCACTGTGACTCATGTGAGAACGTCTGTGATAAGCCTCTACTGTATGAAGTCGGCTGGGGGAAGAAACTGGCCTATGTTCTGGCTTTCTCTAAGGAGCAGGTCAGAGAAATGGACACATACTGCTCTTACTATTCTTTTGCAAATATGATACTCTTAAAGGATAAAAATTATGCTTATGTTCTACATCTTTTCTTACTGTCATTGAATCCTGAGAAAGGACCAAAACCTACCATTTGTTAGTCCATCTACAACGCTTTGCACCTGCCCTGACTATGGAACAGCCAATCTCAGTAGTTCCAATCAATCTTTTGGCTCACAAATGTAAACTCTGATTTAAAAATGGCTCAGTAGCCTCCTAAAATGGCTGCCCACTGAATCCTCTTAACAAATGTAGCCTAAACAGGAGGACATTATACACATGTTTGGAATAACTTACTGTATAGCTGTAGATTAATATGCCATATGGTGTACTGGCTTCTTGACAACAATGGAGGTCTATGGCACAGAGGAATATGTCAGGCTTTGTATACACACAGTATACCAACATTCGTTGTTGGCTTGGTCTTATCATTGGAATTTTTGGATAATAAAAAATAGGTCTTTATAAAAGCTACAGAAATGTGTTTTTGGCAGGTGGTTGAAGTTGCTCTGTGGAGTTTTCTTGTAAACAACGTTTCTGTTTCTGTGATTCAGTGATTCACACCAAATACACTGAATGCATCCCTGGGGTCTAACAAATGTGTCGAAGCTTTGTAGTAGTTATCCATCTTTCTTTTCTCATAACATTTTTAAAGGTAATTCCTCTTGTACTTCTTAAACCTGCATTAGCTCCCTTTATACAGCCTGTGGCAATGTTGTACCTTCATTCCGCCTCACTGTTCTCTATAAAAGTACAATGTCGAATTTAGACAGCTGACAGGGCGGAACGCTGATGTTGTTGTGTCACACGGCATGTCATGTCATGACACACCTTTGACCTCACCTTACTTACTAGCAGCCTTCTTCTCTGTCACTGCCATTTGTAGATCAGTGGAGTAATGTAAAACCATTGGCAGAAATGTGGCCTTGGAAACACTGTCCCATAACGAAATTCAGATATTTTCTATCTGTAGATCTTTTCCTTTGTTTTAATAGAGAATTGATAGTTTTGGTGATATCAGGGCAAGTAAAAGGAGAGATGAAAATTGTCACTCTGTTACCTATACAGATGTTTTTTGAAGGATAGTAGAGTAACTTTTTTGTTCTATTTTTGTATGAGGGTGTTTTTAGTCATGAATTGTTTTGAGTCTGGACATATAGTACCGTGAATGTATTCTAAAAAATACGAGTGCAAATCAAGTCTTCATTTATGTGGAAGTGAAATTATATTATAAAGTTGAGCCAATCAACAAACAGCTGTACAGTGTTTATCGTGTGTGTGTGCAGGTGGTGGATGTGACATGGCGGTATTCCTGCAAACATTCAGAGGTTTTGTCAAGAAGAACCAGGGTTCAAGAGGCCTGGCTGCTTCATACTATCAATGGGCTCAATGCTGTGGTAAGCCATAACCCTTTAATCCTGCATTTAATACTAATTGCTGTAGTGGCTCTGATGTAAGTCAAATTCTGTCTGCTCTGATATGAATGAAGAGACAGCAGTCCCTGAGTCCAGAAAGGAAAAAGGTCCTGACAGAGAGGCTGCTTGTTGAGCTGGTGGAGTTTATTTCCCCCAAGACGCCAAAACCAGGAGAGCTGGGGGGGCGTAACTCTGGCTCTCTGGCCTGGAGGATTGCAAGGGGAGAGACCAGAGTGGCTGATTCAGGGACCTCAGCACAGGTACAATACATTATAGTTTTATAATGGAGCACACTCCACTCAGGTATATTTATCTACTGACATAGTTCATTATACTGTGTCTGTTTTAATAGACATTTCAGTAGATACTTTTCGATCACGAAAAAATCAATTAATGTTTGGCCTTGGATCAATATTAGGCTAGAAACAATATTTGTGATGGTTATTACGTGTAAATTAAGTTGCCAGTAAGTTCTATTTAGTCCAAATGTTGTGCACAGTTAGTTTTCCTGTGCATAAATAGAGGTAGATTTCCACAGCTACAAAAATGAAAGCCTATGTTGTAATATACAGTCATTTTCCTTTAAATAAAAAGTTCCCATGAATTATGTATTGCATGTAATATAGTAACCCCCCCCCCAAATTTTGTTCTCTATCAACTGATTCTGGCCATTATATACTTAAATCTTAATTCAAAACCAAGGATCATAGTGATAATTTACACTGTGTGTGGCAGTTTATTTGGTCGATCCTGGCTAAAACTATTGCAGTGTATTCCAACGGTTATTTTCAGTTTTTGAGAAGGTTTTCTGGTCATTCTGGAAGCTAAAACATCTGCATTACATACCACACACAGGCAGATCGGTGTTGGGGATTGCTAAGTCACTAGTATGGTACTCTTAATATTCTAATAGCTTTATGTATCAGAGCTTGATAGGTGAATTGCTTGATGTCTGTTCAAGTCAGTATTTGACTAATGGAATGTGTATCTGTGTGTGTTTTTCTTAGGCTGCAGGTTATGTATTTACTCCTACTGAGCAAGAAAAGAATGATCGGTTGCTGCATGTGTGCTACAGTGCCACTGAAAGACCAGTACTGTCGACTGTCAAACAACTCTGAGCTCATTCAGAGCTGGGATCAGTGTGTGTGGAGGAAGGAGTCAGTCTTCAGAAAGGTGGAAAATGACTGGCAGATGGTACGATGATTAAGAAAGCCATGTTTTTCAGTTCAGATCATTTTTTTTTTTATTTTCTGTGATTCACAGTAATTAACATATTCTTAATCATCTCAAGAAAGGTTTAACAAATTCACAACAGTGGTAACTTAAAATTTAGCCACTCTAAATGCAAATTAATTAAGAATATTGGATGTCTTTGATTTTAAATGTATAATAATAGCAGGAAAAATTCCAGTCTCATGCTTTATTTTTATTGCTTAAGAATGCTTCAGTATAATTCCAAAACAGTTAAATAGCAATGCAAGTTTGAAGTGTTACCTCTTTTCTTAACATTTTTCATTCCTTTTGTGTTAAGATGCCTGTATGACAGTCATGGCCATTCTCATGAATGCAGTATATCAGGAATACCTTGAGGGAATTTTAGTCAAATTTAGTGCAAACATTGACTTGGACCTAAGGTGATGAAGTAATTTGATTTTGGTGGTCTAAGGTCAAATATCAAGATGTCAGACATTTCAGATGAACTGGGAAACATATCAAGCTAATTTTGTTGTTGTGCAAAACATGCGCAGTAGAAGTATAACATAAGGATGGTTTAAGGTGTTTTAAACCTTTATTTTGGGGCAAAGTCATCAAACTTTTGAAGTGGTTTTAACCAGGTGATCCTATATATGCAATTTTTATGTCCTGGTAACAATTAAAAGTGAGGTCGTGGCTCGAAATACACAATATACAAAATGTCATTTTAATCTGATCACTAGGCCAGGAGAAGAGGGTATATGTATGTATGTAATTGAATTTATTTTTGATGGTGATGACAAAGATAAAGAACAGATTGGAAATATCGCTTAACATGAAAAAGGATAATACAGTAGAATATTAAAGCAATACAGCTAATGAGAATAGAAAAATCTGGAACCCTCCCTCATGCAACTGTAGGTGTCCTTACCTGATGGTATTTCTTTCTGAAGGTGTACATAGCTCGAACAGAAGGCTCGTCTATGGGACGAATCAGCTGGAAGTTTGATGTTGCCCCAGTTGGAATGAAGATAAAGTCTGTATCAGTCATGGCCAGAAGCCAGACCTTCCACTCGGGGAAAGTCTGCTGGCACTTGCAGTCAGGCCAGATTACTACAGAATTCTCTGGAGGTATAGTTATGTAATTCTATGATAAAGTATTCCAAATGTGATTGTATGACATGATCCCTCCCAATAATTTCCTCTCCTGTGTTTGAACCATTAGATGGGAAGATGCATTCGTTCTCCAATCTGTCAGGCTCTTCAGACTTCATCGTTGTAGCAGAACTCAGTGGTGGAGAGGGGGAAGCATTCTGGCAGCACTCTCAGCTGTTCAGACAGAGCTTGAAGGAGACAGAGGAGTCTTCATTTGAAATCCTCATCCAGCTTGAAGATGCTTAACAGTTGCTTTACTAAACAAGACTTACCTCTAATACTTTTTCGACTCCTGCCTGCTCCAGCAAGTTCTGTGTGTTTGAATGATAGTTTTGGGCTCTAAAATTGATGTATGTTGACAAATAAGTGCAATATTTAAATATGTGTCAGACCCACAGGGTGATTAGATATGCATGATCTTATGATGGATTAATGACAACCTGAGTTTTCTACCTATCAGTAAGTACAGATGTTGTCAGATATTTTAAACTTTGATTGGACTAAGGGCCAAAAAAATTGAGATATATACTTGTAAAGAGTTTTAACCACAAAGCCATAGTTTTTGTAACATAAGCCTCCACTGTGAATGTGTCTGTAATTTGTGATACATGGACAAATTCCACACTGCAAACCAGGGTTGAAACCCTCATCAGCTCAGGTTGCTCCCTCCAATTACATTCTTGTGTATAATTGTAAATGAAGCAAATTAATGTACGCATTGGTGTAATGAGAATCTGAATGTTGGAAGAAATGTGTGGTGGTATAATAAAGTTATCTTTTGCATTCTAGTAGTCGAGACTATAACAAGGGTATGGCATAGCCTTGCATTACACACTGTCTGGTCTTTCAGTGATTAGGCTTGAGTGTGTTTTTGTCGCCATCTTGCGTTGAAAAAAGAGAACGAGTCATATAAGTTGGCTTTTCTCATTGGTCGACATACCGGTGTCTTTGAAAACCAGCGGCCTGATTGGTCGATTTATCCTCGAGACGATTCGCCGTCTGTCTTGCAGATGGCGGAGCCGGACAGTGAATGCTGTTGCTAGCGAATAGTCGTTCTATTTCTAAATGAAGTATTTAAGTCGGTCGTTTTCAGAGCATTTCATTTTAACTACTATTTTATTTTGCTGAGGTTTCACGTGAAATTGTAAACCAATTAATTCGTGCGTTTTGTACAGTATTTATTTTGAAGCAAGTAGCCCGGTTAGCATCTTTGTTGGAAGTTTAGGCCTACTGTGCCACCGCTTGTCGATTTTAACAATAGCCGCGATACACTCCCCTCCTCCGCTTGTTTTGATACATTCAAAGGATTATCTTTAAAGCAACCGAAGACAGAACATGGGAGATTAACTGGTCTGTGTATCTTTCAGCTACTGGGACATTTGTTATGCTGATGGACTTTTGATTTCACTGGAATTGAATACATTTTGCGAGCTACATCACAAAAATATTAGGTTCACAAAGGAATATGTCCAACGGCGCAGCAGGAAGCGGGGGTCTGTCTTGGATGGTAAGTTAGTTTAATATACAACTTGCTTACAAACTTATACTTTAACAATACAAATGGTGCTTCTAGTGTATCTAAAAGTGTTATGTTCGCTTTAGCTCAGTGCACCGGGTACACGCTACAAGCTTTAGCTAGCATTTAAATTTCGTACCAAGTGTCTTTTCTCCTGTCCACTGATAAGCTTTCTTGAGACCAGCCCGCTGCGGTCTCCATTTAAATTCTGGCTGGGTTACAAAGGCCGTTGCCTTGATGCGGGACCCCTGAAGACAACAGCTGAAAAACACAGTCTACCATAGCATTTTCGTCTCAGGATAAAACAGATTTCGACGCACGTAACGTACCTGCAACTCCAAGGGGTTGTAGTTTACATCAAAATAAAGTTGGGTATGAACTAAGTAATCAAACATTCATAGAAAGAAGAACCCTATGCCCTAACTTACCAACACTTATTTTCTTTTACACCACAAATACATTCATTGCAGCAAGTTTCATCTCAGTGAACCCACTATCTTGTTGAACTAGTTTTTCATTGTTCACGGTGATTCCTAAAAATACCGTGTTGACTGCCAGAAACAGTGAGGGTGAACTCCTTGTTAAAACGCGATGTCTAAGTTAGTAATTCACAAGTTAACTACTAGTTTAACTGAACTTGCTTAACTAACCAGAAAGAATGAATTTTCAGCGGCGCATGGGCAGGCACTTGGTAGTATCCAGTATGTTGACCGAGAGCCCCCCAATTCCTGTTTTCAGACACAGGTTCACACGGAGACAATTTCTGAGACAGATCATTTTCACTTTCAGTTCTGGTTTAGGGCTGCAGTTAAGTTCATTGCAGTGAGGATATGGCTTTGAATACCAGATTTTATGCATTTTTTTGTAATCTGTTTGATTACAATTTCCTTACCAGCACTTTTATGAACATGGGCAGTAAAAATACAGAGGCTTAAGTATGATTTTAATAGCTATAGTTTAATTGCCTTTTAAATTTGGTACCATAACAGTACAGTAGTTGTGAGACTCACAGGTTATATTTTGTAAACTTATGTGTAGTGTTGGAAGACTACATTTAAACAGGGCTTTTTAATCCTGTTTTTATTTGTCTTTGTGTACTGTTAATTTTATATCATGTCTTGAAGGCTTTTTTTACCTCATGTAAAACTTCGTAGCCTGATGTATAATTTTTGCTTTGTGAGATGATGCAGTATCATGCTGCAAGTTATAAGAATTGAAGATGGGTAAACTGGTGCCGTAAAGAAAAACACATGGTGAGCCACAATACTCTGATAAAGGACAATCGATTGGTATTTATGTGCTCAAAGTGTGTTATAAAAACATTCCCTACACCATTACACCACCACCAGCCTGGACTGTTGATATAAGACCAGATTGGAGCCATGGATTCATGCTGTTTTGTGTCATGGGATAGCAAAGGTTTGGAAAGATTGAAAAATTTGTGAATGAAGGAAATTTTATTTGATTTGGGTGAAAAGGAAAAAAAAAGTGGCAGTTTAGGCACTTCTGCATCCCACAACATGTTTGTTGAAACATCTCCAGCTGACTTGAAGTCCTATGTTTTAGTATACAGTGGCTTCACAAATTCAGACACATTCACTTTTTGTGCACTCAGTTGTGTTGTAAATTTGATTTTAAATCGATGAAATTGTGAATGAAATCAGGCAATGCTCAGTAACCAAACGCTTTGATGTGGCATTCCAAATTGTTGTAAGGGGCATCCTCTTTTTCTTTAATTATTGTTGAAATATGTCCATAACTTGATTTGTTCAAAAAAAAAAAAAAAAATTTCAAAGGTCTTAAAGATCTTCAGAGGTCCTTTCAAAGATGGGAGAACCTTCAGGAGGATGACCAGCTCAGCAGCACTCAGGTTATAGTAGCTACACTTGAATGAAAAACAAGCAAGTTTGCCAAATGGTACTTGGAGGACTCTGAGAGCACGAGGAAAAAGATTTCCTTCCCTGATGAGATAAAAATTGAACCCTTTGGGCACAACTCCATAATACCATACCTGCAGTGAAGCATGGTGGTGGCAGCATCATGCTATGGGGGTGCTTCTCAGTGACAGGAAGATTGATCAGAATTGAGGGAAGGATGGATGCAACCAAACACAGAGAAGTACTTCAGGAAATTCTGCTCCAGAGTGCATGCTATCTGAGAATGAGTTGATGATTCACCGCTCAGCACGACAGTGACTCAAGCATACAGCCACAGCAACACTGCCCAAATCCAGGTGTGCAAAGTTTGTAGAGACTCAAAGCTGTAATTACTGCATGAAGAATGAAGAATCTGAATACTTCTAAAAATACATCATTTTGTCATCATGGGTTATCAAGTGTAGATTGATGGGGATCTAGTATTTAATCTACAACACAAAGTGTACAAAAGCCGAAGGAGTCTAATATACTTTCTGAAGCTACTGTCTTCACACTTTTTATTTATTTGATTCACATTAACAAGGGTATTTTTTTGAGAAGAATGAGGTAGATGGCTCATTTTTTACTCTAGTTCATGTTTAACTTTTTTCTTTTGTATGAAATGTTAAATTCAACTCACAAGTATACCTATTATTAATAGGGGTTCTCATTAATCAACTGAAAAAAGCTTAAAGCTCACTCCTGCCTTCCATTTATAGTATAATGGCCAGTATTTTGCTTTTGTGAACGATCTGTCACTAAGCTCACAAAGTCAGAGAGAGGACCAGGCCTTTCTCTGTATGGTGGTTAGCACTGATAATCTGATGTCTTTTCTCGCAGGGCCTGGGGCTTAAACAGAGTCATACATCTACTAATAACAAAAACTATTCTGTCAAACAGGAGGCTGCGAATGGCAGAGGTGATACTGGCAAGATGGAGGGGGCCAAGAAAGACAAGGCAGGCTCCAAGCTGTCTGTGGAGCGAGTGTATCAAAAGAAGACACAACTAGAGCACATTCTTCTCCGTCCAGACACATACATTGGCACAGTGGAGCCCATCACCCAGGTGAATCCTTAGCAAATGGCTTTCCATTGTTGACTTGAGGTGTAGACTGACAAGGGCCTCTCAGACATACATTTTAATTCATAAACATTGCTAAATTTAGGAGCACCTTTGGGTATTTCTTTGTCAAAGTGGCCCTGGCAGTCTGCCTGCTGAGAACGCAGTATCATTTTGTAACATTTTCTGTACAACCCAGGTGTGATAAAAGTAGTAGCATTAAGATGGTCAATGCTTTAGCTATTCCTGCTGGGAGACACTTTGTTGGCACCAACAGGGTGTCACTGAAACAGATAAATGCAGTTCAAAGATGTAGTGTTAACACATTAAAATTACATTTAAGTCATAACTCATGATTGCATAAAACATGTTACATTTCCAGTTACAGGCTAAATGACAGACTAATTTAAATCCAAACTAGGGAGAACAAAAGTGTTTTACTAGACCAGGTGTAGAGCATTGCTTCACAGAAAATGGACTGGGCTGACATGACTTTTATGTCATCTTATACTGTTACACAAGTTCTTACTTGACCTTTGTCTTTAAAAAACTTCAGTTTACTTCTCTATATATATTCATTGTCCAATAATGTTTCCTCTATATCAATTCTTTATTCAAAAATAGTGTTGTATCCAACCCAATTCCCCAACCACTAGAGTTGGTGACGTTAACTGTACAGGAATTATAGTAGTTAGTTTCAGTTATAAGCTTTAGTGTTCCATTATGGGTTATGTATTGATTAGAGGGTATTGAAGTTTATATATAATAAAAAACAATGAAAAACAACAAAATAGTTTAAAGCTGAATTTGTCAATTTATTGATTACTCAGTTGGCAGCAGCTGAATTTTATGTTTACAATGGTTTGCTGCATTCTGTTTTTATTTTTGCCTTTCAGCAAATGTGGGTTTTTGATGAAGATATAGGCATGAACCAGAGGGAAATCACCTATGTTCCTGGACTATACAAAATCTTTGATGAAATTCTTGGTAAGGAAATGCACACTGTTCATCATCCTTTGACACTCTAATCTGCGCAGTTAATAAAAAGGTTCATCTGTCATTTGAGATTGTCCATCTGTAACTGGAATATTGAAGTCTATAAAAATGTCAGCTTCATTCACCGCATCGCAGTCTCTTGCTGGCTCTGCTCAACAGCACTGATCTAGGACTATGTGTGGAGATTAGATTCCCTCTGTGAGCTTGTCTATGTGCGCACTGTTTGCAGCCTGGATAGAGATATCTGTGAAAAATCTGACTGAAAAGTAATTTCAGTGTTTGTGGCAGCTCATGGTCAGAGCAGCAGCTTTATTAATTTTCCCTGATAAACTGCAAGCATGCTCAGTCAGCTTTCCCTTCATAAATAAAGGTTAACAAAGCAGTTGTAGTCTTTATGTTACACATGAGTTTAAGTGACTCAGTAAAATGTAGGAGTAACACTGTGCTTGATTCCTCTGTTTGTGAGATACGATAGTGTAGTTCTTAAATCATGGTTCTCACCAGATGAAAGTGTTGTTGACATCTGCTTTCATATCTGCACACTTGGCCCTCTCAGTCTGTGTTTTTGTCTGATTAATGACACAATTCCACTGTGTGAGTATTATCACTGTGTTCATGTAATTATACAAGAGGCACAGGGCTATAGTTACTTTTAGGGCAGAATCACTCTCAGCGAAAATACAAGTCACAGCATCCTTGAGCTTGTGTGAAATTATAATTAGTTTGTTTGTAGTTTTCTTGTGTGTTATTACTTCTGTAATACTGGAAAGCAGCAGATTCTCACACTGGAAAAACTGGAATCAGTGCATTTTGCTTAATGAGTGACTTAAATTACTAATTGATAGTCAAAACAGAAAATATTTATATATGTATTTATATAGTTTGCTTGACAGATTAATTGGGTCTATTTTGAAAGAAAAAATACTTTGATACAGTAATGAAAATCTTGGTGTGGTGGTCAAATCAGCCATACTAACTCACATATTAAGTAAAAAATATAATTACAATGATTTCAAGATTGCGGATTACAAGACAAGAAGTTGTGTAGTGTGAACAGAACGGCGGTCTGACAACTTTGAAAGTCATGTACTGTGTAAATGGCATACATGGATTTGAAACAGTAGTGCTTTATTCAACATCATAATACTGAAATGAGATTCTTTATTTAAACAATTCATGAGTGAAATAATTCTTTTTTATTTTGGTATAGTTCTAAAATGATTTGCCAATTTATGAATTATCAATGTACAGACACATAATCAACATTTTTAGTAAATAATTAATTTTGTAAGGCATTTGCAAGTAGAAATTCCTTGTATTGGCTGGAACCAGCTTCTTCTGCTTTGCTGTCTCTCTGTTTTATATCATAATAAACTGAATGTTTTTGAATTTTGGGGTTGGGGTCTGAAGTTCACGTTCAATTGAACAACATTCCTACACTTAACAATTGATCAACTGATTAACTGATGATTAGAATAATCATTAGTACTAGCTCTCGTTCATTTTTGTTTTCTGAAAGTTTAGAATAGTTTGAATGCTTATGTATAACTATTTTGCTGGGTTTTTTTTTTGCCTTGCCAGTCAATGCAGCAGACAACAAACAACGGGACAAGAACATGACTGCCATTAAGATCACAATCGATCCGTGAGTGCCGATTATAGCTCTTGTTTTAATGTGTTTGTGTGTACTGTCTATATATATATATATATATATATATATATGTGTGTGTGTGTGTGTGTGTGTGTGTGTGTGAATTTATAAATATACACACACACATATATAAAATAAAATAAGGAGTTAAGAAGTTGGTTAATTCCCCAGATTTGCTTAAATTTTATTGCTGATCATGATGATGAATGATATGTTATTTTGATTTGTCCATTTCTAGGCCCCACACAGTGAATATACAGGGGTTTCCAATAGCCACTGGATAATGTAACAATCTGTGGCTACTTTTAAGAAAAGTTTTTTTCAGTCTTACTTTCCCAGTGGCCTCTTATCGGCTGTATTGTACTACTGTACTGTAGTGAGTCAGTTCTTCTCTCACTCTCATTCCTCACCCTTATTCTCTCTGTGACAGCAGAACATGTTACACGAATCTTCAGAAAGTCCTGCAGGTTAAACTGGACTAACCAAACACTTTTAAGGCTGATTAACTCTGAAAGACTCACAATAGCTTGCAAATGCTTGTTAACAACATAATAAGGCTACAAACAACCTAGAATAAAACACTCTGTAAAAGACCGTAGTTACACTGGTATTCACTCTATTCAGAAAGTACATCTGCTATAATGCATGAACACACAATTGTCTCTTATTTAAATGAAATACAACTCCCTTTATTGAACCTAAGTTTAAGGGGAAAAAAAAGTCAAATATTAGAGTCAATACGATATCCTTTCAAGAGTTTTTTTTCTTGTTCATTTGGTTCAGGCACTGCACAAAAATGCTTCTTATAATGGAAGGGGATACCTTGATTTGTAGATTGTCTGTGTCAAGGTTCTATTATATATCCTCTGTAACTCATTCATTTCCCTCTACCCTGCCTCCTCCAGTGAGTCCAACACTATTTCCATATGGAACAATGGTAAGGGAATACCTGTGGTGGAGCATAAGGATGAAAAGATGTATGTCCCTGCCCTCATTTTTGGCCACCTGCTCACCTCAAGCAACTATGATGATGAAGAGAAAAAGGTCACAGGTGAGAGAAGCCATCTTAACATCTTTTTTTAGTGGGGGCTAAAATCAGTTCAGAAAGGTGAATGTTAACCTCTCCAATGCTAACTGTTTATTTGGCAGGTGGAAGAAATGGGTACGGTGCTAAACTCTGCAACATATTCAGTACCAAATTCACAGTGGAAACAGCTTGCAAAGAATACAGACACAGCTTCAAACAGGTGAGGATGACTCTTCTATTGAAGCCTCCACAGAGGGCCATCTGTGTTGTTGAGTTTAATAGAGTGGCATCAGCAAACAAATGACACCATGGTCAATTGTGTATATTAAGTATTGATTTAGATGAAGACTGAGATACCAGTGCCACTTGATCTTTAAGTGAAGTTGCTGCTGTTTTATAGAGTTTTGACATCTGGTCATATCTGAGGTAAGGTTGTATATATTCTCACCATTTGTAGCTGCACCCTTGAGGGTTGTATGAACACAACTGTTCAGTCACAGGGTGTTACATTTCACAGTTGTCGGGACTAAATGCACTGGTGGCAGTAAGGGTATTCAGAGTTCAAGACAACCAGGTCTAAACACTGCATAAAACATCATTTATTCAATCCAAGTGAGAGAAGACAATAATCTAGAGGTTGATGTGAAGATTTTTGTTTGTGTGTGATACAGTGTGTTTCACTCTCTACAGACATGGCAGAACAACATGACCAAGACTTCTGACCCCAAGATCAAGTTCTTTGATGGGGATGATTTCACCTGTGTGACATTCCAGCCAGACCTGGCCAAGTTCAAGATGGAGAAACTGGACAAGGATATTGTAGCTCTTCTTACCCGCAGAGCATATGATGTAGCAGGCTCTTGCAGAGGAGTTAAAGTCACTCTGAATGGGAAAAAATTACCTGTAAGTTGCAGTTTTGGGGTTACTTTGTGTTTCTGCCAATTAAATTGTGACTTCAAATTAGGATATCTACTCTCCTATGTTCAGTGTATAGGTTTGAACTACACAGCAACTTTTTTGCAGTTTTTGGAGAGTTAGATGGTTTTATGTAGTTGAATATTACTTACTTAACCTATCCTGAACCTCTCCTGCCAAAAGGTTAATGGATTCCGCAGCTACGTGGATCTCTATGTGAAGGACAAACTGGATGAGACGGGCGTGGCCCTGAAGGTGGTGAATGAAACTGTGAATGATCGGTGGGAAGTTTGCCTCACCATGAGTGAGAAAGGATTTCAACAGATCAGCTTTGTTAACAGCATTGCCACTACCAAGGTATCTGAAAATCACCAGTGATACTGTACGTGAACACACTAGAAATGGACATTGATATAGACATAGAAGCAGAGAGTAAATACATGTTTTTAAGCATGAGGATTTATATGTTTTAGGGTGGCAGACACATTGACTATGTGGTGGACCAAATTGTGGCCAAGCTTATTGAAGTGGTGAAGAAGAAGAATAAGGCAGGAGTGTCAGTTAAACCCTTCCAGGTGACTTAACATCTCATTTGTTTCTAAATTGAAGTGAATGTAATGCATATGCGTGTTGAAAACTGATTGACGTTCTCCTCACTTGTCCTTCAGGTGAAGAACCACATCTGGGTGTTTGTGAATGCACTGATTGAGAATCCCAGCTTTGACTCCCAGACAAAGGAGAATATGACACTCCAGACCAAAAGCTTTGGGTCCAAGTGCCCTCTGTCTGAAAAGTTTATCAGGGCTGTAAGGACACCTCTCACTTGCTTCAACTCCTTTTTGGTTTCTTACTTCAAAAAACTGGGTATCTGTCATTAAAGGATTTTGTCTTATTTGTCACCCACAGGCAACTAATTGCGGGATTGTGGAGAGTATACTCAACTGGGTGAAGTTCAAAGCTCAGACACAGCTGAATAAAAAGTGCTCCTCTGTGAAGCACAGCAAAATCAAAGGCATCCCCAAACTAGACGATGCCAATGATGCTGGTGAGTAAACAGTGTGATTATTTATTAATGTGTAGAACTCCAAATGTTCACCACCAGTGGGTTTGCTGTGGTTGTTGCCTCTTAATCCTAAATCACAAATGATTGTGTGCAGCACTGAAAGTTGTAGTAATAGAGTGCTGTGAACAAGTAACAACATGCTGGTTTTACCATGTGAGCCACTGTAGTAATCAGTGTTCTTTACGTAGCCTTTATTAGTGACCCCTGTAGGCCTTTTTCAAGGGTGAGAAAGGACTTTTATTTGAGACCATTTTTTGAATACCAGCTTCGGTTTGAGTACTTACTGTAATTTTGGAAAATAGCCATTCAGATAGCTGTTACATTGACTCAGAGCAATAACTCCTTTGAGACTATACAATGATAAACACTGATAAATTACTAATCTTTTCCACATTTGTGTCCTAGGTGGCAAACACTCCTCTGAATGCACACTCATTCTCACTGAGGGAGACTCAGCCAAGTCTCTAGCTGTCTCTGGACTGGGAGTCATTGGACGCGATCGTTATGGAGTGTTCCCACTGAGAGGAAAGATCCTAAATGTGCGAGAGGCAACACACAAGCAGGTATGAGACTAGATATTGGGGAAGTTTCTCACACAAAAAATCTGAACAGTGTTACTGACTCTCAAACATGTAGATGGTAGACAGAATAACAGAAACACTATACAACTAAACTGAATGACTCAGTGAAGTAACTCAGTCATCAATACAGACACTGTTGCAAAGGTGAGTTGTGGGTGTGGATTTTTTAAAGATGGGATGTTAACCTGGCAGAGAAGGTCTGACAAAAGATGCTGTCTAGTTATTATGGGAAGAGTAGAATCCAGAGTTGTTTGGAATCTAGAAGTCAGGATATTTTGACCTTTTCGCCTTCAATGTTGACCTTTCTTTTATTAATGGGTTTCTTGCAAGTCTGCCATCTTCATGGAAGTGCAGTATAAGATAGATAAGATATAAGAAGCAGTATAAGCACTGGCTACTGTACTATACACCATACAAGTTGTACCTGAGTGACCATATCTTAACACAGAGTATATGCTGTCAGCTTGTCAAAGAGGATTGATATTGCTTCTGTGAAAGAAGGAGTGGAAGGAAAATAAAATGTGGTCCCTAAGCATTACATTGTGGTAGATGCGGTGTTGCAATATTAGTTGCACATCCTAGGTTATTACATCTTGATTCTTAAATGTTAGTGTTATGTGAGGCATGCACACCTAAAGAAATGTTTGCACTTTTTTTCAAGCCAATAGTTTTTGCTCACTATTTTCATTCCCCCTGTGTATACTGACCATTAAGAGATAGCTTTCTAATGTGCTTCAGTGTAAGTGACTCCAGACGAAGTCTGAAGTCATTCTGGGTATAATGCATTCAGACTGATCTGGTATTAATGTGAGACTTCAGTAATCTAGTCTAATCTATCTAGCAAGTGAATATATTTCAAAGATCCATTCTTTGTCAAGGACACTGTCCGAGGAAACAAAAACAGTGATTTTTGTACTACAAAGACTGTAACTGTGGAAGACAACCGCTCCATTTGATTAACTTGAATTGCTGAAGCCTCACGTAAACTTCAGATAAAGTTTGGAATATATTGCTTATTGTATTTCTTACCCCTTTTATCGGGGAGGTCATGAAACCTAGGGTAAAGTTGTTCCTCTATAAGTCTCTGTTTACTAGATAAAAATACTGTTAAATAGTACCTGAAATCACACAGCTCAACAAGCAAAGCAAACAAGATAGACAGCATTTTAAGGTGGTCTGGAGGTGTTCAGGCTCTGTTCCCAATTTGGCCCTTGATATCAGTATACTGTTAGATCACACCATGGCTCCTTTAGGGTTGCTAAAATGTTGTATATTTCTTACCAGCTGCATGTTTACTTCAGCTCTTTGCTATTTCCTGCTAAAGAGATTGTGTACAATTAGTGTGTATCAGTTTGTTTGCTGGAGGTATTTGCCATGGTTTATACAGTTGTATGCAAAATTTGTACTGCTTGCACCAACATAATCTACACGGAGGAAGTATCAGTAGGAAATTTAACCTGCCTCCTCATCTTAAAAGTCAGTGTCTGAATTATGCATCGTAACAGCTGCAAAAGTGAGAGTCATTTTGGGAATGGTTGCTGTGGACAGATGAAGTCAAAATTGAGCTCCTGAAGAGGAAGAGGGAGTAACATTTGATGAAAAGAACTCCCTACAATCTGTTAAGCGTGACATTGGAAATATCCTGCATTTAAGTTGTTTGACAGCTGGTGGCGCATTGCACAGATACAGGGAGGAATGGACTCTGGCTGCGTGATAACAAATTCATGCAAAGGCCATTCAGTCAAACAAGACAGTGGAACCAAAAAGAGGCTGGCCTCTACAACAGGACAGTAGACCTTAATGTCCACCATGAACTACTTCAAGAAACCATAACCTGAAGCTTTTAGAATGGCCCTCACAGTCCGCTGAATGGACCGTAATTGAAAATCAATGATTAGATCTTAAACATTCTGTATGTGTTAGACAACCTAAGAAATATCTCACAACTTGAAGTGATCTGTTAGGAAGAATGGGTGAAATTGCTGAATCAAATAGACCCATTGCTGGCTACAAAAAGTGTTTGAAAGCTATAAGTTCCAAAAGGAGGGTTACTAAGTGCTGACTTAGTAGAATGCCAACTTTTTGCACATGCTGCAATTGTTAGTTAATTTTTAAAAAAAATTAAGTCCATGAAATAAAAAGTAAGAGCTTTAACATTTGATGAAAAACAAATTTAAGTGTCGTATTTGCTTCTTTTCACAAATTTTCAAAAATGGACAGAATGTGGAATTTGCCCAAAAATGTGCTTATGGCCGTATGAGCTGATGTAAAAATTGTTGCTTAATTGAGCTTTATTAAGTACCATCTGTCATCTAAAATTACCCACTGTGTCAACAGATCATGGAAAATGCTGAGATCAACAATATCATCAAAATCGTTGGGCTCCAATACAAGAAGAGCTATGATGACCCTGAGTCACTAAGGAGCCTGCGCTATGGCAAGATCATGATCATGACTGATCAGGTAACCTGCCTCATAGACACATTCCCACAGCCTTGGTATAAGTAATGCAGTCAGCTTGTTGAATTGTTCTAAAATGTTTGTTTTGTCTCAGGATCAAGATGGTTCCCATATCAAAGGTCTGCTCATCAACTTCTTTCATCACAACTGGCCCTCCCTGCTGAAACACACATTCCTAGAGGAGTTTATCACACCCATTGTCAAGGTTGGAGAGAGACACAAACATACTAAACATTATAGACGCATATAAACATTACATAAACATTTCTAAGATGCAAAATGTGCAGGTGATATTCACTAATTTGACACAGATTATTCAGTGCATCTTGTTGGCACAAAACTGTCCACAGTTGTCAAATATGCAGATGAAGCAACTTGCAGTTATAAGAGGTGATAGAGGGACTATTTTGCCCTGTACTGCTCTTTTTAAGTTAGTGTGCATCACAGATTAATTTGCATAAAATATAAATATTTGGTTGACTGGGTGAAAACACAAATGTACTGTAAATCTGGACCTCAGCTGGGTTAATTTGTTGTCTGCAGGTGACCAAGAGCAAGCAGGAACTGGCTTTCTACAGCATTCCAGAGTTTGATGAGTGGAAGAAACAGACAGATAACTATAAAACCTGGCATATAAAGTACTACAAAGGTTTGCTACTCAAGTTTTACTTTTATATACTTATATACTTTGTAAATTACATAGTTATTTCAAGCTTCCTCCTGTAGTTATTTGATAGTAATTTCATTTTATAAATGTTAAATTTATTTTCAGGTTTGGGTACAAGTACAAGCAAAGAGGCAAAGGAATACTTTGCTGACATGGAGAGGCATCGCATCACATTCAGATACGGTGGTGTAGAGGACGATGCTGCAATCACTCTGGTTAGTTTAATGTTACAGTTTCGTTACATTCTTTACCTGAGCATAATTGTGAAAAAAATATTATCCGATAAAGTACATAGAAGTCAGACACAACTATTAAATACTGCATCAAAAGTAAAAAAAAAAAAAAATAGTAGAACTGAATCAGCCTCTCTTTGGCATTACCAGTCTCTTACAGGTTTAAGGTGTTTTGTTTTTCTGCTTATGACGTATGTTGGCTGTTACCTTACTTTAAAAAAAATCAAAAGACTATCATTGAACGGAAAAATGTTCATTCTCAAATGTTAAATGTACTGTACTTAAATAAAGTGCTGTATAGAATTGTCAAAATTGTCTTTTAAATCAGAAAGTAAAAAGTAAAGACGTGTATCTCAGCATACAGTGGATACTTCTATCCTCTGTTCTTTGGACACAATGTAGTCTGTACCAAAAAATACACAGGTTAAAAATCCAGCCCACAGTATGCTTTAAATGGAAGCTGATCCTCAGTATTGTGGTTGTTTTGTTTCAGGCCTTCAGTAAGAAAAAGACAGATGACAGGAAGGAGTGGCTGACTAACTTCATGGAAGACAGACGTCAGAGGAGGATGCATGGCCTGCCAGAGGTTTGTGGCTTTGCTTAAAGTTCTGTAAGGCTGTGATAAGAGGACAAAAGGTCTGTGTATGAAGATACTTTTTGGTGTGTGTGAGCTTTCACTGTAGGATTTCTTTGGACCACGCTTCACAAACTGTGACAGTATTTCATTATTACTATGGTTTTCCTCTGATATGTTTTAAGTGGAGAGACCAATCATTGTTGATTAGTTGACAGTTTGTAAAACTTGGTATGCTTTTTCCCCTTTCAAAAAGTAATGTAAAACCACATTGATGAAACATTATACAACAGATTGAAGTACATGTATTAATTTGTATTTTACTTGGTTTTCAGCAATACCTATATGGAACTCAGGCCAGACACCTCTCCTACAATGACTTCATCAACAAAGAGTTGATTTTGTTCTCCAACTCTGACAACGAGAGATCCATTCCATCTTTGGTTGATGGTTTGTATTCACACTCCATCTGTGAATTGCTTTCTGTTTTTCTGTGGGGATATTCCTTTCTTAAGCCACGATGAAAGAATCATCAACAGCCCCCTTACTTACTACACCATCAGTTCTGATTTTACAAAAGAGGTGATGTGTGTGTTGTTTCCAGGCTTGAAGCCAGGTCAGAGGAAGGTGCTGTTCACCTGCTTGAAGAGGAATGACAAGAGGGAAGTGAAGGTAGCACAGCTGGCCGGTTCAGTGGCAGAGATGTCTGCCTACCATCATGGAGAGGTATGGTCAACTCAGTGTCCTCTAGACATGAGACACATTTTATTGAGAGTCATCATTACTAGTAGGGAAGATGAATAGTTTGCAGACTAGCTTGAGATTTCCATTCAGTGTTTTGTCCAGTTTGAAATCATGCATCTTTAAGTGAATTAACTTTTGCTATTGTCTTTGTCTGTCACCTATGACAACACTGTTAGATGTATAAAAGGAAGTTTAGAGTAGGCATATATATATATATTAAAATGCGATTGTGCATTTATTCATTTCATATTCTCAGATTTGAATCGGCCGGTCAGAAAAATGACTGAATGTTACAGTTTTTTCTTTTACCTTTTGTGAGCTAGCTTGATGTATGTATTGCATTGACTCTGCATTCTATTCACTGTTACTAATCACCCACTTTTTATTTGTCCATTTAGCAAGCTCTCATGATGACCATAGTGAATTTGGCCCAGAACTTTGTGGGCAGTAACAACGTGAACATCCTGCAGCCTCTTGGTCAGTTTGGTACTCGTATCAATGGAGGCAAAGATGCTGCCAGCCCCAGATATATTTTTACCATGCTCAGGTAAAGCAATGACAAATATAACAGTTGGATACTTTTATTAATGCCAAGTTCTGTTTATGTTATGAAGTATAGCTTAGCTTCTACAGTAACTGACTGGAGCTAAGATGAAGGACTTCTCTGCTCAGTAGTGTTTCAGTATTGCAGAATGTTCCACAGAATGTGCTTATTCGAAATTTGAAAACTGAATATTGGAAGTGGGTAGTCTTGTAATTGTGTCGTGTCTCTTCCCACAGTCCTCTTGCCAAGCTGTTGTTCCCAGCGGTTGATTCCAACCTGCTCAAGTTCCTTTTTGATGACAACCAGAAAGTGGAGCCTGAGTGGTACATTCCCATCATTCCAATGGTGCTGGTAAACGGTGCTGAGGGCATAGGAACAGGCTGGGCATGTAAAATCCCCAACTATGACCCCCGAGAGATTGTCAACAACATCAACCGCATGCTTAACCACCAGGATCCCCTGCCAATGGTACGGTCTGAGAGCTTAAACCATGAACAAGAAACTATTATCTTATGCCATTTTTCACTTGTTTACAAACTTGGTTGATGGTTCCATGTGGTCTGCTTGACTGGGTGTGCATAGGTGAGAAATTTGTCTGTTGTTGAATATTTGCAGCTTTATATTAGTGTTTTCATTGTATCTGAAAGATTTTATCATATAATAAGCATATTTCAGAGACAATGAAATATTTAATCTTTATCAATAAACTTATGACAGATTCATCTGAATTCATTGTGCCATCACAGCTCATATGATCAACAGTCACACAGAAAAACAACCAACGTGTGAGAGCCTTAAATAATAAATGAACAAATGATAGGATATTCACCATGGAAATTCAGTGAAATGAGGTTGATCAGACAACAAATGTACACTATAGGCTGGGTACATCCAATGTAGTATAATGAAATGAACTTAGCCTTCAGATCATTGGACCAAGCAACTAATGCACTGAATCTGAATAATTTAGTCTTGTGTCAATAAAATTTTGCCAACTATCCTTGTTCCTAAAATTTGATCACACTGTTGTGGAAACAAAACCTGACCAAACTGCATCGACTGACAAGCATTTTGCCAGCACATAGATCAGCTGTAGCTTCCCTGATTGTTAATGGATATCCAAGGCTTGCTGCTTATAGTGGGGATGCAGGGGACTAAATTGTTGCATCAAAATTTGAGGCATTTGTTAAATTGTAGAATGAAATCATTCTCTCACTTTTTGTCCCTATGTAATGTTTGTCTCCATTCAGCTTCCCAGCTACAAAAACTTCAAAGGAGTCATCCATGAACTGGGTCAGAACCAGTACCTGGTCAGTGGAGAGGTGTCCGTCATTGATAAAAACACCATTGAGATCACAGAGCTTCCTGTCCGCACATGGACACAGGTACACTTCAGCTTCTGTTCTTGTGGCACTTGTAATGTATTATATTGCAGTTTTTTTCAAGTGATATTTAATTTAACTGGTCCCTCAGGAAGAACTGAAATATAAAATAAAAAAAAGAATGTGCATTTACTGGAGTATTTAAATCTTGGTGGTTATGTATTTGTTGTATTGCGAATAACTGTTTCTTTTCCCTTGGGTGCAGGCCTATAAGGAGTCTGTGCTAGAGCCCATGCTGCAGGGCAGTGACAAAACACCAGCTCTCATCAACGACTATAAGGAATATCACACAGATACCACAGTCAAATTTGTCGTCCGCATGTCTGAGGAGAAACTGGCCCAGGCTGAGGCAGTTGGCCTCCACAAAGTGTTCAAGCTGCAGTCCAGCCTCACCTGCAACTCCATGGTAATCTGTTCTACCTACAAACCATGTCAAGTGTTTTTTTCCTCCTGATTTGCAATACAGATGAGTAGTGATGTGTAGTGAACTGATTTTTAATCTACTCTATCCTCAGGTTCTGTTTGACCACATGGGTTGTCTGAAGAGGTACGATTCAGTCCAAGATATCCTCAGGGAGTTCTTTGAGCTCCGCCTGCACTACTACAAACTGAGGAAGGACTGGTTACTGGGCAGTCTGGGAGCAGAGGCAGCCAAACTGTCCAACCAGGCTCGCTTTGTACTGGAGAAGATTGAAGGAAAAATTTCAATTGGTAAAGATTCAGAAAATACTTAAACAATTCAGTACCAAATATCAGCGCCTTATGGAACATTAAATGATTTTTTTGAGTATGTTTTCTTTCCTAACCCATATTTTTATCCTAACAGAGAACAAATCAAAACGGGAACTGATCCGCATGCTGGTCCAGAAAGGCTATGAATCTGATCCGGTGGCAGCCTGGACCAAAGCTCAGGAAAAGGTACTGTGGGATTTACATCTACATACAGAAACAACCTGACTTCCAAAAGTAAAACTGTCCATGAAAAGGATTAGGCTTTATAGTAATCTTTGCAATAACTATTAACAAACACAAAAGGGAGATGACTCTTGCATCACTCAAAGGGTTTTACATGACCACATGTAAATACACATTAATCACAGTAGAAGGTGAAGACAACAGAATGAGATCGTCTCTGTTATATCATTTTTCTTGTTTTTCTCTGCCAGGCTCTGGAAGAAGATTACCGTGATGGAAATGAAAGCGACAGCTCAGTGGATTCTGGATCTTCTTCAGGGCCAAACTTCAACTACATCCTCAATATGCCTCTGTGGTGCCTGACTAAAGAAAAGGTGGAGGAGTTGCTCAAACAGAGGGACCAAAAGGTATTAATCATCATCATTCTGTTAATCACAGCATTTTCCTATTCATTCACAAGACACCCATCCTGGAGACACTTGATTAATGATTTGTATTTATTCATTTATCAGGGTACACCCAAATGGGAATCAGTCCCTGTCTCACTATGATCCAGGACCACAGTTCAGATTGTATTGATTAACAAGTGAATGTGTGCTAATGTGCAGAGAGGTGAACTGAATGATCTCCAGAGAAAAACCCCCGAGGATCTGTGGAAGGAGGACTTGGCAGTCTTCATTGAAGAGCTGGATGTAAGTTTTGTGTTTAATGTCCAGAACACACTGCCTGTGTTGCATGTGCATAACAACGACCTTGTTGAACTGCTGTGACCAGTGTGTGTGTGTGCGTGTGCGTGCATCTCCACACCACTAGTCTGTCTGCTGTGGTGCTTCTACTGCCAGCTTTAGTCTTCTACACTGCGTTTGCCTCTGATAATGACCATTAATAATACAGTGTTTGATTTCACTTTATTACAAATTCAGTTTATTCTTGTTCAGAGCATTGTACTACTGGAATTAGTGTTGTGGAAATGTAAATTATACTGACTTAATCATACAAGCTTTTTGGGTACAGGTAATTCAAATGTCACTCAAGAATTTCTGTATTGTCTGTCAGAATGTGGAGGCCCAGGAGCGAGAGGAGCAGAATTTAGGAAGGGCCATCAAACTGGTGAAAGGTAAAGTGGGCAAACCTAAAGTGAAGAAGATGAACCTGGAAGAGACCCTGCCCTCACCCTTTGGCCGTAGGGTGGAGCCTCCAACTCAACCAATCAAATCTGATGCTGCCAAGAAACTGACCAAAAAGAAGAAGGTAACAACTGCTGATGTAATTCTGAAATGAAATGAGTAATATCAGGATATCACAGTTTGTTACAAGTTGTGTTTTTCTCTCAGGGTGACGCAGATTCATCGGTGAAGTTGGAGTTTGATGATAATGGTTTGGGTGGAGAGGGAGGAACTGGAGAAAATTCTGTAGCCAAACCAAAGACTCCACGTGTCAAGAAAGAGAAGAAAGAGCCTGGTCAGCACTTTGTTCTAAACTAAAAGTGTCATTTATTTCATCTATCATGTTGAAATGATTACCTCAATGTTTTTACTTTTTTTTTTTTTTTTTTTTAGCAATTATTACTGATTCAATTCAGATGTGTTAAATTAAAAGGCCAAATGAGGAAATGTTATCAATATTACTTGGTTGCAAACTTTTTGAGGTCAAACTTTTTCAGGGTTTAGGTAAACTAATGTTTGTCAGTCAGTATGTTTTTAAGAAATTACAGGTTTGGATTTGTTGTATCAGCATATAAATGATTAATCACTGCAGACAGATATTTGTCAACCACAACTTTCCAGACATGATACAGTGTTGGCTCTCCTGTGTATACTGTTTTGGTCTGGTTTGAAAATAGCTAGTACCTCAGGCCTCTTTGATGCTTTGCAGTGCAGTGAGAAAACTCTAATCCATTATTGAACAAGGAGCTCCTCAGTCCTAAGTGAGAATACTGACAGTTAACAGTCTGGTACTCTTGTGTACTGTGTTACAGGAGCTCCTAGAGTTAGAAAACCTCCAGGAACCCCCAAAGGTACCCCTGCTAAGAAGGTGAAGAAGAGAAACCCCTGGTCTGACGATGAGTCCAAGTCAGAGAGTGACCTGGAGAACAGTGAGCCTCTCATCATCCCCAGAGAGACTAAGTCCCAGAGAGCATCAGGTACGATCTGGCTATCATTAAATTTAGTAAACAGCCGTAACAGTTAGTGAATTAATTGAGTTGTCAATTGGCAGAACATTAATTGGGAACTGTTTTGATATTTGTCAACTATTTTGATAATTTAATAACTGTCATTTAAAGCAGAAATGTCAGACATTCTCTGGTTTTGGTTCCTATAAATATTTTATAAATATATTTGATTCTTTGTCATACACAAAAATAAACTCAGTATCGTTGGGGTTGTGGCTGTTGGTTGGAAAAAACAGTTATCTAGAGACATAACTTTGGACTGAAGAAAAAAATTTGCAGATAAAGCAATATTCAAATAAGTAGCCCTAATTTCATATGGGTATTGACTGTCATCCTTAGCACCATCATCTTGCCAGTTTATGTACAGTGGTGTTGCTTTTGGCAGCTATTTTCAGTCTTAAAGGGCAAATCGGGTGATGTTCTGTATTTTTCCTTTTGTCAACAAATCTCCCTAAAAACACCATCATAAAGCTTATTCCTCTGTGCCATAGAACACTATTATTGTTTAAAAAAATATTAAGACACATCAGTGAGACTTACAGTTGTGCATATCATTACCATGAACACACACAATGAGGTTTATTTTGACTCAACCGTACTCATACTGTCACTACAGCACAAAATGCTGATTAATCCACCACTGAAAATAATCCCCAACAAATTCACTATTTCCTCCTTTCTAAAGATTTGTGTCTTCAGCAGGAACCATTTGTCAGAAATGACTGAGAAACAGACTAACACAATACTGGTTTTGGCCAGTTTCTCATTTTCCCTATCATCGACACTTTATTTTGATAAATACAGTTGCAGTTTATATCAGTCATCCCTATAGAAGATAAATGATTACATTGACCAACATCTCCTTCAGTGTACATATAGTATGTAAGTTTTGTATGAATATGAGTATGTTTAAATTCTTTGATATGACCCACTGTCAGAATCAGGTAGCTGATTAGGGTGACTGGTAGCATTTCATTTCATTCCACAGTAAGCTCCTTCACTTCAGACTGCCTGGGGCCAAAAATAACTTGGTCAGCTCAGTCTAGGTTACCTCTGGCTGATTATCCTCTGTCGGCTTAAAGTGTTTGAGAGTGTAGTGTGATGCAACCCAGTTGAAACAGGAATAATGATTATGTAAAGCATCAGAATCCACAGCAATAATAATGTGGTTTGACACAGACTCTGCTCTTGTCTTTCAGCTTCCAAGCCAAAATATACATTTGACTTCTCAGAAGAGGAGGATGCAGAGGAAGAAGAGAATGGAGATGATGATGTGACTTCTTCTCCAATGAGGTCATTCAGAGATGACATTGCTGCGTCTGAAACCAAGGACCGCTACAGTGACCATAATGATGATGACGACGACGATGATGACAACGAAGTCTCATACTCTCCTCCCAAACAAAAGACAACGTAAGACTACAATCACAATTCAGAGGCTCATTTGAACGCAAAAAACAAAGAAGTTAAATAGGAATGGGTACAGTGTATTGAAATGGACTGTTATATTATATTGAGGTGAACTTGAGGTGTCTCAGTGTATGCGGTTTTAAGTCCAGCCTGAGATCTTTGTTGTGTGTCAGCCCCCCTTTCTTTCCCTGATATCCTGTCACCTCTCCTCTGTCTGCTGTCTGTTAAAGGCAAAAAACATTTTTTTGTTTTTAGTTTTGCTCTTTGAAAAATGTAATATGATGCTTCTGCTTCTTTGAAGGTCTGCACCTGCAGCTAAAAAGAAGGAGACAACCAGCATCTTCTCATCCAAGTCAGCCTTCTCAGAAAAAAGCAATGACAGTGGTGAGTACAAGCTCTGAGTCACTGTGCAGTCACACCCACCTGTGCTACCAGTGCTAACCTTTTGTTTTTGTACCTTTTTCATTAAATTACATTGCATGATTGGCTTTAAAATATAAATTAATTCAAATTTAAAATGGTTTTACTTTTGTTATTTCAATTCATCACTTGTGTGTCTGCCTGTCATCTAATAGTTCATTTGATTCCTGCTTTTACATTTAATTTTCAAATCATGTTTACTTTAATTCAAAGATGGCTACCCAAGTTTTAAAGATGTGTAAACAATATGCCACCTTAAAGTTAACAGCGATCTGAGTTTTTAAAAAAATGAAATAAAATTACTCAACAGATTACCTTTTGAATTAAGTCCAAAAAGACAAAAGGAGCTCTGATTGTCCAACTGTCATGACAGCAAGAGTCCAAGAGGAGTTAGCTCCCTCTGTTGCTACAGTGTCTTAAAAAGTATTCATACCCCTTTGCTCATTGTACACGTTACTGTGTTGTAGGTTTTGTTTTAAATGTATAAAATTGCCATTTTGCCCATCAGTCTCCTCAGTATCCCATAAACTGAAATCATGGTTTTACAAAGTTTCACAAAAATCTCTCATTTTCAAAAGTATCCAGACCCTTAATTGAGTGCTCTGTAGAAGCCCATTTGGCAGGAATTACAGCTTTGAGTCTCTTAGATGAGTCTCTACAAGCTTTGCACACTTGGTTTTGGGCAGTTTACTCCATTCTTTCTGGCAGCTCCTCGCAAATCAGACTGGATGGGAAGGATATCTGTGTACTGTCATCGACAGGTCTCTCCACAGATGTTCCGTGGGGTTTAAGTCTTGGTTTGGCTCAGCCACTCAAGGACGGTCACATAGTTGTTTGTAAGTCGCTACAGTCTTCTCTTGGCTGTGTGCTTTGGGTAATTGTCAAGCTGAAAGGTGAACTGTTTCTCCAGACTCACGTCGCCTGCCTTCTAGAGATTTCTTCACCTCTCTGCATGCGGCTTCATTTATCCATCCCTCAATTCTGATTAGACTCGCTGTCCCTCACACTGAGAAACTCTTCCATAGCATGATGCTACCATCACACTTTACTGTAGGGATGGTATTATCAAGGTTATGAGTGGAGCCTGGTGTCTGCCAGACATAGTGCTTGAAGTTCTGCCCAAAGGGTCTTTTTGCTCAGGTTCTCATAGTCCTGTAAATGCTGGCTGACAAACTCCAAGCAGCCTGTTTATGACTAGCCACTGTACCATAAAGGCCTGATTGATTGAGTGCTGCTGAAATGGTCATTCTTTGGGCAGATTCTCCTATCTCTATGCAGGATCTATGCTTCATCACAATTTCATCAAAGCAGTCTACAGAGATGTGTTGGGCCTCGGATAATATGGCTTGGTTTTTGTCTTGACTTGCAGTGTCAACTGTGGGACTTTATATTACATAGTTGTGTGCCATCTAAGCTATGACACATTTTAAGAATAAAGCCAACAGGATCCACCTGACCACAATTCATAGGGTCTGAATAGTTTTGTATATAAAAGATTTAAATTTTAATAAAATACAGTTTTGCTTTGTCATTATGGGGTGTTGAGCTTAGATGGATGAGAGTAAGTAAATTATTGTTATTTTTTTATTTTAGCATAAGACTGCAACATTACAAAACATGAAAAAGTGAAGGCATCTGTATACTTTCTGAATGCACGTATGCTGACCTCTTGTACTCTCCCAATAAACTGGCCATAGAAGCCATAATTATATTAAAAAAAGTTCTGCAGTAAATCAAAGAAAATTTTGAAGCAAATGTAAAACTACATCTTATGTGCACAATGTTGAGGGTAAACATCATATTTACATCAAGTCTGCACACCATCACTGGCTAGGATAAGAGAATGTGCAGGTTTGGATGATGACTTAGACTTTATTGTCATTCAGCATTGTTCACTATACAGTGGACAAACAGAACAAAATTCTGTTTCAGTTGTGCCAACAGCTGCAGATAATGTTCTCTACTAGCAGTTCAGTTAGTAAGGAATGTCCAGATGCAGAGTGATAGCTGCATGAGGTGGCAGCAAAGATTGAAGTTTGCTTTTTTTTTGTGTTGTAGACGGGTCCAAGTCTGACAGTGACGACGACAACGGCCCAGTGTTCTCCACTTACTCCAGCAGCTCGGCATTTGACAAATTATTGCCAGTAAAGAAAGGTAATGTTTAAATATGTCCAGCAGAGGGAGCTGTAATGCAGAGGAGGGGAAATTTTCCTTTCTGTGGATTCAATGATACTTGAAATAGATCTCATCAAAATATGTCTTTTATAAGTACATTATGTACAGTACTCATCATACAAAATGGAAGTGGTAAAAAGCTTCCAACATGATTTACTGTGGTAGATAACTCACTTTGTAGGGGCTTCAAGTGAAACTATGAAGTCATGTGTAAAAAGTATTTAATGATCAGCTTTTTATTTCTAATTTTCAGCAGCTATGAAGCCCTCTGATGCAGCTCCCAAACCTAAGAAGCCACCAGCGCCAAAAGCAAAGAAACCAGATAAGTCCATCTGGGACTCTGACTCTGATACTGGGTCTAAGAAGCCAACACCAGCTCTTAAAGGTACACCGCAGATTCAAGATTATCCGACAAACAAATATCAGGGTTGTAATTGTGAGTTTTTAGTCACTTTTTGTCCTGGTTCATTTTGTGCAGGTAAAGGGCGGGGGAGGAAGAGGAAGGGCTCTGGCTCTGAAGATGAATACAGTCCAATGAAGAAAACAACAAAACCTGTCAGCAGAGTGAGTAGTGGTTTAAGATGGAAAATATATAAGCTGTTATTCTGTTACTCTGTACATTACTCTGCTTGTATGTTATGCACTTTGTTGTCTGATATTGCATTTGAAGGCATTTTATCTATACTTTTACATTGAAAATATCAAACAGATGAATTGTATTTGTTTATACTCTAAATTAAGAATCAGATAACCAAGAACAGATCATTTTCATTATTTACACTAAGCTACCAAAATACCTTTTTATTTAATTTTTACATCAAGTATTCAAGAATCTGTCCATAATATCCAATAAAACATTTTAAATATTTGAGAAATGATTGTAGGTCAAGTGGTTCACATTGGCAAAGGGACTCCCATTAAGATATATTTTCTAGTTTTGAAAAATATGATTTTATCCTCTGAGTACTGAAAAGAATAACTCACAATATGAAATAACTAAATAAAATAACTACAATAGAATAAAGAGGTCTAAACACATGCTGAATAAAACATCAGCTGAAAAACAACATTCAATCTAAAGTCTGAGGCAGTGGTGTCTCCATCTGAGATACAAGGCCCACAGAGCTTGTATCTCCACCAGCTGTCACCATGCAGGAGGTATGGTAAATAGATATGACATAGGTACCTATGATACTGTCTGTCAGTTGTTATTGAGGTTTGAATCCAATACAGATATTGATATTTGAGTATTTAGAAAATCTGTACAGTATATCAGCCAATGTTGATTTTTGTACCATACATAAATATGTTTCATTAGCATCCGTTCAATTTGGCTGTCAAAGAACTGTGACCACCATATGCATTCAACAAGGCCCATTACAATGAAAAAAAAAACAACTTGTTAGTGCTCTCTGGTGGACAAACTATGTCATGGAGACACTGTCTTCATGATCTCAAACATATCTTGGTATTTTTTTCTTGAATCTCTTGTTACATATCAGCTTACATGTCAATTGCGATGCACTATATCTGCAACAAAATAGCACTGCCTACTATACTGACCTGATTGATTGATTGCTCCAATTCTTCATTTCTGTGCCTTTTTCCAGTAGCTCACTCAAAGAAATATTGTGCAAACATGTTGTCTCCCTAACCCTTCCACAGTTTCATAAAGTATCCATACAGCCATAGCAGAAGTTTGCTTAGATCTGTAATCTGATTATATAATACCTGATAGTATAACAGTCACACAGGTCATTTTTCTGCATCATGAATACTTTTGACACTTACAGTGCATGCTTGTGTACTTTTACTTAATTGATATTTTATTATATATTAAAGAAGTATTTTTCTACTGGTGTATTGCTACTTCAGCTCAGATAAAGGTTCTGAGTACTTTCTTCACCATGCAATACACCATGGGTAATACTCCATGGGTATCTTACACAACACACAGTGTAGTGCAGTTTCAATGCTGTAACATTCTGAATGGTATCTTTAACAAAGTATTTAATGATCCTCCTTTGCAGAAGCCTCAGAAACCTCCATCTGATGATGAAGATGACGACAGCAACAGCCTAAGTGTGATGAATACTTCATCCCGCGACCGGCCAGGCCGGGCCAAGAAGGAGGTGAAGTACTTCCACGAGTCAGACAACGAAGAAGACGACGACGACAACATGTTCGATTAAAGCAAAGTTTGGTCACGTTCAAAAACACTGCTTGTATGGAAGTAAATCTCCTCCTTCTGTGTTCCCACAGACTTTTGTACATTTCCTGTTTCATTTAATTTTCATTAATGGTGATGTTCAATGATTTTTAATGTGTAGGTGTTTTACACTTTTTATTATACATATACAGGTTTTTTTTTAATGCTCATTGAAATGTTCTGTATTTGTCGGAAGTGGCTTTTAGATGTTTAGAACGCTGTGCTTTAGCACATTTTAATTGTTAAAATAATATGTAACTTTTTGAACATGAAGTTGAAAGTAAACAATGAAATGTCCATGTTTTTACTGGCCTGATTCTTT
Organism: Lates calcarifer; assembly: GCF_001640805.2. NCBI lineage: Eukaryota > Metazoa > Chordata > Actinopteri > Centropomidae > Lates > Lates calcarifer. Next base: position 1,778,134 of record NC_066835.1, read on the forward strand.
CATGACTGAGCAAAAAGAACTCACTTTCATTCTGATACTGAATTCTGTGAGGTTGTTTAGTTGAAAGTCATTTCGTATAGACAATGTCAGTGAGAGTGTAAACATACGGGCTGTTAACTTCAGAGAGAAAGGCAGTTGGATTTAGAGGTTTTATCAATGTGTACAAAAGATTTTCTCAAATACCTAATCACAACATCTTTAAAGGTACTCTGGAATTTTAACCACTAGTGGCACAATGGAGCAATGCTTTGATGAGAGTGTCCCCGTTTTGATTGCATGTCATGTTTTAGCGCACACGCACACAGATGCACGCCTACATGAGTGCACCATCTAAAGGTAGTAGGCTGTAGAAGACTGCCTGGCTGGCAAGTGAAGAGTGCAGGTTCCAAAATTTGACTTTGGCTTTTTGGTGTTGCAAAAATAGCTCAAACTCATGATCAGTTCAGTTGCCATGGCAATAAATGTTGCAGGCTAAACCTTAAAGAAGCCGGGAGCAGCCATACTTGCAATAATTTTTTTCATGCTGTTATCTCAAGATCACACGTTAATTATTTCATTATCTATAGATAACAAAAGTCATTTTGTCATTGTTAATGGTAGGGCTTGATTTCTGTAAAAGCTGAGTCACACAGTGACGTTCTTATAAACCAGCACAAAGGCTGGACTACAGTAAATGTTTACTATAGTTTACCACTGGTTATACAACAAGGCCACTTCAGCAGGCAGGGAGGCCTCTAATAGCTTTTTCTTTGTTTACACAATTCCTTTTCATTCAAAGCCACTCGACATATCAAAATGTCACCTGTGTATTAGAGAAAATTCTCTGGTTTTCAAGCTGGTGTTTGTAGTTCAAACCCTACTAAATCTTCACTTTTTGCAGAAATATCATTAAATCACTTTACATTTGTACTCTAGATCTGTTGATGTTGAATATGATTGGTTGTTTGCAACAAGATCCACCGATTTCATATGCACAAGCTCACAGATAAGTAAACCCAGAGTTTATGAAGTTAGTTAAATAGTGAAGCTAGAAAGCTCAAAGACAGCTGAACATGAGACAGGCTCTGACTGTTGTAATATAGGCCTATATTACATATCCAGCAAACAGAGCAACATTTACATTCATCCATTAGCTCTGTTGCTGGATAGCTTGTTGCTAGCTTTCAGCCTGCTGCTTGATGCTGGACAGGTAGATGTGGGTTTGTCAGAATCTGTTCACTGTAAACAGCTGCCTCATACGGCTGGAGACAAGGTTGGCAAGAGTGTACCAAAACAGTTAAGTTTAAAAAATGAATAAATAAATAAATAATGAGCTGAAAGACACTAAAATTCTCCACTGAAGGAAATTATTAAGCACATTCACTCCCCAGGAAATGAATACTTTTGATTCTGTACATTTAATTACCTTATTCTATCACCGAGACGACTATATTTTAGATCTACTATAGGTATGGCTTTAAGAATAGTAAAATTATTGCTGTGTTAACCCTGATATGATATAATAACCACTTTAACCTACAGAAGCCACTGTTGGAGCTTGAGTCCAATTTAAACAGCATGTTATCTTACTACAACTTTTTAAAAATGATGATGCTTAGATGTTATATTATGAGCACACATACAAGTATTTTAAAATAAATATATTTTATTACTTTGCCAGGACAGTTCATGGTAAAGTTAAACAGTATATGAACATAAAAAGCATATGTTAATGTACAAAGACAATATTTAAAATGGAGAGCAGAAACATATCAAAGCTCAAACCCCAGAGCAGCTCCAGAGGTCAACTTCACCCTACATGCCAGCAGCAGGGGCTGGTGGGATAAATCCACATCAGTTCCTGCCTCCTCCACCCTCATGCCCACTAAGATATGACCATCCTGTCTCATATGAACACAGCTATACAACACTGATGACTGGTAGTGAGGTTCTCAGTAACCAATGGAAAAAAGGCGAGCATGGACAGTTAATGATGTCTACCAAGAAACACCAAGGACAAGCAGAGCTACAGTTGATGATTGGTAATGAGGTTCACAGTCATGTGTTCTGGCTCCCGATTTCTTCTAGGGTTGGATTTGTATGTGGGGCTGATAGAGACTGTATTATGAGTGGGAAAAACTTCAAAACAGCCTCCTACTTGTAATGTGGATTATATATTGGGATACCTTGGTGAAACTTGATACATATTAAGGGTCAAAACACTGAATGCAAAATGGTTGCAAACCATAGTTGGTGGTCACATCAAAATCAAATGGTAACTGCAATTTAGTCAGTTCAGCTAAATATCGGCTAATCTTCACTAAGCTTTTAGTGATCCCAGGAGCGACAGTGGCCTCAATAAATGTCAGCATACAGCGCATTCAGAAAGTATTCAGACCCCTTCACTTTTTTAAAACATTTTGTAATGGTGCAGCCTTATGCTAAAAATAAATGTAAAAAATCACAATCTACACTCAATACCCCATAAAGCAAAAACAGAATTTAAATTATTTTTGCTAATTTACTAAAAAAAAACTGAAATCTTTTATTTACAAAAATATTCAGACCCTATGAATTTTGGTCAAGTGCATCCTGTTTGCTTTAATTATTCTTAAAATATGCTTAGCATTTTTATTGGAGTCCACCTGTGGCAAACTGAATCGATTGGACATAGTTTAGAAAGGCACACAACCACTTAATACAAGGTCCCACAGTTCACACTGCATGTTGGTGTGTTGTCTTTCATGTTGTATTTATGATGGAATGAATGTGTTTTTATATACCTGGCTGCAACAGGAATTTGGCTTGACTTCAGGACAAAAACCAAGCCATGATATCCAAGGCCCTCTCTGTAGACTGATGCAATAAAATTGTGATGAGGCACAGATCAGGGCAAGGGTGTAGAGCCATTTCTAAAGCTCAGGGGCACAGTGGTTTCAGTAATTGTGAAAGGGAGGAAATTTGGAACCACCAGGATTCCCCTTAGAGCTGGCCATCCAAGCAAACTGAGTAACCGGGGGTCTGGGTCAGAGAGCTGACCAAGAACCCAATGATTACTTTCACAGAGCTTCAGCAGTCAGCAGTACTTCTTCAATCAGACCTATTGTAGAGTGGCCAGAGGGAAGCGACTTTGTGTAAATGGCATATGACAGCCCACTTGGAATTTACCAGGTGCCATCAACACCAGGCACTGCTCATCACCTGACTAATAGCATCCTTAGAGTGAAGCATGTTGGTAGAAGCATCATGCTAGATGAGGGTGCTTCTCAGTGGAGACTGGTCTGAGTGGCCCAGCCAAGACCCAGACTTACACCATGGAACATCTGTGGAGAGACCTGAAAATGGCAGTTGGCAGATCCTTCCCATCTGATCTAACAGAGGATCTGCCACAAAGAATAGGAATAAACTGCCCAAAACCTGGTGTGCAAAGCTTGTAGAGACTCAAAGCTGTAATTGCTGCCAAAGAGGTGTCTACAAGGTACTGAATTAAGGGTCTGAATACATTTGTAAATGGGAGATTTCAGTTTCTGATTGTATATAATACATTGGAGAACATATTTTCAATATGGGTTGTTCAATGTAGACAGATGAGCAGAAATGGTAGTTTGATCCATTTAGAATTACATTTACAAAACAATGCAGTTTGCAAAAGTGATGGAATAACTGAATACTTTCTGAAGCCACTGTATGTACAGTGGGGTCTTTTGGGTAAACCCCCTTCTAGTTATGGCCAACAGCAAATAATTTATCAATCTATCTATTTACAAATCCAGCAAAACATGGAGCAACATTAGCATTAGCATTCATTTGGAGTCATGTGTCTGTCCAAATTTGACTGTTCTTATTGTGTTGTTAGTTACAGCAGCTTACTGTTTATCAGAATGTTTCGGTGAAAACAGCTGTGCTTGGAAATCAGGTCAATGAGAGCAGAGAAACACAAGCATTGCATAAAACGAAACAAAGCACTAAAAGAAGCTGAACTGCTTCATAGAACTGTAACGTTGGGTGATAATTCTTTGTGGGTTTGTCACCACAAGTGACTCCTTTCACATTACACAGTTATATGATCTATTATTAATATAAAAATATTCAGTAGTGCAGCTGTAATATATTCGCAGTGGAGGGTGGTTGTCTGCTGACTACCTGAAGGGTGATTTTTCCTTGGCCTTGTTATTGGCATATTCTATGGACTACAGCTGATTAAATCTGATTAAATCAAATCCTGTTTGTTTTTAAAGCACTTAGTCACTTACACAGTCAATACCTAGTTCATTAGTTGACCTGCAAACCAAATAGCTGTCGATTGATTGGGTTTGATTGATTGATGACAGCTGATTGGCTTCCTGGCAGAGGAGGGGTGGAGCAGCTCTGTTGTTTGACGTGGGACAGAACAGAACATATTGACAGTATCGGGTGCTGAGGTGACTTGGTCATCCAATCCCTCCACTCATGGGTTTTTCTTTGTCATTGTCCAAAATTATATATGCAAGTCTTTTGTGAAGTATGACCTGGATGCCCAGATCAGCCGAACAAGATCCAGTTCTTCCTTATTTTTTATACACTTAGATGTGAGTTGATGTTTCCAAGGACAAATAACAGAGTGTCTATTCCACAGAGCTGCCAAATGAAATGCAAAGCACACACCATTTATGTAACATCTTTGCTGTGAGCTAGATAGTAGAGTATTACAGTTACGTCGGTACAACATTCAACAGAAATGAAGAGTAATTCAGCATTGTGAAGTTGTTTCCTAAAGGAACAGATAACAGCTCCTGCTGTGTCCAGGCGCCTGAGGGCTGGCCGGACGCTGCAGGGGTGGATGTGGACATTCTTCGGCTGTGAAGGTTTTCCAGCTTCAAAAAAGAAAAGAAAAACATCTAGATGCCTCCCTTCATCTCTCACCAGGAGATCAAGACAGAAAATCAAGGAAGAGCATTTCCTATGTTACATTGATACAGAAGTAAGTATTCCTTAACACTGCATATCATTCTTCTGACAGACTCCATGACATTTTTCACATTCAAACACGTTAAAACAAAAAACTAAAAGAGCTCTGGTTTCCCTTATGATATGTATTTCTGGGCAGGGATGGAATGCAGATGGATTTTTATTATGTGCTGCTGAGACCCAGAACCCTTCACTGCCCCGGGGTCTCACTTTACAGAATGACTCAAGTCACTGCAATAGTTTTATATGGAGTTTATCCCAGGAAACATTTTGAGGTGTTTAGGACAATATGCATGGGAACATATTTGTGCCAAATAACACATGGCAAAGTTACATTTGGGTTTTGAACTATTACTACGTTTGTATTTAAGGAACTGAGTGTCATCAAACGTAGTAATTTATCATTTGCTCTTCCCAGGGTCAATGAACTGTCAAGGTGTAAAAACTTGAAATATCAGTCACACTGTCATTTACTACTTCCCATCAAACAGAAGCCCAATAGATCAGTCTCTAGGGAGGAGTAAATGGGAGACATTTTTAAAATCATCATCAATTTGCATCACTGGCAGGTGAAGTGACACAACTGTAATTTTTGCATAAATTGAATGCAAAGCATTGCATCATGGGACTGTTAGCAAAAACGACTAGCTTTGCCATTTAATTGTTAGATGTTTTTAGGACATTGTAAAGAGCACAGATTTTACACAGAGAATTTGGACACTCCAGTAACATGGCAAAAGGTAACTTGTAGTGCAGTATGGGAGTAATTTTAGACTCAGCAAACTGGATGAAGACAGTGTGATATGGTTGAAAGCTCTGAAACAAGCTAGTGAGTGGAGAGTTGGGATTTTTTTGAACTTAATAAATTCTGACCAGACAAATTCTCAACTACTTTTCCCAGGATCATGGCATGAGTTTATTTTTCAACACGAAGCCTGACTCACTCCAGTCTTTCTGCTAAGTTAACTGATTCCTGACTCTCAAGTGAATAAGTGCATTTCTCAAAATACTACTACTCCTTTTAGTCAACATGGATGAGAAGTCCTACAAGTGTTCAGAATCATGGTTGAACAAAAGCTGAACATCTGTAGTTCCATTACAATTTAGCAAACTCTATCTGCCAATGAGGAAAGCACGACAAGGTCAAAAACTGAAGAATGAGTAAGTGGACCTCGAATGACATTGTTTTGTAAATTTGTGTTGAAAAGGTCCAATGTTACACAATCCATATTTGTAACTATTTCTATTTCTAAATTCAATCCAAAAGAGCACAGATTTATTTAATTCACCTATCTGAAAATGATGATGTTTCTCAATCAGCCAATGAAATGCAATGGTTGATATCAGCTTGTTTGTATCATGCCACCACAATATAATCTCATTCTTTAATCCAAACTCAATTTGGTGTCAAAACATTGTATTAAATGTATCTTGACAAATATCTGCTCATAAACCTTCATTTATGTCAAAAACTTGCGCATTAGAAGTAAAACTATAAAAAAAAAAAAACTATCCTGTTTTCATCTAGACCTACTTACTGCATCATTTTTGATAAGAATACACATGTTTCTGAAAGGAGTGTGGATATTTCCATAGCTGTTTTTAATATCAATGTTCTTTATGAAGTATAACTTTTATTCTCGCTAGCTTATAGTTGAACTTTGGCCTTGTGCTGTGGTTGAGGGGGTACTGCTGTTAGCTTTCATAGTTTCAGTAAAGTTTCACTACTAGAGCTGCATACATTTCAAAGGTTCAGCGTGTTTACATATGTAAGTGCTGTGCTGTAAGTGAACAACCACTTGATATTAGAGTGAATGAAGCCATTATTCAGGGACAGTGAGGGATCTGGGTCTTATAAGTGGCTATCATGGAGTTTAATTCTCATTGTTCAGTATAATGTGTGACTTCAGCTGTAGAGAAAAGCAGCTTTGTAGGATAATCTTTTTATTTTAGTGTGACCACCTCATCTGATACGCCACACCGTCTACTTCTCTGTCAGTGAGATTAAGAGCTCAGTTGGATCTGCTGTCCAAAGAAAAGCTTTACTCAACTGCACTTCTCAGGGCGGTGGAGGGTCATCTGGGATCTCCTTTTGCATCATTAAATGTAGCTTATATTGTCAAGTCTGAAGTCTAAGGCGAATGTTTGGAGCGGATTTGTGGATACCACCCCACCATGTGCTTTCTAAATTAGTGTACAATCTTGCCGACCAACGCAGCTCGGTCATCAGTGTGTTTTAAGGATTGCATTGCCCCTGTGTTTCACCGGTTCAAACAAGACACTTCTGAAAAGGTAGAGAAAGCGGGTTGAGGAGCTCTGCTTATAAGGCCATAACAGAGCCCATGTGTGTTTGCAGAGCCCCGTAAGTCATGCTGTTGGTGGTAGACACACACTCATTAGGTTGACACTCAGGCAATTTTTGGAAAAGTCAAAGCTGCTGTTGGCTGTGATCAGAGTGCAAGCTTAAGCACAATACCTAGCACTGCTAGTTAACAGAGGAAGCAAAAATGTAGGGACCCAAGGCAACAAAGGGGCAAAAGAAAACCCACATTTCAGTACAACTTTGGCCTTATTTTTGTCCATTGTGCATTTTTGACCACCAGTTATGATGGTCAAAACACAACAGCACTATAAAGAGGTCTAACAGGGCAAGAAACATGAGCCGTCAAACCACGAACACTACCACTAGGAAGCTGGGCGGTAAACTCACGATGCACAGTTTGAGTTATAATTTTACACTTAGCCTTAGTTTTCTTTTCCAAATGAATTAATTACAAGGGGTTTTGTTTAGAACCTGTCTGATGTGCTGTCTCTTTGTGCTTCTTGTCCTATCTGAACCAATTTAGGTGATGCTGCAGAATTCCAATATTGATATAATAACCGATACATGCAGTGGCATGAGCTACAAAAAGTAGTTCCATTAGTTGAAACTTTATAACATCTTGGATCTTATCTTTGTCATTTCCCATGGTTCTTATCAGTAATAACAACATACTCATCAAAAGACTAGGGACGCAACTCTGCTAAAAAGAAGCCTGACAGGACAAGAACCACAAGGTCCCAGGTGGTCATACGTGTTTTAAACAAAAACTCTGGTTATACATTTGGAAGAGAAAGTAAGACATTCTTACCCAAACAATCTGCACCAACATTCTCAAATAGTACCTACTGTTGGCTTGTTTATAGCCTGTCTGATCATGTGACTGCCCATGTTACTTTCTGTCAATCTTCATCATTTCCTATTTGTTGTGTTCTCAGATCTCAGAGATGATTCTGGCGAGTACAATATTAGCATGACCAATAAAACACAAATGTAATAAAAGGTTGTGACTATTTGACTTTTGAAAGATGACTTAGCACATTAATTCTCTTACAATTGAAAAGATAAAATGCAATTAAACACAGCCTCGCTGAGGTCAGTAAAGATGGGGGTTTTGTTGCCAGTCTTACTTTTTCTTGTATGGCCAGAAGCTAACAGTGTTTTATGCTAGCTAGATTAAACCAGACCAGGGAGATGAATGTTGTCTTGCTTGTTAGCAGGAGAACAACAAGCCAGTGAAACAGAGAATGTGGATACTTGACGCCCGTTTCAATGACTTTTTTCATCTCAGTTTCATTGTTGCTGCACCAACATTTGTTTTCCTTTGTATTCTCTGATAAATTAGTTTCCCTGGCGATTATTCTGAACTTGTCCTTTGTCCACTGAACAAGGAAATCATACTGGTGGAAATCAGATTAATAAATAGCAAGCAGTGTAAAGTGAAGCCAGACATTTTCCTCATACAGTCAGTGGACACTAGTGCTTTGAGGCTAGTGAAAATAAGCACAATCCTTCAGGGGAACAGATTTTTTATGGGGACAAACTGTAGCACAACACGGGCTTGTTAAACTCGTGAAACCACTTAACCAACCACAGTTAATGTTGAATCATGGTCTCATAAAAATATAGGTTGTCCTATGTGATCACAGCCTGTTGCAGAAAAATCTCTGGTATCTGTCAACAAGCTGCTTTCCCCAATTTGCTTTGACAGTGAGGTAAACTGATTTACTGAGGAGACACAGCCATCAAATGAGTTAATTTCATAGACAGGCTGATTCTAAATCCAATCTGCTACATCGGGTCTCTGCGGTTCATGCCGAGACAGAAAAGTTAAACAGACACGGTCGGCCTGATGAGTGTGTGTCAAAGGCTTTTGCTGTTGCGCTTCCCTCGTTTGAGGAAACAGTTGAACAGACTCGGCTGTCGATATGGAGAGAAGCTTTGCATTCTGGCGGTGTGGATGTACACTCATTCATGTAGAGACATGAACCGATAAAGACAAGAACAGTTTTAAATATAGGAACAAATATAAAATATTAGACTTCCATAATGTCTATATGCAATAACATTCTAGATAACTTTTGAAGGACTTACAATTAGTCCCTCTTTAAACCTTGATGTATCGCCTCAAAGATAATATTTAAGACAATGAAAAAAGCACCACAAAATTCATCATAGAAACAGAGATCTAACCATACCATGGTATGTACAATGTACGTATGCCAACAATATGAGAGATGAAAAGAGATGAGGAAAGAGTAAGAGATAGTGAGAGAGAGAGGAGTAAAACCACTTATCCAACTCCCATCATGCAGATAAGAAGTTACACAGGAGACCTGAGGAGTATCATCTCTGGCGGTTTGTGAGGGCCACACCCTTCCTGTCACAGTCCCAGAGACACCATGCCAAAAGAGCTCAATTCAGAATTATACACAAAGCACTGATCCTTTGAGGCCTCCGTGTCGACATTTTCTTTTTAAGGAGGGAATATTAGGGCAATGGGAGAGGAAGAATATAAAGATAACGTAATACCAAGCGTCGGAGAGTCGGGGCAGAGAGGTTATAGGGGGTCGACGCCTCGCCCGGCTGGTCTTTTATTTTTTTTTTGTGCAAAGAAATGTCAAAGTAAATCTCAGAGGCACCCGCAGGCGCTCCTTAGGGCTCATCGCTGGGTGGTGTGGCCGTAGCCCCCTCGGTGTCCAAGGACTCCGGTGACTCCACAGCAGCGGTGTCCTCATTGGGGCTGCCCTTGCTGCTGGGGCTGGCCCCTGTCTCGGCTGAAGTGCTGCTGCTGCTGCTGCTGCTGCTGCTGCTGCTGCTCTGGCTGTCTTGGCCCTCTGAGTTTTCCAACATCTCCTGGATGAGCGGTGGCATGGAACCTGGGATCTCCATCTTAAGAGAGATAACCCGCTCTGCTCCTGCAAGACAATGAAATGAAAAAGACATAAATCTGGAGCTTTAAAATTCTTTCTTAACCTTCAAAAAAATATTTTGAAAAAAAAAAAAAAAAATCCCAATTCCAAGTTCACTTGCTAGCTTTTTTTCCAAGCTTCCAACTACATTTCTCATAATGTCACTGTCAATGTCACTTCAGTGTTACATGTGACAATATTTTAATTCATTTCAATTCAATTTGATTTATATAGCGCCCAATCATAACAAAAGTCATTTCAAGGCACTTTTCACTTTTATAGAAAATGCAAAATGATACCAATAATACAGCAGTAGTAATGATAGTAGTGATAATTAAAGTATTAACTGCTAACATAGCAATACTACTAATAGCAGTACAAGTAATTTCTAATTCTAGCAGCAGGTGTTGAGTGGAGTTGTAGGAGCAGCAGGAGACTTGTCATCACAGATCAGACTCTACAGCTCCAGAGGCATTTTACAGTCTCTCCCATATTCAACCGAGCTAATACACTTGATCACGGATACGCCATCTCTATGACAACTGAGCGAACTCCATTCACAGATGAAAACCACCAGAGATGGTTGACAGATCCAAAAATATCTGTGTTTCTGTTATTAGTGGGTTTTAAGGCACATACTTATACATACTAATGAGTTAAGTCAACATGATTTTTTGATCAAATGTGTGAAATTTAAAAGCAATGCTAAGCTACTTGAAAGGACAAAGAAGAGAAAAAAGCATCACTAAGAGAGTAAGCTGGTAATGCAATCAGATAAACCAATGCAACATTTCAAAAAGACAAGTTAAAGGAGAGATATCAGAGATAAAGTATAGTGTCTACAATCATTTCTTCAGGCAGGTCATTCAAAAGTCAAGGGGCCAAGGTCTGTGGAGGGTTCCATAGAGGTATCTGAGGATCACAGAGTACACTCAAGCTCAAATGGGGTTAGAGGCTCAGCACTGTGAGCCAGTCCAGAACGTGCATTAAAAGTTAACATCAGATATTTAAAATCAATAGTGTTTTACAGGCAGCCAGTATAGAGAAAGTAAAGTCAAGGTAACGTGCTCGCTCCTCGTGTTCCTTGTCACCTGCTGCATCTGACATTCTTTGTAATTCCCAGAGGAAAAGAAAATTAAAGAGGAGCTCTCAAAAATGTTTCTTTTTTTTTTCTCTTAGACAACTCTGAGACTCCGGCTTATATCTCCTGTCTCTCAGAACAGAAAAATGCACAAAGTCTTAAATTAGCTTCCTTTTAAGTTTCAAGAGAGATCTCATCAAGCTCTAAAATAATTCTGAGATTCCCACAACTTCTGTGCCTTTTCTAGATCTCAGGCCGAGAAATAAGAGAGCTGTCTCTCTGAGCTGAATCTATTCTCATCCCAGTTCTTCTGTCAAAGTCAATTCATGCATCTCAAGCTGAGCTCAGACAGAGCAAATGAAGAGCTCTCCACAGGCACTCACTGTATTCTCATCCAGGCTTCAACTCATGTTTGGGCATTTTTTTAAACTCTCACTCCCATTATTTATGTAAATCTCATGTCTGTTGACTGTATTACTATATATCATTTAGACTGAATTCTCATGTATTAGATCTATTATATCTATTCATTTTACATTATAAAATGAAAATGGAGGTGATTGGTGAATAGAAACCTGAAAATAAAAAACATAGTTTATGGAGAGGAGACTGCACAGGTTGAAACCAGAAGTGACTCCTCATAGCGCAGCCATTGATCGTGGATGGATAATAACTGAAGACCTTAGTTCCCTCAAAATCTCCAATCCTCCATCAGAGGGATAAACATGTCTGCAGGAGAACATGAGGTCTGGGTTCATAAAAGAAGAAATTCACACTGATGCATGTTTTGTCCAATACATACGATAATGCTTGATTCACTTTATGTGATGCCCATCATCTAGTGTGCAGAAGGTTACAGTCACTGCACTGCAAAATCCAAACACCATATATAGAGGAGTGCAGCTGTAGTGGTTGGAAGGACAGTGATCTATGTTTGATGGTAGTAAAGTACTGAAAAGCTGTAGCTACTGCACTTTGTGTTTAGAGCCCTACCCATGATATTTTTTTCTGAAGGTGTGAGATCATGTTTTTGGTGCAACCCTGAATACAATAAATGACAATAATCCACCTGAGACAATATAATGATACTTGTGATGTCTCTCAGCTGATAAAAAACTGACTGAATTATTTTTTGCAGCTTGTTTTTTCGAATGTAAGGTCATTGTCGAATGTTACTTGCTGGTTTCTTGCTGTGGGTTCTGCACTTGCGGACTCTGAGTCCAAGATGTTTTTGTGAAGTCATGTGGATTTCAGATTTCTTTTAGTTTGGGGAGTTGTTTGTCCATTTATGGAGCTTTATTACTCTCAGGTGGGTGGTGAAAATTCTCTAAATCCTGGATATTTGAGCCTGGTTTAAATGCTGGTATGTGATAAAAGTGTCTTGACTTACCTTGTCCTTGGATGGAGAAGAAACATTAAAATGTTTAATATGACCAAGACTGAAATAGTAAACATTATCAGGATCCACCGGGAACTGGGAAGTGTTAATGTAGAAATAAAATGAATTAAAAGTAAAGACACAACTAGACTGAATCTTAAATACAGATGGTGTCAGCTTAGTTTAATTAACTGAATTAATTGTTTACATTTTAGTTCATCAGTCCTGTCAGACAAACTCTCTACAAACGGAGATGATTTAGTTCAGTGGCTTGGTCTCGCTGAGCCAAGATTATTCCAAAGGCACAAAAGAATCCTCAATGAGGTTAAAAAATTTAAAATAAAATAAAAAATCCTGCATGCCTGAGGTTTGCCAAAGAGCACCTTGTTTTAGATTAAAACTGTTCACACCAGACACCATGCAAGAACATCACTAAGCTGATGCAGGTCATTTATGAAATAATGGTCGAAAAAATTCCTCCTGAACATTGTGCAGGTCTGATATTAGCTACTGGAAGTGCTTTATTGAGGTTATTGCTGCCAAAGAAGGTTCAGCCACTTATTCAATACAAGGATTCACATACTTTTTCCACCAGGACTGTGTATGTTCAATGGGTGCGTTCAGTAAATGAAAGATTAGAATTGTATGTGAGTTATTAGTTGAAGCACATTGCATTTGTCTGTCCTCGTGACTTAAATGAAGATCAGATCACACTGTACATATTCAGATAAACTCATATTTTCTTCAGCAATTGTTAACCAAAACAAACAAACAAAAACACAAGCCAACAAAACATGCTTGCTGGTGTTGCCTCCACTTAAGCTCCGCCCACAAAAATGTCACAGTGTTTAATAACAATAAAGGGGTCTGTTCTACCTGTCTAGCTATCTACTTTGTGGACTTCATTAGCTTGTCCTTCTCCATCAGCACATACGATACTGACTGTGAGCTAGCACTAGCTAGCTAATTAATCTAGCTGTCAAGACTTAATTCAGCCTAGAAGATTCCAGACTGTCACAGTTGATTGTTTTTCCTTTTGGCATGAACAGTGCATCTCCATCTCAACAATGAAAAAGCTGCCCTCTACTCCCTCAAGAGACATATACATTTATTTAAAGTGCTTTTATATAGTTGCGTTGTAGTAGAAAGCAGCCTCTGTTTCAAAACAAGCATGATTGGTTGTCTCCAGATTGTCACCAGCCCACGTCAGAAAACATTATCTCCATGTTGCATTGCAGTAAGACTTGTGAGTCTTGAATCGTGGTGACACCCTTCTCACCTTTAGCACTGATGCTGCGCAGGTCTGTGATCTTCATTAGGGTTTTGGGGAACATGTGCGGTTTGCTGGGCCGACGCTTCCTCACATAGATCTTCAGAGCTTCCAAGAGAGGCTCCTGGAGCTGGTCCACCTTGGAGGGCTCCTCTAGGTCCTGACGATCTGATTACACACACACACACACACACACACACACACACACACACACACACACACACACACACACACAAATCAAGTTAGACTTGAGGCTCAACTATGACAAATCCATGTCTTTGCTTTATCTGATGCAGACAAGCTAGAGGCTAATATATGTATCACAGCGTGAAGCCTGGTTTGATTAAGAGCGAAGACTTTATCTCATTATGTCAACTCATTTGCTGCAGAGGGGAAATTGCAGTGATGGTTACAATTAGATAACTTGAGCAGAACACTAATTTGAATCCTTTATTCTGAGTGGTAGTGTTCAGCTCTGATAACTGAGCTTTTTAAGTCAAAACTGAAAAGCAAATGTGGTATTCAAGGCCATGCATCAATCCAGAAACTACTTTTCTGCACATAGTAATGACTCAGTAGTCCAGCTGCACCAGAGCACATGCTCAATGCTCAGTCCAGTGTTTTACACTATCTAGCTCCATATTTCCTCTGAATTCTTCAACTGAGACCTCTTGTGTAGTCATCATGATAATCCTTTTATTTGGATTTATTTTATATCATATTCAGCCACTGGCAGTGTGGTGACAACCTACCTTGATTTTGTTTTCATAAAACTATAGTTTCTCTACCATTGGACTACAGAGTCCAGCAGATTACACAAATAAGTGTTCAAGGTAGTATGCGTAGCATTTTTCACTTTTGCATGATTCATACCCTGAGGGTAACATTACATACTCAAATAACATCTTCAAGCAGTATAGTGGACTCCTTGGTACAATTACATTTTACCAGGACTGATTTCAGGATTTCCCCTTTTACATCCCATTAAAAAGCTTTAAAGAAAAACTATGGTGTATCACGACTTGGGTTTAATTTTTGTATCATTGGCAACTGGTTAAACACAGTACTCACTAAAGTAATTGCTGTGATCTTAGACTTTAAAGAAATTGATCCAATGGAGCAAGTGTTTGTGTTTGTTACCTCACTGGACCTATTTTCAGAGATGTTACACATCTGGAGATCTCACCAAATATATCTTCAGTGAGTACAATGTTATCATAACCAACAGAGGTGATGGCCAGAGCTACACAAATGAAACCCATTCTTATTCCACACATCACAGTCGTCACCTAGAGAAATACAGAAACCCAAAACCTCATAGTTAGTCAAATCAAATTTAT
Source organism: Lates calcarifer (assembly GCF_001640805.2). Classification (NCBI taxonomy): domain Eukaryota; kingdom Metazoa; phylum Chordata; class Actinopteri; family Centropomidae; genus Lates; species Lates calcarifer. The sequence goes on from NC_066835.1 coordinate 1,793,361, forward strand.
ATCTTCCAGAGTTTTCAGTGCATAAGTCCCTTTTTTCTGACTGTCCTTCCACCACAGCTCAACAAGGTACAACTATGGGATTTTTTTTTACTGAAAAGACTGTAACTTCCAGAGATATCTACTTGATTTGTCTAATGTTTTAAGGTAGATTTAAAAAATGTGAAAATATCCTTTAAGATTATTTTCTCTTAGTTTGAGCATAATTTGGAATGACTGACCTGATAGACCTGAAGGTGATAGTCAACTGACAGAAAATACACTGACACAATAATTGATTAATTGGTCACTTATTAAGCAAAAATGCTAAACATTTGCCTTTTCAAGCCTCTCAAGACATTAAAATTTGCTCCTTGTCTGTTTCATATGATTATAACTTGAACATTTCTGGTGTTTGACTGCTGGTTATAAAAAAACAACAACTGAGGAAGTCAATGTGGAATCGAGGAATTGTGATGTGTATTTTTCTGGCATGTCGACTCAATTATGAATTAACTGAATGTCACTTAATGTCACTGCATTTCATTTCATGTCTGTTCTTGAATGCACACTCCACCATTAGGCCTTAGGGTGGCAGTGTGTGCACTGAAATCAGCAGCTGCTGGACCTGCAGTCAAGGTGTGTGATTACAGATGCAATCAGAGGTGTCTTGCACTTTCCATGGATTATGCAAGAGCCTGTAATATTTGCCAAGGCTCTGGGGATTGAGTATATAAATATATATTGTTGAATGAAAATCCAGAAGTGATGGAACCTGAGCGCTGATGAAAATGACGGGTAGAAGGGAGAGTGATAATTAGAACTGAAGCTGTGTAACTTTTGGTGGACATATCAGTAAAACTTGGTGTGTGTGTGTGTGTGTGTGTGTGTGTGCGTGTGTGTGTGTGTGAGTGAGGGTGAACAGACTCCAGTGTTGATGTGTGTGTAGTCCGACATGAGGGCATTAGTCATGCCTTGGGTATTTTGCTGGGAAACAGAGCAGGCTCATTTCCTCTTGGGTTGGATTCAGTTCAAACATTCCACTTATCTAACTGATGCCACAGTGAAATACCTGTACATCATCTCTGTTCTCTCTCTCCTTCCCATGTTTGGCAGTCAGAATAGTGCTGCTTCACTGATAGTAACCTGTGCCTAACCTGGTTTCAGACACAGGTGGAGGCTGGTTAACTCTCACAGTCTCTCTGGTCTGCAGCTCAGTGTTTACATTAACTGTCTGAGCAGTCAAACATGGTTTGAATTTGTGTCAGTTTATTCATTCCACCACAACTCCTAACGCTCTTACTACCACTGGAAACACTTAGGAGTTCACATTTGTTGCAGTTGTTCCTTCAGCCCCTCGTACTTCTCAATCCTGTCCACAGACTCTCTGATGTTACTGTCGGCAGGAATCGGTACATCTATCACAACTGCCCTCCTCTGCTCTTTATCTTGAATCAGCTGCATTAAAGACGTCATCTTTAGGTAACAGGGTGTGTGGAACGGGAGAAGTGTAGTACATTTATGTCTGCCAGTGTTATTTACTTTAAGTGTGTTAAGTGTATTCACTAAGTAGTGCCTGCACAAATTCCACAGCGGAATAAAAAAAAGAAACTGCTGTATTTTATAGATGGGAAAATTACTGTTGTGTGACTTATCAGTGATGACATAAAATGATGATGGTAAGTAAGTGTCTTAAATCTCAATTTACTGCTCACTACTGAGTAATGTTGAGTGTCTCTTGTAAAGGGGCAGGTGTGTGCTTTCCCAAATCATGTCCAGTCATTTGAACTGACCACAGGTAGACTCCAGTCAAGGTGTAGAAACATCTCAAAGACAATCCAGAGAAATGGGAGGTACCTGAGCAAAATAGAAAGTGTCATAGCAGGGGGTCTGAATGCTATGTGATACTGAGGCATTGAGTGTAGACTGATGAGGGGAAAAACATAAGATACAGGTCATACCAGACCAGGTAAGGCTGTAATGGCAAAAGTGTGAGTGTACTGACTTGAGCAAGGGTGTATTTTACTGCTTATGACTTCAACTTTTCAGCTGTAAGAAAAAAACAATGTTACTTGTTTTTCTGTTTGTTTGTTTGTTTTTTGTTTTTTTTAAAAATAAGAGTAAGAGAGCAGAAATAAGAATAAAAGTTGTACTTTAAAATCTAACTGAATGAGAAAGTAACTTCTTTGGCTCATTGGTTGAAATGCTCATGGTTAAACACAATATATGCAACTTCTGACTAGTATGTGAGATGGTTGTTACTGTTTGACTTTCTTCTTGATTTAATGTCTTTGTGTTGTTCTTATTAAAGGTTTGGTTCACCCAAATTACTTGCAATATTTTCTCATTTTAAAGTTGCATAAATGTATTTTTTGGCCACTTGGGGGCAGCAGAGGAAGCTGAAACAACATACGATGTGCACATCATGTGACAAGTACTGCTAAGAAAACCAGTGCTTTACATTTATATCTTGTATCATTTCCTTTCCTCCTTTCTTTGAGAGTTCTCTTCTTATCTTGTCCTTCTTTCTTGCTGTCCCCTCCCCTCCCTTCACTAAGTACCGAGCGCTCTGCCACGGCTTGCTCACCTCCAGAGATGAGACAGATGGCGCTGAGGAGGCCTGTCTCTGTGTCGTCCATCTCGATGGGCAGCAGCTGGTTGGCAAAAGTGAACACCAAGTCTGTGAGTGGGCCGAAGCCAGCATTGTGCATCTGCGTCCGGTTGAGGGTCAGCCCATCCGAGAAGGTCATGGTGTCCTGGTCGGGGGTGTACCTCGTACAGATGCGCAGGATCTGACAGGGAGAGAGAGAAAGCAGAGATTTAGTGGACAGGAAACTTTAAGTGACTTGAAAATTATAGTGTTTATCTATAGTGTTTAAATTGAATTGTTTTTGTGTGTGTATGTAACCTTTGGTTTGGTTAAACCGGAAAGATATAGCAGGAAAATGTGTTTCCTGCTATATTCCATATTATAAACCAGAAAACATAAAAATAAATTAAAATATAAAATTCTACTGCTTTCTACTTCGTCTGCTGAATACTAATTATTTGTTCTTATTTATGGTTTTATCACTGTTATCACTATAAAGCATTAGAAAATGATTTTCTGAATTAAAAAAACTAATAAAGCCATTACTTACCATTTACAAAAACCTTTTATTAAGGAAAAAGTGGTACTGATTTGAGGAAAACCTGCTAAAACTGGCATCAGTTTTAAACTATGCTACACTATGGATTATGTTTTAATAGTCTATACAAAACAACAGCAAATAAAAAACAAACAAACACTCACACTACAGTGGTATCTAACTATGCTAATACTTTTGCTTGTTTTGTCCAGATCTTCGAGATTTTTGCTTTGCTTTTGTTTTCGTACACATATTAAAACATTTCAGTTTAAAGCTGCATTAATCAGTATTCTCATTTTCATAATGGATCATATAAATATGTATAATGTGAAATTCGTTGTCTTCCCACAAACTCCACTCTTATTGACCTAATTTCCATTAGCAGCAGGCAGCAGTTTTCAGTGAAGAAGCTGTGATAAACCCACTGTTCACTACCTGTCCAGCAATAAACAGGGACAGCAGTAGCAACTAGCTCTTGAAAGCACAGTGTTATTATAAAGTAGGTAAAGAGCCAGATATTTTACCAAGAGAAAGAGGAGCTAAAAACAGCAAATACTGAATGTAAATTAGTTAAGTAACCATAGACACGACTCTAAATGATTACAATGTTGCTATGTGCCTCCATAATGTGTAAATAGGCAATTGCGTGATAACTTGGCTGGAGCAAATTTATATGGTAAGAATATGTCGAATGTTGTTTTCGGCTTGTTCTGCTGCCCCCAAGTGTCCAAAAAATTTCATGCATCGTTAAAGTGAGAAAATACTAGTAATAGTAATTTGGGTGAACTGAGCCTTTAATAAGAATGAAATAGGACAAAGATATACAAAGAAAATCAAACTGCCCTCACATAATTAACTTAAACAACCTTCTCACATGCAATCTCATTCTAAACCCTTGAGGGGACTTCATGTCACAAGTCTGAACCAGGTCTAACCAAGTTTCCCATAAAGAGCAGCACAGACAATAAGCACAACCAAAACAATGACCTTCCACGCACTCAAAGAAAATAACCTTTGTGTCTCCCTGCTGCACTGTGTCTGTATGTACGTGTGTGTGTGTGCATGTGTGTGTGTGTGAACACCTAATGAAGCTACTGATGGTGGATGTGAAGCCTACAGTAGCCTTTGAAGCTATTTGAGTGGGATGCTTCTGACAGTGAGTGGCAGGCGTGTCTGCAACATGAAACAGAATAAAACATGGCTACTGGCGGTACTCACACCGGCTGGCCAGGCCTGCGCTTAGACATACACACACACACACACACACACACACACACACAGTGTATAGTGTTTGATCTTTACTCTGACACTCCCTCATCCAGCCCCTGTGCACAATATCTACGCCCTTCACCGCAGAAATGTGCTGGTGAGCGGATGCTCATGGCTGAGCAAGAGCCAGAAAGTCATCACAGCTGGCCTTCAACTTCTCACCTCTGTGTCCCTGGGATTTCATTGCTGCTCTGCTGCTTTGTCACATCTGACAAGTATGACTTAGTCAATAAAAAGTCCAAAATCCATTTATTAATATGGCACTGCCACAGAAGCTCAACTTGTCAAAAACACACACTGAATAACAACTCCATGATATATCTGGATGTTTTACCTACTTTGCATTTACACCTCACATTAGTATGCATCTTCATGAATGCGTTAATCATAGATTGCCTCAACAAAATGCAGATCATCCTGTGTATAATTTCCTCTATTATAGTGCATGTCTTTTACAGACATATATACCAGGCTGCAGGGATAACTTGAAAAAAACCTTTATTAAGTGTTTATGGATTATAATTAACGGGTTTATGAATATTAATTCATACATAATTTATGTGTGTCCAAGTTGTGCTTTAAGAGAGATATACTCACAGACTGCTTTCTTAACACCATACTAATAATACTGAGTAAGGCCCCTCCTTGCTCTTAAACCAGTCTGTTTTTCATGGATTCCACCAGATGTTGGAAACTTTCCTCTGAGATTCTGCTCCATGTTGATTTGACTGCATCACATCATTTCTACAGATGTGTCAGTTGCACATTCATGCTGCCAATCTCCTGTTCTACCACATCCCATAGGCTATTGGATTCACATGTATTGACTGGGAAGGCAGTCAAAGAACACTAAACTCACTGTCACAAGTAACCAGTATGAGCTGACTTTTGCTTTATGACATGGTGCACTATCATGGCTGAAAGTAGCCATTGGAAGATGGTAAACTGTTGCCTTGAAAGGATGACTGATTATTATCTGATTATTAATGGGCTCAAAGTATGCCAAGAAATAATATCACACACCATTACGTGTTTGGTGTAATGTATGTGTGCCAACAAGTGAGTGCTCAGCACCTCCTTCAAGACTGTTGGAAAACCACTCCAGGTGACTACGTCATGAATCTGACTGAGAGAAGGTCAAGAGTGTGCAAAGCTGCCATCAAAGCAAAAGGTGGCTACTTTAAAATGCAAAACATATTCTGGTGAAGAGGGTGCACTGAGGAGACACTTTTGTGTTTACTACATATTTCCATATGTGTTCCTTAATAGTTGTAATGTCTTTAGTATTAATCTACAATGTAGAAAATAATAAAAGCTAAGAAAAACCATTGGATGAGAAGTCCAATCTATATGTGTGTGTGTGTGTGTGTGTGTGTGCGCGTGACAATTAATCAATTGTATTAGCAGAAATATACCCCCCACACCCCACAGCAGCCAAGAGAGGCAGAGGAGGAAGAGAGACAGTCATTTTGCCTTTTTCCATCTCATTACTGTGGCTACATTAGCACACTGCTCCACTCACAACTCCTAAATAACAAACAAACATTTACCCACTGGCAGCCAGCAGACTTTGCAGACATTTTCGCATCTGTACTCCATAAAGAAAACAGCATCATTAACAAATGCAGGACGAGTGACTGTCCAATATGAAAACACAGGCAACTATCCCAGAAAAGAGAAGGGGCTGAGAAATGTTTCTGTGTGTTTAATCTTATTTCCACTACAGACACTTGCTCCACATGAAGAACTGAACTCACCGGCACGATCAATTAATCGGATCATCCTGACTCCCACTGGCCAGCCGAAGAGGTCACCCAATAAGGATTGAGGATTGGCCTAATGGGAGCTGGGCTGGAGGTTAAACCATAGACTGTATATACTGTATACAGTCTATGGGTTAAACCTACCACTACCTTAGAGATCTGAGGCTATTAACTCACCAAAAGAATAAAAGAATTTATAGATTCTTTCACACCAAGGAACAAGAAAACTAGAAAATAAATATTACAATATATTGAAACAGAGGACTCCCTATTCAGTAAAGAGGTGTGTTTATATAACTGTGTTATGTCACTGCTGTGAACAGTTTTGGAGAGGTTTTTAGCTCATTACTGAATATTTCAGGAGAGATTTCTCTCCTCTGGAACATCTTAACTGTGCATCTTGCAGTGACTCTATTTAAGAGAAACTAGTTCACAGTATAATTAATATACATGAAAAGTTAAGAGAGTGACTGTGAGTGGAACACTGTGCAGTGAAGCACTATGCAAACATGAAAGTATGCTAAGATCTTGTTTTTCATGCCAGCTTATGGATTTATGAGTTCAATTAATGGAACGTTTTGGAAACATGAAACACGCACATATGTCAGCTCAAGTGGGCATCGAACACTGCAGCAGCCAACTATCAACTGACTTAATGTTAGAGTTACAATACTGTCACAAATTTACAATCAGCTGATCCAGTGATAATACATCCCCAGGATGTCACTATACAGTCTGATCCAGCATGTGTGGGACCTGCCAAATATTATGTAGGTCCCCCTCGTGCCGCCAAAACATCACCGACCCGTCAAGACATGGATTCCACTAGACCTCTGAGGGTATGCTGTGGTATCTAGAACCAAGCTGTCAGTGGCAGTTCTGTAGTTCTAGTTCAGACTCAGACTTGTTTTTCCAGCACATCCCACAGCATTACCTTTTTGTTTTTATGCAATTTAAGCTACAGTAGCTCTTCTACTGGATCAGACAACATGGGCCAGCCTTCACTCCCCACATGCATCAATGAGCCTTGGCTGTCCATGACCCTGTCGATGGTTCACCAGTTTTCCTTTCCTTGGACCACTTTTGGTAGGTCTTGACCACAGCAGACTGGGAACACCCCTACAAGAGCTGCAGTTTTGGAGAAGCTCTGACCCAGTCATCTAGTCATTACAATTTAACCCTTGTCAAAGTTGCTCAAATCCTTATGCTTGCCCATTTTTTCTGCTTCCAACAGATCAACTTCAACGACAAAATGTTCACTTGCTGCCTAATATATCACTGCCACGCGCCATTCTAATGAGATAATCAATGTTATTTAGCTCACCTGTCAGTGGTCATAATGTTATGGCTGTTACAAACCAAGCTTACATTCATTTGGAGTTGTGTTTGTGTCTGAATGTAAGTCCAGTATTCACTCTCTTCTTTGTTCTTTTTCTGTACCAACTCCTGATGGAAACATCTGACTCTTTAGCTGCCAAATAGCCGCTTAGGTTCATAAACTCGTGGCTAACTGTGTCAGTCTGCTGTTTTGCATATTCAGGTCGTTTCTCTGCAGGGTTATTACTACCTTTCACATTAAATTCACATTGTGCTCATGTTGTCATTTCATACATTATTATAAGAGAAAAATTGCAGCCACTTTAAGCATCACAACTAGTTTAGAGCCAGTATACAACTTACACAAAGTTTGCTGTGGAAACTTGAAAACACCAATTCACATGGACTGTAGCAGGAGACATCTTGTAGTTGCAGTTAAACTTTTAATATGAAGAATATTTACACTTTTCACTTCCCCAAATAACAAATAACAAGTTTGTTCCCAGAAAATAAAAGTATTAACACTCACTAAAATGTCCAGGCAGGCAGCTTTCAGGAGCGTGATCTGGTCCGCGATGGTCAGCCCCGTGAAGCCAGGCACTCGTTTGGCAAATTCCACGATCTTGATAATGCACTTAGTGGCCAGCTCACTGAACTTGTCCCACAGGCCCAGGTCCAGCCTCACACGGTGGTCTGCACTCGAGTTCTGTAACACACACGTACACACACACACACACATATATGCAAACACACACACACAAACAGAGAACAAGGCATCAGGCAAAGAGGCAGCTACTTTTGTCATTGCACAGACTGTTGCTAATGATCTCCTCAGTGCACCCTCTTCACTCTGCTCTATATGTGTCACAGTTACATACAGTAAATAGGCTCCATAAGACCTGAGCTCTCAAAAACACTGGCAGGATTGTTGTTGTGAATACGCTGAGCTGAGCTGAGCAGGGTGGCCGGGTGGCTGGGCCTTGCAATAATGAGCGTAACAGTGTCAGTGGGATGCTTTGGCAATGATGGCATGCAGAAACAGAGCTGTGACAGGTAGCACAGAGTGGTTTGAAGCCAGAGGTGCCATTAATACAGCTATATAGTCCAGAACCTACACAAACACTAGAGGGGAGAGGGATGGGTGAAAGCCAGGGAACAATAAAGGTATAGCTGATCTCAACGTGCAGAAAGAGGAAAAAGTGGAAGTAATATAAGAGAAGAGAGAGCACAGAAAGAGAAATTAAATATGGGTGGGCAGTAGGACTGTTGCTTGAATTCTGGGACTCAAGTGAGGTGATGTGTAATCTAAGGTGAGACTGATGCATCAGTTTGTTGACTTATGGCCTTTGATCACATATCACATCACAGATGGTGTCATCCACCTCTGTTATGTTGTTTCTCTTATTTTAGATAATAATTTGGTAACTTTCAACAGTATTAGTTTAAAAGGATAACTCATTTTTGTATATCATTTTTGTAGTTTTGGCATTATTCTATCAGTAGAGGTAACAATATACTCATAAAAGTGATGATTATGATCATGGAACATAGCAACATTGTTATAAAAAAGTCTGACAGTGGGGCGCCCCGATAACCGAATGGCTAGGGCACATACCACCTGGGCCTTAGTGCCCTGAGCAACTGGTCCCTGAATCGACTCTCAGTTTGACCGAACCTTTACTGCATGTCATTCCCCTACTCTCTCTCCCTGTTTCCTGTCTCTCTACACTGTCCAATCTGAATAAAGGCGAAAAAGCCCCCCCACCCCACCCCCAAGAAAAAAAAAGTCTGACAAGGCAAGAAACATAAAGACAAGTTGGTCAGACAGTTTAACGGGTTTTTGGATAGAGTTTAGCTACCCAACCTGAACCCAGTGGGACTTGATGGGCAAAAAGCTCCAAGGCTTGGGTCAGATTCAAGTTTGTCCATGTTCATGCATATATCATCTGTTGTAAGGGTAAATAATAAAATGAATGATGGCTGAATTCCATTTCACTGCTTCCATTCAGAGTCCTGCTATTGTACATGCTGACTCACTGTCACACTGCCATGGCTTACTTAGATACTGGAAAAGAACAAAACAATCATTAATGCTATTACTAAGACATGTGTTTTTCCTACTATTAAAAGTGAACATACAACAATAACCATTGCAGAGATGATGTCGTTAAAAGAACACTGGCCAAACTGCCAGTGGAAAACCAAGTGGAAAATAAGGATGATGGAAATATATGACATTTGTTTGTTTCATCTATCAATGTGAGAAAGGTTACAATCTTCTCATTAGTCCACACAGATCTGATGTTTTCACCTTGTTTGTCTGTTTTGTGGAAGCTCGGGCAATGATTGTGAGTTATGACTATCACTATCATTAAGTCCCTATTCAATGTACTTCGTCACAGTTTGCTGTTATTGATACTTCAGCTGTTTCACCTGAGCCAAGAGTAGATCATTTTTTATTATATTTGAACTTCATTTAGAATTCCACTCTCATCCTTAATGCTCATATTTACAATGCATATAATAACAGCTGAATGGAAATCCATGTAAATAATGCTGCAGAAAAGGCCTATGCACCCTGGGTAGCAGAAAGAGACACAACGTGTGGCCAGGGAGACTCTTGAGAGACCACAACATCAGGCTGGGTCATGTGACAGAGGCAGGTAATTGAACAAAGAGGCAGGCTGCACTTTCATAGCCTAGGTTATCTGCACTGTACAACTGTAAGAACTGCTCATGAAATAGTTCATGAACGTTTGAAATTTGAAAAAATGGTACCTTTTAAAGAAGTCGTTATATTATTCTTAATAGGTGTACTTGATTAAATTTGACTTGATTTGGGAACCTCCTCTGGAACACCATGTAGAACAGACCTAGAACATGTAGCCCATCCTCACACCAGAAATATAATAAATATATAGCCTTGGGTCTTGAGAAATGACAGAATTTGGGTTTGGATCTTCTGATTGCTTGCTTGCATGTTTCTATCCCCATTGGCCTGTTTTTTTTTTTGTTTTTGTTTTTTTTAGCACTGCCACTGTGGTCCCAGATCTCAGCTAATAACTTAGTGAATATAATTCTACACCAATACTAATGATGACTCGAACCACAAAAATTACAAAGAGAATTATCCTTTAATTCTGGTGGCTAGAACTCTTGTCTAAATGCTGTTTTACCTTGATAAGGACACAATTTTGAGTCATGTCCTTGCAAGTAGAACTTACTTCTAAAAATACCACTGTTAGCACTCCCCTCCACTTGTTAGAAACTTTGCTCTGTCTCTGTCTGCCTTTCTCCTATATCCCTATAGCATCTCTTTTATACCAGAGTAATGTTCCCCTTCATTTTTTTAGCTTCATCATTACCCGCAGTTAGTCTGAGGCACAGGATAAGACACGCATTCAAAGTGGTGATTCTGCAATGGTTGAGAAAAATGTTTAGCTACTATTTGCTGTGGATTAGGGGCTGCAGCAATTTCAAAAGGGAGAGGACAAGGAGGGAAAGGAAAGGTCATCAGAGCAGGAGACAGTATGATAGACAGATTTGGACAGAGGGGAGAATGAGCAGCAGTTGGAGAACTGTTTGGGTGTAGCAGAGGCAAAGCTGTGGTGTGTGGTGGGATGGAGCATCTGAGGACCATTTTGTTTTCAGATGGGTTACATGGAATAGCCCATCTGTTCTACATGAGCGAGTCTCCACGTGTAGCAAGGACACACGGCACACACTTACAGAGAAGGAGGTGGCACGCACTAACACTTAAAACACTGAGGAGGGTCAGTCTTTACAAAAACTACTATGTAGGTTGGACACTAGAAATACCAGGACAGGACCAAGAAGCTGCTGTTTTGACCTTTTAAACTGGCAAATCTCTCTGAATAGGTTTACATACATACAATATACAGCAGTGAGAAAAAGTAAGTGAATCGTTTGGAGATTATCTCTGTTTACGTATAAATTTGTCTTAAAATATGGTTAGATCTTCATAAAAGTCACAATAATGAACACAGTCTATTTTAACTAATAACACTGGAGCTAGTTAACATCTCTATGAGTCTATCATACACAAATCATGGTACATGGTTGCATAGAGCATGGAGTCCTGCTATGGACACCACAGAGGAAGACACTGCTCTCAGACATCACAGCACACCTGAAGTTTGCCAAAGAGCAGCTTGGTCTTAAATTCCGGTTACTGCTACCAAAGCAGGTTCAACCAGTTATTCAATCCGAGGCTTCACTTATTCTTTCCACCATCACTGCGAATGTTTCATCCGTGTGTTCAATAAAGACATGAAAGATTATAATTGTTTGTGTGCTAATCCTAGCCTTATGGGCAAGAGTTTGAGCATGTAAACAAATAGTAAAGAAATATAGGAAAAGTGCTCTTGACAGAATCAAAAAGGTTTGTGCCACAGCCCAGCCCTGAAGAAACATGGTTATGTGTTAGGATTGTACACAGTGTGATTCACAGGCCTCAGGAGAGACAGAAACAAAGCCTTTGTGCAGCTGTAATTGACTGCTGCATAGGCTTTTTATTTTCAGATAATGAATACAACTACAGAGACATTAGAGTGCCTGTTGTCTCCAAACAAACTCCTTGGACACTTGGGCTGTTTATTCAGCATAAACAATTGTATTGAAGTCAGTTCCATAAAGATAAAATAAAATAAAATAAAATACCAAACTACATTTACAGACAAACAGAAGATACTGATCAGAGTGGACAGAGAGAAAACATGGTCTTTGTGTATTTTAGCCCCTATTATAGATATGATCTGTTGCAACTTAAAATTTAATTCATTACATCTGCTTATTTTTTGTTGTTAGTCTTTGCAATTATAAAATCTTTTATTAACATCCATCATGTATACCATTTATCCTTTGAGGGTCACAGGGTGAGCCAATCCCAGCTAACACTGGACGAGAGGTGTATTGTATAAACAGGCAAATAATAAATAAAACTGATGACACTGACAGTCCAAGAAAACAAAGCATTACATAACTAAATCAAAACCCAGACAAAAAGAAAAGAGTTGATTTTCATGAGTTGTTATGTAATCAATCCATTTCTGCCCATTTGTGTCTGTGTTTTGTTCTTGTCAGAGTAGAAAAGCCTCTGGATAAGCATTCAGTCCAACAACTCCACACTGGAACCCAGACTTAAGAAATTCATTTATATGGTCTGTGCATATGATTAGTTGGGCAAAATCTACATATTAAATGTAGGCAGCATGAACTGCTTTTTGCAGTGTGTTCACAAGAACTACTGCAATAACTGATCAGTTATGTGAACTTCAACATTTCAACCTTTTAAAGAAAGCCTAATCAAAAAACAGCTGAGAATACACAAAAGAAACATCTTGGAAATGCCAAAAATATTATCTATCCATTATCTATACTGCTTATCTGTAAGTGTTGAGGGGGTGCTGGAGCTTATCCCAGCTGACACTGGGTCAGAGGCGGGGTACACCCTGTACAGATCACCAGTCTATCACAGGTCCAACACAGAGACAAACAACCATTCACACTCACATTCACACCTACAGATACTTAGAGTCACCGATTAAACTGCATGTCTTTGGACTGTGGGAGGAAGCCAGAGTACCCAGCAGAGGGAGAACATGTAAACTCCAGGCCCCGGGCAAACCAGGGTTCAAACATGGAACCCTCTTGCTGTGAGGTGACAGAGCTAACCACTGCACCACCGTGCTGCCCCTCCAAAATTATTAGTTTACTTTAATTCTGTAATTAAAGTTGGGGCATGGAGCATGAACAAATGTTGGATGGAGTTACCTGTACCAATATCTGTTGCTGAAAGTGCTGAGTTTCAATGACAGTACCTTACCAGTGATGAAAAATAGGAATGAAAACAGTTTCTCTTGTGACATGAATGTCTAATTAATGACTCAGTTAATATTAACAAAGATAATAAGCTTACAAATAAGCTATAACTTGATCTTATTAAAATTGAGCTTTTTAAAATAAAATACTTTTATTTTATTCCAGGTTCTCAGTAGAAACAGTAGCTTATTGTTTCTGCAGTTGGGGTAGAGGTTGCTATTTGAGAATTTAAAGCCTCAACACAAATAATCAAATCAGCAATCAAATAGTGCTGCCACGGGTTTTGGACTGACACTGGCCAAAACTGTCATTATACACCAGTGTACAAAACAAACAAGGTCTCTAAAGTTGTTATTAATATTTATTCTAATTATTAGATTTTTTTTTCAATCATTAAGGTTTAAATTATATAGGTCTAAAGGCTTACGTATCCCAGTTGCCAGCAATTAAATTTTGAATGGTATCTAAAAGTGGTAAAATACAGAATACTCAGCATATTAAAGTTTTAAATTGTAGACCATAAATGAACAAAAGTTTGTCCATTAGCTCACTCCAAATTTCCCCACTAAACCTCCCCAAATTTCACAGGATACTACCAACCACTTTATGTAATTTCTGGGCGTCAAACTGGTTTCTCTCAGAATGATCATGTGAAGGAATATGATGCAGGTTTCACAGACTCTCTCTCCTGAAGCCAAAGTAAAAGAAACAAGTGGAAAAACTGACAGACTATTCTGACATCCCTCACTGAAAATCCAAAATGCACTCGATATGTTGGCAAACTTCAGCGTCAGTCTACGGCCAGCCCCAGCAGCTGTTTTAGTGTGAGAGGGCTTGAACACAGCAGCACCTTCCAGACTCTGACAGCCCCAACCAGCCCACTGAAGCTACTGTGAAGACAGCTACAGCCCCCCCACCGCCTTCTTTACAGCACATCAATCCCCCTGAGGTTGTTACTGTGAGGCAGTTAGCACCGCAGCTGCTGGGCACTGTCACGAGCAAACAATCTATTGTGTGGCCACCCGAGAGAGAGGGAGATAAAGGGAGACAGAGAAGAGCAGAGAGAGAGTGAGCGAGAGAGATCATTAAATATGATCTGGGGTTAAGTGAGAGGCACATTAGGGCTGTGCTTAAATCACAGACAACGAGCTGCAGTCGACACAACAGCACTATGGATGCACATTCCACTGATTGACGTCTGATTTGATGGGGACGGAGGAGGTAGAGGTGCTGAGACATGCGTGTGTGTGTGTGTGTGTGTGTGTGTGTGTGAGAGAGAGAGAGAGAGAGAGAGAGAGAGAGAGGGAGTGTGTTTTCACAAAGCACATATTGGGGGGTTGGAGGTGGCTGATATTAAAGCAACTTATCTTATTCTTCCCTCTGGCTGGAGAGGGAGAGGGGGAAAAAAGGGGGGAGCTGAAGAGGGAGGAAGGTGAGATAATTTGCAGTTGGATCCTCCCCCCCCCCGCCATCCCCCAACTCGCAATTTTAGTCAATTACACCAGTCCCATAATTCAATACGGCAAAACAAGGAAGTTGCCGGGGAATTCTAATTTCATTTAAGAACATTTATCCAAACAAATTAGAGAAGTTGCGACATTAGAAAAGAAGCTGGCAGTGTAGAAATGAGCGCTCTGCCGTACGCCAACAGGCTTGTGTATACAGACACAGAAAGGGAAAAAGCAGTAAAAGCAGCCAGCACCTGTGACGGATAGCGATGGCTGACAAAACTCTAATGTGGCTAATATCTCCAGGCAGGGCCATGTACTGTACAGCAGCAGCCGCCGCTCGGAGCCACCGGGCCCCACTGAGCACTAATATTTTATTTTGTCTTTGAAACTGCCAGGCTCGTTTTTCATCGCCATCACTGTCAATGAAGCATTATTCATTGTCGAGCTAAGCCCTCTCACTGGCGCAGCTATCTCTGCTAACCCAGCAATGAACTCCTAAATCGCTGCAGACTAGGATTTGAATATTTCACCACATAATTGGAGCTTTAACCTAATCTGGGGGCGCAGGAGCTTCTCTTCTGTTTCCGATGAGGAGGACTCAAAAGGCGCATCAGGATCCAATCACTAATAATAAGGAACTTCTCACAGTCTGTGAGCAAGCATAATTACCACTGATCCAGATTTAAGGCTTTATCTGAGGCCCGACTGCAATTCCAACAAACAGTAAACACTGGCTTATATCATAACTTGGGAGCAATATTTTTGCTATCATGTCCTACTATTTTCAGCTATGGATTTTGCTTCAATACAGACTGATTATTTTGTAAAATCAGGAAGAGTCTTGTGGGAGATTGAATGGGATGAGGGCGGAGTAGAGAAGGGTTACAGCGATTAGCAGCTTTGTGTTTGGACTGAAAGGGGAGAAACAGAGTGGTGGAAATGGAAGCTGACTGTACATTTAAATAACAGTAACAGCATGGTACAGCTGCACACAGCGGAGAGCTAAGAGCTGCACTGTATGCCAATTTGCTCTGTTTTAGTATTTCTTACCCGTCTCTGCTCTAAAGTTTATTGTCAGTGACTAAATGATTCTCATCACTGCAACAAGGGAGACATTACTGCACATTATAGCTGCTGAGTAGATTTGTTTATCTTAGTGTAAACAGTATTTTTACATGATTGACAGGCGTCATGAGATTTCCAAAACAAGCTCCACCAAATCATTAACCACACACCTCCCCCCTCCTGCTCTCCAGTGCTCCCTACAAAAGAGTGTTTGTGGAGCGCCTCTGTCAATCACGGCTCACTCCCGCCGACTAATCTATATGTAAGTCAACTTAAAAACAAACATATTAGATACTGTCAGCTCCCTGCACAATGCTGCCATGCGTATGTGTCAATCAAAGTGCTGCCATCTCTACTCGCTCTGGAGCTATCAGCCGTCCTGCAGCTCCAACTGTTTGTCTGACAAAGAATCACAAAATCCAGCCGAATACGGGTTTGCCATGTCGAGCGCTCGCTCTGGAGGTTTTCTTGCCATTTGTATGACCTCTAACTTTTGCACTGAGTCATGATGAGAACAGAAGCGTCCCTCTTGGGAGGGAGAACTTTGCTGTCACTCAGATGAGCGGAATGTACAGTCCTTTCTATATCGGGTCGGGCGCTTTGAGACTGGACAGCAAAGGCGCTTCTTCTCCAAGGCCCTGCATGGATTAGCATCCCTTTACTATCTGGTCTTTCATGGCTTGTTAGTTTAGCACCGGTCCCCCATGTTTGAGGGTTCAGGGACAGCACAGAACTCTCAACCTTGACTTCTGCTGGGAGATGGCGGGGGGGGGGGGGGGGGACAAAGCCCTCACAAAACCTGACAAGCATTCTCGACACCCGGCTTAGCTCCGTTGCACACCAGTGCATGAATCTGTCATTTGATTTTCAAAATCAGATAATGTTGCAAGATGGATTAGCCGTATTTATTTGACTTTTCAGACAAGTCAAAAACTAGAGGCTTGAGTCGATGTCTCCCTCAACCAGATGGGAGGCTGCCTGGCTGGCAAACATTTCACTGATTAGGGTTTGATGTTTTCCCCCTCTCACTGTTGCAACATGGGGTAAACAAATCCTTCCACCATCTCAGATTTGTCTCAACAGAGGGAGCCTGGGGGATGATATGTTAGTTGAACAGTGCTATTATGATGCATTACTTTTACTGTCTTTCCATCATGCTTAATGTCAAATCAATAAGTATTGAGAAAAGAAAGAGGAGTGCTGATGAGGATTTGCCTGAACAGTCAGTTGTGTACATCTCAGCTTAGAAGCTGCATTAGATGGGGATTTAGAGTACAGTACAGGAGATTGATTATCATTATGAGCTCAGCACTCAGGGTTAGTTTACAGGACTGGATCAAAGAAACAAACCTTGTCGCTGGACAATACAGAGTCACAGGGATCAAAGAAACAGTGTAGCTCAGTTATGTTTAAGATTCAAAAAGAGGTGCACTTTTTCAGGCACTGCAGGACGGTAAACTTACCGTGGTGTATTTGCCAAGCTGGCACAGGGAGGGGAAGGTTTCTTGATGGGCCTTACGAATCTTTTCAATGATGGTCTCCAGCTCGGCTGTCAGCTCGTAGCTCTCTGCCAGCTCCGGCTTTGGGCTCTCTTTCTTCTTTTTATTCCGGTCATTTCGAACAGCTGAAGGAAAACAAAGGATTAGGATTAATGATAGTTGCGAATGGATGACTTGATCATCATAGCAAATGTGGGTGTTGGTGGATTGAAATTAAATAAAAGACAGGAACAACAGAACTTTGTTGCCTGTAAGCATTTTTCTAGTTACTTTTTAGAGATGCAGCAAGTTGTCAAGTTTAGAAACTGAGACCTTACATAAGGACAGAAAGTTTCATGCTGCAGACTGTTCTATCAGCTGAACCAGTCTCTGTCAGCTTAGTGCCACTGGCAAAGTCTCAAAACGGGAGAAAACAGAAGTGGCTGCAAAAACTCAAATGCTTAACAAATGGATTGTGTCATTTGTGTGGCCATTTTAAATTAATTTCCCATTTCCATTAGTTTCCTCGTAAAGTTAGTTTGGTGCTTTTTTAAGTGGCTTATCTGGGGTAAGTTGAGGTCAGATGTGTTAAGTACTGCTACATTAGGTGAAGGTTGAGCATGCAGGGGTTCTTCAATTACAACATAAAATATTCTGAATGCTATTTATTTGCATATATCTAATCTAGGAAATATTACATTATAATCTTTGCATTTAAAGCTATTTTATCCTTCTACCCCACTATATCTCTGCAAGAAAAATTTTACTTATTGCCTGCTACATTTATTTAACATCAGCAGTTACTTTGAAGATTACATCCAAAACACATTTATATCAGTTTATAAAATATAGATACATTTTGATGGATTAAAATAGAATTAAGAAGAAAGTAGAAACTCTACCACAACAAACTTAATTTCATTTACTACTTATAATTTAAAGGTATAATAATTTTTATGCATCAAGAAGTCTAAAACTGACTAGACCTATGCTATTATTGAGCTGTGTACTTACACTATCCCAAATGTTTCCAGCAATTGTCAAACCTAGTAACAGCCATTATTTTAATCAGGGTCTGTTTCACTTGGTCATTAGGTCATCAGCTTTGAGGCTGCCAGAGGTGTCAAAATTCATATTTGATCCAGTGTTATTTATATGATACACTTTTTTGATCTTGATAATTTTTTAACTATATATTTACCTTGACAAAAGATTTTAGTCATCAGACATCTGGATCTTAAGTTATCAGAGAAACAAGCTGAGTAAATGTTAACAGCAGCCAAACAGAGTCAATGAAACTGATTTTTGATGTGAAACTGCTTCATTCAGAGCTTTTAATTTTTAATCAAATTTAATCATCTGGTTCATTTATTTTGGAGAGGAGGAGACCTCTGCTGTTAATTTGGCTGCTGATAAAAACCTCCTCAACTAATGACACTGAAGGAATCCTAACTGGGAGAAGCTGACTGCAGCGATGGCAGTGGTGGGCCCACAATCCCATGATTCTACACATCACCAAACCTCATCTTTTGTTATTGATTTGATTGAGAGACCCCAAGCACCAAAATGAAATATATTACTAATAACTAGTCAAATAAAAATGAAATAATCAGAACATGCAAGACTGAGGTATAGGTTTAATCACTACATTTGAAATCTTGTCTTAGGTGCACTAATCTCTACAGCCTTTGCTTTCTGTAATGTTGCTTGCTAGTTTTTAATAACATTATACACTGTACATCAAAATACAATGATTTTTTAATCTCCAAATATACAAAAGATGGGTGAGGTGGAGTTTCCCACATGGCTACATATGAACCTTAAACAGTACCTTGGGCTGATGATCATCTTCCCATAAAAGTATCGGTAATATGGGCTGATATGGGGAAGCCTATACAGACACCTTCTGGTAGCTACCCTCTGCCTGTGCGATGGTGTCACTACAGTATTCTTTTCCAAGACACATGTCTCATACTCACAGAAATGGTTTCCACTGCATTGTTAAATTTTGAAGGGGGCTTGTAGACACTGGCATCTTCCTGAAAATCCCTAACACCAGAGAATCCTTTATGAGCTTATAATGAGCCTTTTAAGATCTCATAGTTCCCTACAATCCCACTAGAACATTGCGTTCCCAGAATGCTGGTTTACTGGTGGTTCAGAGAGTTTCCAGGAATAGAATGGGAGGCAGAGCTTTCAGCTATCAGGCTCCTCTATTGTGGAACCTTTTCCCAGTTTGGGGAGACACCCTCTGCACTTTTAAAACTTTCCTTTTTGATAAAGCGTTATAGTTAGGGCTGACTCAGGCTTGATTCATATTCCATAAATACATGTCACTAACCCGATATCTTCCCTTTCTCATAGTATTGTGCTCTTCCGTCTCTCTCTCCTCTTCTGTCTCTTTCTGCAGGTATTTCTGCCTCTGGAGCTGTAGAGTCTGATCTGTGATGACAAGTCTCCTGCTGCTCCTACAACTCCACTCAACACCTGCTGCTAGAATTAGAAATTATTAGCACTGCTTCTTGTATTGTTACTATTGCAATTACTACTTTGATTGTCATTACTATTATTACCACCATTATATTATTGATACCACCTTACATTTTTCCATGGAATCTGCATTATGTTCTCTCTTTCTCAACCTAAATGAGGCAGCTGGCCGCCCACCCTGAGTCTGGTTCTGCTCGAGGTTTCTGCCTCTTAAAAGGATGTTTTTCCTTGTCACTGTCTCCTAGTGCTGCTCATGGTGGGAATTGTTGGGTGTCTGTAAATATAATAATATAAAGAGTAAGGTTTAGACCTGTTCTGTATGAAAAGTATATGGTGCCATATATAAATACAATTTAACTGTATTGAGTTGAATAGATTGACTACATCCTTTGTGCTGTGAAATGATAAAAATGGTCAGATGTTGAATTAAACTTATAGAAGGACAAGAGTGACTTTGTACTTTATTCAACAGAAAATACAAAATCAGCTGACCTCAACTTTGCTGCTGTGTCACATCTTTACTTCCAGCTATGATGTAATTGTATAGTGCAACATTAGTCCCTATTTACTGCTCTGAAAGATGAAATCGTCCACCTTATTCCTACAACTCAACCAGTCCCTCTCAAACATACAGCTACTTCAGATTCTATAGCATCGGTCTGCCTTAAGTTCTTTGGTGACAGACAGTATAACTTGTCAAGAAAAGCTGTGAAGTAGGTCGGTCTCTGTGCAGAGCTTAACTGCATCTGATAAAGACACCTCTAAGCTATGATTCAGACAATGCTAGCCAATGAGGCCTGGGAATTTACTTTTCAGTTCTGAGAACACCCCATTTTTGCCTACCATTATAGAGGCTCCATCTGAGCAGAATCCCACAACACAGTCTTTAAGAAAAGCATCATCAAAACCATGTTTCAGCAGGGAGTTCAGTGGTCCAGTGATTCCATTTTCTAACTCAATAGATCTAAGAAGAAGGTCACTAGCTATCTGAGCTATCAACTGACATTCTGAGGTACACAATAAGACAAGACTTTTTGCTTAATGAGGTGCTTTCATCCACAATAATGGTGAGCTTTGGTCTTTAATCACTCTGATGCTTACAAATAATGTTTACCTCATCTCCTCTCATATAAAATGTGCAATGTCTCTACATTTAAGTAAAGAACAGGGCCAACAGGCAGAAGGGAAACGACAAGGAAGTGCAGGGACAGTCAATGTGAGAGAACCCCCCCACCCATTAGTGTGTCAGAGTCCAGAGGAAGACAGGTTGACAACTCATTGTGTTAAGTGGAAGAAAAGCTCCTACATGCATTATAAGTCCCTGTAAGTTTCTGTAAAGATACTGACCTCAAACATATGAATGCTAGGCCAAAATATCAGCAATTTTTTAAAAACACAAGCACAGTGACGGCAGTGGCTCTGCTGCTGATGGCATGGAAACTAGCCCTAGTCCTCTCCTGCAAGTTTGTGGATTAGTATTCATTATTATACAACCCCCGCTCACCCAACCCGCAGCACAACCTGCTACCTCTTACAGTCAACATAGAGGAAACACTGCACATTTAAATATTGTATTTAGTTGTTAGTCTGTAAAACTGGTAGGTAATAACTGACATCTAATAAGCTGTATTAAACTGCGGCGCCAATGTAAAAACAGTATATAGAGCCATTGTATGGTTTGGTTTGTCCGTCCTGGGCTACTGTAGACAACGTGTTGGACTCTTGGAAGGAGATTCGTTCCCTATGTAGATATAAATGGCTCGTTCAAAGCAAATGAAAACCTATCAATTATTAGTTTTAAATAAAAATATACTTGTTGTGTCTCGTCAGATTTGTTAATTTGGTTCAGTATGTTTATCAAGTTTGCATCATTTCAGTTGTACTGTGTTTCCCTGCCCTTTTTTCACTTCCTGTTTTATTTTGATAGTGTTTACTTAAACCTTTGTGTGTTTCCTTTCTGGTTTAATTGTTGACTCCGCCCTGATTTTTTCCACCTGGTGTTCCCCACCACCTGCATATAATCAGCCCATCTCCTAAACTCAGCGCCAGTTCGTCTCTAGTACTTCTTCTGAGAGAACCAGCATTTTCCTTTGTTAGACTCCTCGTGTATGACTACAGCTTGTTTCCCTGGACTTCCCTTGTGCTTCTCCTCTTTGGATTTGTTTGACATTCTCTGATTGATTTCCCGTGTACCGAACCCTGAACTGAATTAAACAAAGGCTGAGCAACAGGAATAGTCTGGAGTTGTGCTTTTGGGTCCAAATCTTGTGTCTATTCCTAACAATACTTATATATATTATATTCAATTTCTGTAATTAGATCCTTTAAGAATTCTCTGTAACCATAAATATTCCTGACTAAATAAGGAACAATCAAAGATAAGGTTAAAGAAAACAACACCCTTTGTTACAACTCACTCATCATGGAATTTAACACTCACACAGTTCAACAGGACTCCATGGATGTGATCTAATCAGATTTGGCAGTGGCCTGGAAGCAGAGATAACCAACCCCATTAGTGAACTCTGATTGGTGCATGGAAGGACATGGTATCGCCTTTATCCAACTGAACCTTACAAACCTAACAAGTGCAATAAGGTTTCAATCTTTGACTAAATAACACAGGCACAGAAACCTCTAGGAGAGAGTCCCACTGAACAAACAGTCAGGAGCTATAGAGTCCTTTGCTTCATAAGGAGCAGATCTTTGAAGTCCATCACAGCAGGAGATTCATGCAAACCAACCAGGTTTATTGCCTAATACACAGCATGATCACTGGAACATCACAAGTATCTAATCAGTTGTATGCTTCCCTTTAAAATAATAAGAAGTGGAGCTGGAGAGAAAGAGCCAGGCCCATTGTCAGTGCTGAGACACCCAAGGGACCTTCCTTGGCTGACAACAGTCACATCCTCTGCCCTAGTTTACAATAAACTCCTTTATAGTCACACACTAATGTCAGGATTGGAAACCTTTAAAACAGATGTACAAATGTGAATACACACACGCTGTGTGTGTGTGTGTATGTGTGTATACAAACATTGGCCTACTTGAACACATTTTAAAGCCCAGAAAGTTAGTATATCAGAGCTGTGAACTAAGATTTCCACAGGCATTCAGTGACAAGTGCATTCACACACTAACTGTGACATAACTAAAAGACATAGGGAGCAAAATGCAGGAAATGTACAACAATATAAAATGAAACAACATGAAAAGCACAATGGAGGGGGGGGAGCAAGCTGTTGTGAGTTGTTTGGGGAAGGTATTCCACAGCCTGAATATCACAGCTAGAAGATGGTTCAATGGGAAAAGAGGACGCCAAGTGAGAGTTGGTCAGGGCAGGGGGGCCTAGAAAAGATATCACTCTGGGACCAACCATCACAGGCACTGCTGTACATACAGAGGATGTCTGGATGTTTATGTTTTGCCCAAAACAAGAAAAGAAAAAGACAAGACTTTTACCCAAAGTGCAGTCTTGCTCTTGCTCAGATAGTTCCATCAGGAGTTGGGGACAAATCCGAGCTAAACAGTGTTGCTAACTTATAGATGTTTTTGGTGACTTTTACACATAAAGTACTGAGCCATGTTTTTCAGTTATTCATCTGATGGAATATATGCTATTTTAATCAGTCCAACTGTCTACACAGGCTGTGTAATTGGCTTGCTTGTTTCACGTTTTATTCTTTTGTTATTATGTTATTAGCATAAAATAATATGTTATTAACATAAAGTATGTGAGAAAATACATTCATTCATTCATTAGCTATAATGTATAGCAGTATCTCACATCATTTGTGCCCCCATTGTCTGACCATCTCAATGCATCAAAACATAAGCCAGTCAACATGATTTTATGTTTCTCAGAGTCTCATTGTGCTGATTACTGCAGCAATAATGTGCTGACATTAATCACTCCTTACATTTTGACCTACATCTTTGACCTACATGTCCATTATATGGCAGTGTATATACCGTGTGTGTGTATATATAAATATATATATAAAAGATTCCAGTACTATCAACTGTGATTATACAGATAGTAAAGCAAATTTGGACAGTGACAATGTTAATTACTTCACAGATTCATATGGGAGAAAAAGAATGGAGCAATAGACCTGCTATATAATCTCTCCAGTGCACTTAGACAAAACACGTGTGGACCTATTGGCCCCACACCGTTTGCTGACGACACTGGTACTGGTACAACGTACTGGCCTTATAAATGAGGACCTGTGAAGACTATGTCTCTAAATGTGAAATATAATCATAATTTGCTTTTCACATACACATTTCATCCTAAACCTCATGTACCAAGTTTATAAGATGTGATATTAATTACTACGTGAAATCAAACGTGCATATATCATGTGATCATGTGAGGGATCTGTATCTAACCCTCTCTGTAACTTTTTGAAACTGACATTCACATCCACTTCAAGCAGTAACTGGTCAGCTTTTTTTCTTTTCTTAAATTTCAGTCACTTTACATTTTAACAACATGCATTATTATATATGTTTCCAAGGAGAGCCTGTCTGAAAATACATGCCATTATCTCAACATGTGAACAATTTTGTCTCCTCCTCTTTGCAACAGCTTAATACCTTACCCTCCAGTGTGGCTATCTGGAACTAAAAGTCTTGGTCACACTTAGTCATGACCACAAAAAATCAGCCTTTTTGATGAGCCTCATGATGATTAGAAAAAATACCAACTGAGTGCCATCTAAAAGAGCAGCGTAAAATCTCTCAAAGCTCTGGCTAATTCTGTTGAAATGCTGGGGTGGTCCGTGAACTTCATGGGGGATGGTCAGCAATCTGTTCAAGTGTGTGTATGTCATTTGTCACAGTGTAGTGACGATGTGTGTCTGGCAAGGGGGTTGTGGTCCTCATACAGGCGGACGAGCCACGAGATGTGATTTAGGAAGACAGTGATATGGCAAGTGCACCCCCCACTCACCCAGCGCAATCAATTACCATTGCACTCCAAGCAAATTACTGCGAGTATGAGCAGACACATTGAAATGATGCATCAGACAAGAGGCTATTAAAATATATGGCTTTTTAATAACCACAAAAAGGGAACCCATCCAGCCAGGGACTCTTATCATAATTTAGAGTCAGTGATCACTACTCCTAACTTCCACATGAAAGGTATCTGCACTTTTATCTTTACTGGCCTATGAGGATCTATTTGGATCTCTGAGTGCTGTTTTTTATGTAAAATTTTATGACGCTCTAGGAGCCAAATGGGCATTCAGGCTGAAAACAGCACTTTTGTTAAAAAACACAAGAGGTTGCACTGGTGTGGAGGTTGTTGTTTCAGGTACATCTGAAATGATGAAATACAGTCCTGCACAGCTGCTTATAATTACCATGAAACAAGATTTTACAAGTCTGGACAGTTATCATTGCAACAGTCTTTTTATTCTCTACTCTGATGATCATGAAGTAAACAGTAGAAATACATTGTACCCAAGGCTATCTAGCAGGTATGTGTGCCTAAATGTGTTTGAGTGGCCAGCACTCTGCATTGAAGTATTATGTTGCTTTGTGGCAAAAAAAAAAATTTCTGAATGATCCTGTGGTTTTGTTTGCCAAGAGCTGTCTGTACTGGCATGCATGGTGTCAATGATTGAGGTCACTGCATTTTTTAAATGTAGTCGGAAAACAAAAGAGTAAAAAGCAGCAAATCCTCGAGTTGGGCAGCAATAACTGACATTTCTGTTTGATAAATGACTTAAAGCTACTTTAATAACCGTTTTTTGGCCATGTGGGGACAGAACTCTAGTATAACATAAACCTCCTGACACACATTTGACATATTATAGCCTTATAAAATTGATTGTCAAGTTGTGTTTATGGTGACCTAATGAATGTAAATATAATATTCACTGTTAGGGTCTTCCCCTGAGAAATGTAGGTGGTTCTTTAACTTGGCAGATGTTATACTTTCTACACCAACTTTTGTCCCTCTGCTGTTTGGTTCTGAGCAGATGGTGTGCAGTGGGTGTACCAGAACTTTTTCACAGACACTAAACCGAAACACAAGTTGTGGGCCAAAACTAAAACAATGAGCTGAAAGATGCTAAACTGTGATGAGCTGCAGACTCATGGGATAACTATGAGTTCATTACTAGAATCACATCAACAGTCATTTGATTCTTCTTCCTTAATAAAGATATTATTCATTAATATATAATATCAGTGCAGCTTTACACACTTGACAAGTCAGTCTCTCAGAAGTCCTTAAAACCATAATCCAGAGCGTACTCCAGTGGCTCACATGGTTAGGTGATCAAGTCCTCACCAAAATACCAAAGACATGCTACATGTAATTCTCTCCCTCCCTCCGATGCCTTTCTTGTCTATCTCCACAATCAATGTTCAAATAAAGGCAGAAAATGCCCTAAAAAATAACTTGAAAAAGAAAAATTCATAATCCAATTAGTTTTTTCCAGATGAAATAATATGAATTTGAAATTCCGAATGCCCCTGAAGCACTAGTACATTGATGCAACATGATGATTACGGTTGACAAAACATAATTTAATATTCCCTAATAGTCCCATATCCACATTACTACCAAAATGTAATTAACTGCATGTAACAAAGTCTTCCAAGTCAAAATCAATCCAAGTACAAATATAGTGTTTACAGATAACCTTAACCTTTTTCCATCTTCACTCACTGAGACTCTGGTGGTCTCTGACATGAAAACATTTGAACACTGCTGCACAAACCATCTGATTTCAGTCCAGAACCAAAAGCTGAAAAATGTGTTTTAAGCATTTGCTGGAGCTGGTGTGTTTGCCATCTGACAGAGTGGCTGGGTGGACGCTTTGAGGGAGCACTTTGAATGAACGAGTGTTTTTGAAGTGCTCTCCAGAGTGTTAAACCAAGGGATGAAGAGAGTGGGAATCAGACACGCTGGTAAATACACTCTTCACAGCAATGCCTACTGTCACACTCCCATCCCACAGTTGTCCAAGACGCTCATCTCCTCCTCCTTTAGTCAAAGAGCAATGTCCCACCCTCTGTCTTTTGTCCTCCTCTTTATTTCTTTTTCACAGCTGCTTCTAGCTCCCTGGTGCAGCCTGGCAGTTTTTTTCCTGCTGCTGCTTTAGCAGGATGTTGTGTGGTTTGGGGGCAGCAAGCATGGATGATGGCCATTGTTGTAAAGCCACCAGCCAGCCATCTGCGTTCTGCCAAGCTCTGCACAGTGTCTCTGTAAGCAAACAGATGCAGCGGTAAATAAACACCATCTATCTGGAACCCACGTGGTCCAGCCCGGGCCACTTGCCACAGCACTTAACATGGCAGCTCCCTAACACTAACCAGGTGGGTGTTGAGGACCAGTGATAAGTCTTTGCTGCTGCCAGAGCTTTGAGTCTAAGCAAATGGTCCTAATGGGGCAGGGGAGTGGAAGGGGTTGTCAGATAGGAAACCTGCACCATGAAAATATGAACTTGGGACAGGGGAGGAGAGGGTGCCACATATGCAACTTAGAGGTGCTAACATTGTCTCATGATGGTTTCGCTGCTAGTTTAGAAGCTTTTTCCTCACTGAAAAGACTAAATAGTTTTTGCTATATACACTTATTTGGCATCAAACCTAGGCCTTTTCACACTAAGGGTGCTTTTTTCACATGATTAATTTGTACGTCAATTTAATTTTTCAAGCTGTTGTTTTGTTATTACTACTTTCACACAGAACACAAATACTACAGGACGAAAAAGCGATGAAATTTTTTTCTAAAGGAGGTTGGTCCTCTGCCTCCTCAGATGCACATCCCCAACAGGACCACAAACTATCCCACAAACATCCTAAAAAATATGTCCACAACCAGCCTGCAGTGGAGCTTCAGCTTCTGAATGTTCGCAGCCAAGTATCTCATATTTTTGCCTTCTATATTCACGTTGCAATTCAAATTCATGATTGAATACAGGTTCATAGTGTCTCCTGATGTCTTTCATGCAGTAATGTCAGTCAGGAATTACAGGTGTTACAACTAGCCACTGTCAACTAGCCACCAGCCTGGACCTCCATTGGTTGACCTTAGGTGTGCTAGCTTCCAGCCTGCAACCTAGTTGGCTAACCTTGGGCTTAATAACTTTTCGCCCACACTATAGTCACATAACCAGCTGCCTGGTTCTGCCCCTGATTCAGCTAACCTCAAGCCTGCACCCCAGTGGGTTAAACTCAGGCTTCTACACTTCCTACCTCTTGCTTAATCAGCTAGCCTGCTGCCATGCCCCTGAATTGGCTGGCCTCCAGACTGCATCCTCTTGAAGTAGCCTCTGACCTGTCAGGTCATCAGGTTACCATCTCTGTTGACATACAACCAGATCATCAGATGGCTCTGCCAGATCATCAGTTTGCCTGCCCTCCTGTTCTGCCTGTCATGCATTCTGCCCCTAACCCCAGTCTCCTGCCCATCCTCCAGAGAGGTCCCACCTTCACTGCTATCCTCCAGTTCAGCTCTACCTTTGCCCTCACTGCCACTCAGAGGAGTCCCACCATCGTCGACCTCAGAGAGATCTCCTCTTCAACATATCATGTTGATGTTGACAGACACTGGTGTTCTGTCCAGTGCTCTAGGGCTTGTCCCAACACAGTGTGGTTCCACAGTGGTGTTTGATACCAGTTCATCTCCTTTGTTACCCTGAGGGAGTGCTTAATTTCCCTGAGGGAGT
The DNA here is from genome assembly GCF_001640805.2 of Lates calcarifer. NCBI lineage: Eukaryota > Metazoa > Chordata > Actinopteri > Centropomidae > Lates > Lates calcarifer. The sequence goes on from NC_066835.1 coordinate 1,821,835, forward strand.
CATCCCAAGGGATCAATAAAGTCTAGTCTAAGTCTATATTAGCCACCGCTGTATAAAGCTTCATCATCTTGCAACACACACACACACACAAATGTTTTACACATACCTAAAAGCTAGAGTCTCCTTATCTGATACACCTCCAAATTTTGATCCTCTCACAAAACCGTAAACAATCTTTTGTAAACTATTATAAACTATTGCACATTAAAGTGACATACTGAATATTGGCTGCCAGAAACTTCAGTGCATCCAGAGTATTTTCTTTCAAAACCTAATTTCTCTCAAACTTCTGTATCATCACATCAATGCACAGTGTATGTCTAAACAGGTCATCTGCAGATTCACCAGATAAGTAATGGATTACAGCAGTACTCTGACATTATGAAACTCGTGATCGCTGAAATAAATACAAAGACACAACTTGTGTAAGGATGCATTCAATCACATACCTGCTGGTGACACACACACACACACACACACACAACAATGCTCCCCTTGTGTTCCATTCCAAGTAGCAGTTCAGTTTTCTCCAAAGGCACATAATGGCACTTGTCTTGTTCCAAAAGCAGATGTTTCTATTCCATCTCCTGACTCAGGCCTTAGACTGAAATGTCAACACGTTACTTTCATTATGAAATAACTACCACTGCAACATTCTTTTCAGGTGGTATATGACCTGTGGTGGCCATATTGGACGTCTCCAACTCTACAGACAATAAAAGCTGGGAACAGTTTCTAAATGTACGGCCAGAACTGAATGGGGATGTTCGATACTGTCTGATTATGTGTTTATGTCTGGTTACTGAATGAAGTGATATTAATCTTTTATCTTGTAAATACATTAGGAAATTGTGGATACATTAATACATTAATGTATTAGGGTGCTCCTAAAGGCGTGTTGAAACTTAAGTGGAAGTGAATTTTTTCAAGCTACAATGCTTCAGTTTGAGCAAACACTTTTATATATATATTTTTTTTCTTTATAAATTATCATAAAGATTTATGATTACGGTCCATAAATGTATACAGTTAAGGAATTTATTTTATTTGTTTTGTATTCTTTTTTATTTCGTATTATTGTTTTTATTTCATTTCATTTTAATTTATTTTATTTGCATTTTATTTTATCTTCACACACTTCTACACAATCATGTTGCTCATTGTCATTTGTGGTTTAATCTGTGATTGTGAGTGCAGGTTTAAGTTGTATGCATGTGATTATCTTTTGTGAGCTCAGTACCTAGGGTTGAGTTTACAGGAAAAATGTAACTTGTGCAAGATGTTTATTTGTACTGTTCCAAATTCAAACCCATTAATTAAAAAATTAAATGAAACAATATGAAATGAAAAACAAAAATATTCCTGTTGATTAAATAATTACAACTTATGGAATATAGCGAGTAACAGCAACCTAAATAATTATATGATATCATGCATATTTGTCACATTTTGACATTTAACTTGACCATCTCTGGGTCTTTCTCAGTACTATAATACAATAATAAAACAATACCATAGCTTACAAATCAGCAAGGGTTGCTAAAAGGTGAGTGACAAAATTGTAAACCCTAAGTCCCAACAATGATTACAACATGCAGTCAGTGTGGACCTTCTGAAGCCATGGACACAACCATATCACCTCCACCCATGAATATAGGATAGGGAATGGTCTCAGTTCTCATCAGTAGCCCTGTGGGGGGTTTAGCCTGAGGATATAAAGACATCATCTTTTCCATGACTCCTCTGCTGAGGTGTGAAACAGCATCAGAGAAAGGAGCATAGAGCTAATGGAGCATGAATTGGACCTGGGCTATAAATGCTGATACAATCAAAGGATGCCAATAACCTGTGAAATGCAAACTCTTCCTATTGATGACAATGGAGTAGAGGGAGCGTGGGGCCCTCGACAGCAGCAAATGACAGGATTTCCCTAGAGTGTCTGAAATCGCTTGTATTTTAGAGAAAAGTAATATATTTTATTTTAGGCTCAGGTTGTTCATTCATGTTTGTTTACTCATTTGTTTTTATCTGCTCATCACATCATTTCTCAGAAACCACTTTATGTGGATGTTTGACAGAAGAAGGAATGCTGCAGCTCTCGCTCACTGCTTGCAGTACTGGTTAGTATATACAGTATTGGTAACATCCCTAAGACTGAATGATGTATGACTTAGATCAACTCTGCTACTATAACAATCACCCTTCTGCAGCAGCTCTAGCATGGATGATTGATCATCCCTGCATCATACTGATATCAATGAAGCCATTTGAGTAATAATCCAGTGCAGCTGTTGACTGAATATGATCTTACAATGCTGTCCATGCTGCAATTTTAACTGGTATGCTCCTTAAAAGGCCCTACCCATTCCCTGGTGCATCCTGACAGGTGTTTTCACTTTTGCCTGATTAGACTTCTTTTCTGCATCGCATGGGGTGATACAGATGGTGTTTGACCGACAGCTCCTTTGCCTAGTCCCAATGTTCACATTCATAGACTCAAAGACTTTGAGGTGTGTTTCCACTAAGTCTGTAAGGGCTTAGGGCTGTCCCACTGTCAAATCGTCAGCTGGATGAGGGCTCTCTTGCAGACGTTTTTAGCCCTCTATGAGCAAATGCAAAACAAGTAATGTTTAACACGGAGCTACCAGGGGAGGCCTGGGGGAGGTGGAAAAAGATGAACAAACAAGCCTGGAACACACAACCACAACTAATGTTACAAGAAAACAGAAAAATTTAATTAAAAAAATTAAAATTAAATTAATGTAGGTGCTTTTTTGCATTGGTATTCCAAATTAATTCCAATTCTAAATAAAAAAAACCTGGTGGTGGAAAAGAAACCACAGGACACCAAACCTTTCCTTTCAAACTCAACACAATATTCAAATTAAGCCCATATCAGTACAGTGTGTAAACTGAGTCTGAAACTCACACTCTTTGGACATTCCCACTGAAAAGCACTTCTGCAGGCGGCAGTACTGACAGCGGTTCCTTGTCACCTTGTTGATAATGCAGTTCTTCTCCCGGTGACACGTATACACCATGTTCTTCTGGATGCTTCGGCGGAAAAAACCCTGAGGAGACAGATACAGACAGAGAATGGGAGGCATTCATGCAAAAAAGACTCTCATGAAGTTAACCTTATTTCGCTTCTTATCTTCTGAGGCCAGCTATTTTCTACAACAACCAGTCAGCACCATTAAAATGTCCGTCTGACGAGTCCATACAACAATTGCCATTATGGCTGATAGAAAAGAGAGGCAGTGTGTCCCTGCTGGGAGCTCTGCAGAGCTTCAAATGCTGGATTTAAGCAGACACAGAGTGAAGAACCTCAGGGTATCAAACAGTGAGGCTGCTGGTGGAGTATGGAAGAGTAACGGAGGACTTTGGTTTGGAACACCACATCTGAACCTGACAAGGTGACATTGAGCTTCTGTGGAAGACCAAAGCCACTTTCTTTCAAAAGGCCGCTTTCATTGTAATTCAGTGGTGTAATGGATCTTAATTGGGCTCATTGAGTATTTAATGCTAAAAAGTAACTAAGCACTGAAGACATGTAGCTCCATCAAAAATTGTGACAGAAGAAGAGCAGTGCATTCAGAGAAAATTGTTACAGTTTGAGGCTTTGAGCTCTGGGGTTCACATCAAGATCACAAGATGAAATTTCAACATTTAGATGACTAGAAAACTAAAATAATCCACGATAACCACATTCTCAACACTGGTTAAAAAGCTTTAAATAGAGGATCGACTGTCTTTTGAATTTCATAAATGTTCAGTTAGGGCTATAATGTATACCCATCAGGGCCCCACAGGACAGGTTTACTCAGGTTTTAAATAATTAAGTAATCAGTTTCTAATTAAGCAAGTTATTATTTTTGGAATTTGTTTGATAATATGCCAGCCTGATAATCAGACAGAAATGCTATTTAATTTAAATTTCACTTCATCTTCTCTAATCCTGTTTCACACACACACACACACACACACACACACACACACACAATCTTTTAGTCAGTCTTTTTTATTTCAAAATTTCATTCCTTTTCTCACTAAACACTGTGCAACATCCTTTTGAACCTGACACAGTATCAGTGTCAGCTACGTATATGTTTGTGTACAGAGTATACTTTTCAGCTATTAAGTGCACAACTGGGAATTTATTTACATTTATTTTGAGTTGTTCACAATATAGTGAGACCTTGATTAGAAAAATACATCTTTAAGCAACAATACAGTTTTAAACATTTAACATTCAACTAAATACTCTGAAGGTCTCTGTCAAATAATTAGTCCACTTAGTTGCATTTCTCACATTTTTATCTTTGCTTTGTATTACAAGGAGCATGAGCTGTGATTGCTGCAGCAGGACCTATAACATGGAATGAGTAGTGGCATTTTACAGCAAAAAAAGCAATTTTACATATTTCTCTAGCAAAAAAATTAAAAAAATATTCATGGATCTATCTTTAGTTAACAAAGTCTTTGCAATATTCCCTGACCAAAGACATGACTCCAGCTTTTGAATAATTTCAACCAGTGTGATGGCTTCCATTTAAGAAATACAAGGCCAACCTGAGCTCGCTTCATCTACAACCACATTTAGCCATGCACTCCAAATGCTCTGGACTGCCTGCTTAAAGGATAGTAATAATAAAGACAGTGTGGATCCTCCTTTAAAGTCTTGGACAGGAACAGAGGCTGAGCTCAGCTACGTCTGTTGCTGAGAAGAATGACAGAGAGCAGAGGAGCATCTGTAGGAAGCCGGAGTCTTCACTGATTTTTTTTTCCTTTTGATATGAATTTTCCGTAGCTCTGGGGTCTTTTGTAATGATCGTCCATCATACAGGCCCTTTTGCACTGAGTGTGGAGGGTGGTTGGGGGTGGGGTAGGGTTAAAATTCCATTTACCATAGCTGCCTGTGACGGATGGGACCTTGCCTTTTCATTAGTGAAGCAGGATGCACGATGGGTAACAGATTAGATCACAGGAGTGAAACGGCTGACTCTGTAGCCCATCTCGCCTCAGCCTCAAGCATCCGTCAAGCGCTGCGCCACCCCCTTGGTAGCACAGATACTAACCAAAAGCAGCCAATCGTGCCTCAGCCTTGATGACACATGACCAGTCTGAGGTCACCTCCTCTCAGTTGGTATTATTCATTTTCTTAATAGAGGCCTTTATCCTGGCTGATGTAAGCCAAGTGAGTTGGTAGACATTACCTGTGAGGTCTGATGGATGACCATGGAAGCGGCCTGCATCACCATTAGCGGCCATATAACTGTGTTCAGGTTGGGTGCAGAACCCAAGGCTACTCAGGTACTTATGTCATTCAAGGCTGAGAGCATGCAGGTCATTTAGCCTTGGAAATCTACGTGTGTGTGTGTGTGTGTGTGTGTGTGTGTGTGTGTGTGATAAGAGCTGTACAGTGTGCATGGTTATACTGGTTATACTTTGTGTATTTTGCACTTACTGCAGACTGTTTCCCAAGACAGATTTGCATTTTGTGAGCTTCAGCTATTTGGGGTAAGGTTTGTTGTTCAAGGCCTAAATGAGACTCCTCATTTAAACTTTCCTCATCCACATCATGGATATATTACATTAAATATACATACTGATGGAGAAAAGGAAACAAAATTTTCTAGCATTGGTTATAGATTCCTGGCAACTGGGTCTCTGGAATAGCAGAGCGACTATTTCTGGAAGAAGACTCTGCTATTATTTCTTCAAATGTAATTTTAATGCTGCTTTAAAGCACCAGACAATTGATTAAAAAAAAAGTTCTGTCATGATTTGGCTGAACCAACACTAATTCACAGGGGTAAATCAAAAGCAACTTTTAAGCTGTAGTAATGAATATTTTTACATTAACAATAGATCAAACAACTATGTGTAATGTGAAACCCATGGAGAATTACTTTGCAACTTTGCGGCTGTAGCATTTTATTATTACTTAGCTCACTGGTTTTATGGACCCCCAACAAACTCTCTTATAAGCTCTCTTATAAGATGACTTCCATGTGTTGCTCTGTGTCTGCTGCTTGTTTTAATATGCAGTTCTTTGCTTAAACATTTGCCATACAAACTTTCAAGGGTGATAATGTATCAATATTATGTTGGCAGCTTGTTGCCCTGCCCCAAAGTGGCTAAAATATCTAGAAACCGCGAAACAGCCATGATTAATAGATATGTAGACAGAGGTAAAGCAAATCTTTAACTTTGGAATGCAAATTTATGGCACTGACTAATGGCAGCAACCTGTCTTCATACTGTTGTCCTTTGAGGGGAAAGACTACTGGACAGTCCCAAATAAAGGATGCCATCAGAACAACTGTAAGCTGTTTCAACATTGCTGTTGATGAGGCCTACCACTGTTGTGTCATCAGAAAACTAAATGATGCAGTTGAGATTTACAGATGCAGTGCAGTTGTATGTCAGCGGTGTGAACAGGAGTGGACTGAGTACACAGCCCTGAGGAGTGCCAGTACTCAGTGCGGTGGTGCTGGAGGTGTAGCAGCCAAACTGGATAGGTAGCACATGGGATACTTCTTAGACACCAAGATGATGGTTGCTGACTGGGAGCATGTGGGGAATGGAGCTTCCTCCCACAGTCTTAAGACATGCAGGTTAGGTGAACAGATCTGACCATTAGCTATATAATCCTAAAAGCTATAAGTCATAAGCTGTAAGTTTTTTATGGTTGTTCCCCCGGTCATAGTTTAATTTGAACATGAGCTGCATGTGTAACATTGTGTATCTCTGGTGGTTACTGAGCAGCAGTAGTGAACAGATGTCACGACATCACTTCATCTCTCCAACCCTCCAGGGAAACACCATCAGTGTCTGAGATGACACTGAGACTCACACAATCATCACATCTGCTCTTTTGCCTTGATTTTCTCCTTTTCCACCCTCTTTGTTTTTCCTCATCAGTATATTCTCTGTCTTTTTTCTTTTCATTCCTCTCTGCCACCACAGGACACAAGTGTTGACCTGAGACTGTCTGCTCTGACATTTGCCAGCGTGTGCCCTGCGGGTTTACTCATTTGAAGCTTAGAGATGTGCAACCAAAGGACACCCCTGAGCTGAGTGTTGTACAAAGGTGTTTACCTTGGTTGACTGTAGCGAGGTGGTGTGTGTGTGTGTGTGTGTGTGTGTGGGGTGGGGGGGGGGGGGGGGTTGCTGGGGCTAAATAAATTATAGGATCAGAGGTTTCAGCTGCGGGGACACGCTGAGAAAGAATCACACCTCATACACAAGGATGCAGAGGAGGGCAGAGCTGCTAAACTCAGTTTACCCTCCTACAGTATCTGTCTGCAGTGTACAGCAGTACAACTAGTGTCATTTCTTGGAGGTAATTTAAATATTTTTCTATCAAAGCTGCTGCAATGGCTTTTGTGTCAAGACAGAAATCCTTTGAACGTGATGTGAATTCAATATTCCTCAATTCTGTCTTGTTTAGATCAAGAACATTAAAAAAGGACCATGGACCACTGGGCACTAAAATTCTTTACAGAGACCAATAGTAGTAAAAACAGTGAAATACATTCATGATTATGTAAAATCTAATCTCAAAGCACTAAAGGTTAAGAGCTCCCTGTACATAGCTTTTCATTAAACAGCATTTTATCCATCATACTCTTATGTGGATGCTGTGCCTTTGTACAGGAAAATACATGATTTGGAGTGGTTGAATAGGTCCTAATTCTATATCATTTTTATATAAAAACATAATGACAAAAACATGTCAGATTGCAGAGGCAGGAAGCAGGATGAGTGAAGTGTGTCAGAACCCACTTACACACACAACCCAGCCAAGTATTTCAAATTCAAATGTTGCCTGACGTTAAGCATATACTGTGAGGGATATTTATCACTTATAGAGGTCAGATTGTGTTTGTGGACACAAAAATACATTTGTGTTTACTGCAATATATGTGTACAAATTATTATCATTTTTCAATCTTATCTTTTTTAGAAATAAAAATGTTTTTGTACTTCTAATACTAGTGTTTTTTTTGTTTTGTTTTTTAACCAGATCAGTATTTTCCTATGGTTATTCCTTGTCAAGTAATTTGCTGCTGCTACTACTGAGAATGAAAAAATGAGAGAGGAAAAAAAGCTGCTTACAGCCTTTTGTGTCTCTATACGGAAATGTGTGAAGTCCTATAAAATGTCCTCAAGTGACATCAGTTGTGTCAGCATTGGTTAGGGCTGAAGACAAGAAGTTTGAAAATTAACAACAAAAAAAAACAAACAGTGTGAAGCTTGATGGTAGAGGCTCCAGGCTACATGGTAACAAGTAGCAGAACACCCCCAGTTCTCCAACCAAACTGTCTGTGCACAAGTTGCACTGTGGGCACCATTTTTTGACAAGGAATAAGAATACATGGAATAAAAAAAGCTGAAGTTGAGGATGAATTTATTCGATTTTTTCTGTTTCACCTCTGAACATGAGTCCTGGAGTGCACATCTGGAATGGGCATCCAGACATCAGGACTGCTTTAGGCCAATAACTAATTCACAGAATTGTTGGATTAATCAAAATATCCACGTGTCAAGTTTGGATTGGCAAAAACCATCTGTTTAATTATTTTATCTAGAGATAAGTTTCTCAATTGAGTTAATACAAGGCTTACTGCACCAGCCAGTCAAATGTACATTCAAAAGTATTTTCCATGGCTGAATATAACATTATATAAATCATGAATACATCAGTTAAAGCCTTGAATCTCCTTGAATTGTGTTTACGTTGACAACAACAGGGATCTTCATACCAGAACTCTCTTTTTGCTGCTCTGTAGATACAGTCCTGTTGAGATGCAATGTCAGTGCATCAGGGGACACAAGCCCAGCCACCTGGGAGACGAGGCCACTTCCCCCTGGACTGATAAACTGCACCTTAACCAAGATCATTATCCAACATCTTGTTATCTTAATGGGCCGGGGATAGGGTGTCAGAGCGACGGCCCTGCCATCTTAGGCCTTCTCATTTACAGATTAAAAAACGAAAGTGCCGCCCATTAATTATTTAGCTACAAGCCAACCCCTTGTCCACCTGGCCTCCTCCTCTTTCTCTCTCTCTCTCTTTCTCTCTCTCTCCCTCTCTCTTTCTCTCTCTCCACTCCTGCCTCCACTAGCCGTCCGCCTCTTTGGACTCGGCTGCCGCGTTTTGTGTTGCCTGAGCATTCGGTACAGCCGAGAGAAGAGAGGCAGAGAGGCGGATTAGCTTTCACTCTTAATCGTGTCGACATCTTATCACTGCTGTGGAAAGTGGAGAGGACACTGGAGACCCTGGGGGGTTCCAGAAAAATGAGGAGAAGAGGTAGAGTGGAAAGTAGGAAGAGGGGGGGTGGAGGGTGATAATTATCCAGTTTATCCAGTCCAGGCTATTACTTACACCTGCAGTTTACTGGATAGACACAGCAGAGTTCAGGAAGGGAACAGGGTTGACAGATAGAAAGTTGGAAAAGGAGGACAATGAGTGAAGCAGGAACATTTCACTGGCTACAGTCATGTGAAAACTCCTAAGTCCAATTAGTCCAGTCCAACTTTGTGTTTCTTATGTCAAAATAAGGGGTTGGGCAAATGTAGAGATAAAAGGTTTTTCATTTTTATACTGTATTCCATATACCCACACTTTCTCCAGTGAACACATCAATGGCTGAGTATGTGTGCCAAGTGGGTTTTGTAGAAGCTATAAGTTGACATTTTGGAAACACAAAATGGGGACGGCAGTGGTGTTGTGGTTCACCTGCTGTATCAACTGAAAATACAGAACAACAGGAAAAGAAAGGAACCCAGCCTGCACAAAGACCTGTATTGTCACTGTGGCAAATGTGAAACCTCAACAGATAAGGCCCAAACAGAGTGGCAGTCAACAGCTACAACATGGAAATAAGACACAGCTCTCTCAGACCCCCACTCTTCTCTTATATTTCTCCCCCTTTCTCCACCGGCGCTCAATCAGTGCTTATCGGTCCATCCAAACACCTGAAATGTACAGATGGACCAGGAGATACGGTAGCAACTGAAATGTAAGATAAGGGGAAAGAAAAAAGGAGAGGGCAAAAAAGAGGAAGAGAACAAGAGGAGGAAGAAAAGAGACACATAGCTAGTGAGAGGCCTGAACAGAAGAGCTGTGTGACTCACCAAACCAGCTCTGAATAGCTGCAGAGACACAGAACTAGAGACCGAACGAGAGTCATGAAAAGACAACAGAGGACAGAATGAGGAGGTTTCAGATCACCCGGCCCTTCACAGACGCCCCACTGTGGCCCTATTCTTCAGGTTGCTGGTCGCCATTCAGCGCTCATCTTTCTGTCTCAGACCTGGCAGGGGCCCCCGCAGCAATCAGAAGCCATCTTTAGGCTCTCCTGCTCTCCAGTGGGAGGCCTCCATCCTGCTCACTTACACATTAACACACACCGCACAGAGTCAGACCTGTTGCTGACCTGTCCCATCCAGCACAGCAGAAACAGTAATGTGTCACAGTATTGTGTTTCCAAGATGAACACATTTTGCCAGGTGTAACATGTGACGATGGTTAGGCTCTCCACAGCTACTGAGGTGGAAAAAACCTCCCTTTATAGATTTTAGCTCAAATACATAAGAATACTTTAATTATCACTATCATTACTACCACTGTATTATTGGTATCACTTTACTTCTTTTTTTTTTTTACATTGGACCACCCTAGTATGGTCTAGACCTGCTCTATATGAAAAGTGCCTTGAGATGACTTTTGTTGTATAAATAACACTGAATTTAACTGAATTTAATTGAACATTGAATTGAATGTATTGAATTGATTTATCCAAGAAAAATATCAAATTAATCAAATCACCAACTTCAGAGAATTAGCATGCGGACACACAAGTAATTTTGCACAAAGCAGAGCTTCAGTGGAATTACCACTATCAGTGCATTAGCTTGTGGGTATAATGCTAAATTTGCTGTTGCAAAAGGTGCAGCTTTGAAGATGCTAATTTGCACCAATGCCAGAGTGCACGGCTCATCTTTGCACACAGAGAACTGTTTAGCATTACAAGACCCCTGCTGATCCAACACATGACGAGAGTCTATACAGCAAATATTGAATGAATATGTCCACTTGAATAAACTTTGTTAATTTGCTATCTGGTTGGCAAACAAGAGGGAAAGTAGTCACTATGTCATCAAGCTTACTTTGGATTTTGCAGCACCATGTGGTGGCCCAATGTATGGCCCAATGATAAATTGGTTGAGATAAAATTTTGAGTGGTATTAGCTTATCATACATTTATTGTCTATTTAACAGTTTAAAATATTCTGCAGAGAATGTGTCTTGGTCAGATTTTTCTGTGTCAGGTTTGTGATCAAAACAAGTAACAGTGCAATAACAGCATGTTGGAATGCAGGTGCTTAAAAATCTGGTAGAGCTGGATAATATCAAGGGCCAACAGTTAATGTTCTTAATCCTCAGTTCCCCTTGTAATTACCACCAGTGTGGACCCAGGTAGAGCATGGACACAGAATAAGCTGTCTAAACTGACTCATGCTTCTTATACAGTGTTTGCTATGATTTTAAAGCAGTGGTAACTTTCTCTGGGCAGAACTGGGGTGTCGTTTTTAGAGTTACTCTGAATACATGTCAACTGAGCTCATTTTTATCTTAACAATGGCAATTTTTAAACTTCTTTAACTTTTACTTTGTTAAAGTTTCAGCAGAATATCGCCACTTAAACTTGGTTGGGTGTATCCTGCTCCTCCCTTGCTGGATGGCAGCTTTGACATGTTTCTGTTCCTTGTTCCTCTGTGTTTGGTTGTTCTTGTCAGTGAAGTCCTGAGTGCAGACAGAAAATAACAGCTCACTGTTGCCTAGAGACAATTACTACGCAGCATTGTAAAAACAAACTATTAATACTAATAGTATTAGTAGTAATATTATTGGGTTCTATTTGATATATCTGTATGTAAGTGCCCAGTCACATCACATGGTGCTGCAATTCAAAGTAAGCTTGATCAGGGTGTGACTTTGATCTTGTTTGCCAACCAGATAACAAATTCAGAAGACCACATCAGGTTCCACTCCTGTCAGCCAAGAGCAGAAATCTGAGGCTGCAGTGGACACAGGCTCACCAGAACTGGACAGCTGAAGACTGGAAATTTAGTCTGGTCTGATGGATCCGGATTTCTGCTGAGGCATGAAGATGGATTAGGGTTAGGGTTAGGGTTAGGGGTTAGAAGTTGGAGCCAACACCACGAAACCATGGACCCAACCTGTCCTGTGTCCAGGCTGCTGCTGGTGGTGTAATGGTGTGGGGAAGGTTTTCTTGGCACACTTTGGGCCCTTAATACCAACCAATCATGGTTTGAATGGCACAACTTAGTGCCATACATAGTGAGTACTGCTGCTCCCTATGCAAATCCCTTTATGGCCACAATGTACCATCTTCTAATGGCTACTTCCAGTATGATAATGCACCATGTCACAAAGCAAAAGTCATCTAAGACTGGTTTCATGAACATGACAGTGAGTTCAGTAAACTTCAGTGGTCTCTCCAGTCAGCAGATCTGAATCCAGTAGAACACCTTTGGGATGTGGTAGAACAGGAGATTGGCAGCATCAATGTGCAGCTGACAAATCTGTAGAAATGATGTGATGCAGTCAAATCAACATGGACAGAGCAAATGTAGGCACTGGCCAGTATTAGCATGGTGTTCCTAATATCCTAAACTGGGCTGAGTCAGAGCTGAGCGGGTTAGAATTTGAGTCAGTCAGTTAGCTATCTAATTTTTCTACTGGTGATGATTCTAACTTATCACATCATAATATAAAATTATGCAGTTTCTATAGGTAGGTTTTTCTCCACTTTAAACAGCTAAGTAAACCAAGTAGTTAGTATAGTTTTTTGACTGACAAATGTGTTGACAAGTAATGACAGGGATTTTCTCATTGTTTCATTAAGAATAATTTCAGAAAAGCATACGGAGACTGAACGGAATGATGCTTGAATATTGGACAATAAACATTAAATCACAATCATGCTACATATAAAAAAATCCCACTGCATCTTGATCTATGCTGTAACTAGTGTTTTCCTAAACAAATATGATCACAATAAATACACCACAGCATCTCCTTCATGACAAATGTGCACATTAAATCAAAGCACTAAAGGACCATCATTTACATTCACAATACCTGTCTGAGCAGGTGAGTGCTACTTCCTCTGACAAACAGTAGAAAAGATACAATCCTCAAACTGCAACCCGCCCTCAACACTTCACATACTGTTACTTCACACATCGTCAACAACCTAAGCTCTGTCCAAATATACAGTACACTCCAGGTGATACACACAGCATACACAAAACTTAAGATTCCAGATTGCACTGTGGGGAGAGTAGAAGGATGTTGTGGCATAACAATCATATCTATTTCCTGTCACACCTCTGCAGTGCTGACCCTCTATGTTTGATTTTTCTCTCTCTATTAGCACTCACACTTCTTTTATGTTGTACAACGTTGACAAATCACATTATGGAGTGAGTGTTAGCACCGAGGGGAGCTGTATAGATTATGGTGACAGGCAGAACGCAGTCAGAGAAAGGCCCCGGCAGATCCATGTCCTCTTTTTGCTCTCTATCTCTCTAGCCAGCTCAACTGGGCTCTTCATCATCAGCGTCCCACCACAGCAGCGGGCAGCAGGGAGTAAATAAAGATATGAAAAGAGCATGGGGGGAGAGGGATTATGAGATGTGAGGAGGCTGCTGCTGGGCCAAGCACTGCCGTGGATGTAGGCAGGGCTATAGTGGGAAATACATAGGAGAGTTAACTATGAATGATTGACAAATGGCAAACAAGGATTTTTCATTCTTTTAATTTAAATGTCAACTGTATGTGCATACTACTGCTACTTTCATTTATACTATTTGCATTAATCCCAGGGCCAGAAACTCAACCAGTCAATGAGATTATATTTTTAGTCCTGTTAGTCAGCATGATATCTCAAACCACTGTGCAAGATATTCTTTGACAATAGGGTGGGTCCATGCTGTGTGGAACACCAAAAGAGAGCAGACCTAAATTAACACCACACAATTATTATTCTATACTCTACTACAAAAAGAATGAGAAAAAGCTGTAATGGTGCACAACGGCCCAGGTAAATAATAAATTAATAAAATTAGGCCAATTTTTGAGACTCTCCCCAAATCTAATTTCGACATCTAGGAATGGTCCTGGGTATTAATTAGATCCTAGATGGTTCAACATCAAAGGATAATTTAAACATTTTGGTCTTTTTTTCAGCTGCTGCATTAAACCACAGTAACCAGATGTGGCCTCGTATTGTGATTGTGATCATATGTGATTTTCTGTGTGTTTTGATTCAGGTATGGATACAATAACATTTTTTTCTCGATGCTGTATTATTAAAACAACAGCTTTGACTGAGGTACAGTATGTGTTCTCTTGGGTTCTTTAAAAAAAAGTTTATGTGAGTTATTATGAAATTGTGAGCTTCTTCACAAGCCTGACACCCACTTCCACACTTGGCCATAGATGTGGACTGAGGCAACTTTTGTTTTGTTATGCACAGCTGTTAGAGCAGTATGTGAGTCAGGATGTTGTGAACTATTACTGTCAACTGGTAATAAAATCCTGTACTGTGCAGTATGTTAAATTTAAAGTATGCTGTTGGAAATGGTAATAAATGCCAATAAATGGACTGCAGTTATCTACCGATTTTATCCCAAGTGCCACATTTCTCCCCACGACAGAGGCAAGGATGCTAGTAGCTTTGCTGCTGATGGTGGAGAACCTAATCTTGACCAGAGCACAGGTAGCTCTCCTCCTGTTACAGCTGTACAGGAGGTCTTTGGTAGAAGGTCTTTGTTAACTACCAGAACAGAATTACTATTCTTTGATGTGGAGCAAGTCCACACACCAACACATAGATTACAACTCTGTATATATTTTTCAGTGACCTAGAGAGAAAAATAATGTCCATTTTTCCAGGAGAAAAAAGATGTGTATTTGATCATGGCTGTATTTGTCTGCGGCTGAAAAGAAATTAAAAAACTAAACTAAAACTAAAATTTAAATTCTCTAAATTCTGCTTTGGTAAGAAACTAGATTTCTGGGTGAATACAGGTAAATGTATTCCTCTATTCAATCCCTGAATGTGGGTTAGAGGTGGAAAAGAAAGAGAGCAGAGAGGGTTGGGGGTTCAGAAAGAGGAGTGTTTCTTTTCCAGCGAGAGCATTCTGAATTGTGCTTTATTCACAGAGGTTATGGTCTCCCGCTTGTCAAACCAGTTCCATCAAACTAATCCCACTGTGTCAACGTCTCAAGATCCAACACAGAACAGAGAGCGGGGGAGGAGTGTTCACGGCTCAAAGTTTTGTCTTCATCCCCAAAGGCCTGTCAGCACTGACGACACGCGTACAGATTCAAGCCGTCTTTCTTTCTGGACATTTCAGGGCTTATGCAAAACAACATTAAGATGTAATTTTCTAAACTGTTCTGCATCTAGTCTGAAAAACTATGCTAAATCACCAAATTACCTTTCTTGTATCTAGTATTTGTCCAGGATTTGGGATATTTGTCTGTAAGATTTCTGTTTCCACCTAAATACAGTACAGATGAAGGGCTATAGCACTAGAACATTGCATACTACACAAGGCATTTTTCCAGGAATGGAATATGTAACATTTCCAGCTTCATCTATCTGTAAAAGTGATTGCTTTGTCACTTTCACCTCCATTCCCTTCACCCACAGCAAAACCCTTACAGATAGTTCAGAATGCATGATCATCCAAGAATGGGGTGTTTCTCTGCTGCTCATTGACTGTCACTGGCTACCAATGGCTGCCTGAATCAAATTCAAGTCACTAATACTTGTCTAGAGAGTAATTTTGGGGTCTGCACCCATTTACTCAGACACAGTCATACAGGCTTATGCTTCTTCTCGGCTACTGCGTTCCTCAAAGGAATACTATCTGGCATTGCCATCCCTGCAAACAAGGTGACGAGCTCCCAAATGCTAACAGAGCAGGGACGTTCCTCTCTATCTTCAAGAATCTCCTTGAGAATCATCTCTGAGAGCACCTCCTCTCCTAACACCTCCTAACACATCTAACTAGTACTTACTGTGCACTTTCAGTGAACTTCTTTACCTGATCTCCTTGCACTTATTCAACAGATTTAGTACTTAGTACAAGGTCTCTGCACTGAAGCTTTGGTGTTGTCCCTCACTTATAAGTCACTTTGGATAAAAGTATCTGCCAAATGAGTAAATGTAGTAAGAGAAGTCTGATGTGTATTTTATAATGTCAGATGGTCCACAAGCGTGAAATTACAAGAAGTTGGACTGGGACTAATTTCTGTATCTTTACTGGTGAAGGTCATCCATGTTGTTGCATAAAAGTTAAAAATGTAGGGAGTGAGTGCTGGTAAGACTGAAAAGAGTTACTGGGTGGAAGAGCCACAGTGGCTTCAGAAAGTATTTAGTTACCTTCATATTTTGCACTTGTGTTGTAATTGTAATGAATAATGTATTTTTGCTCGACAATCTAGACTAAATAATGTGTTTCAAAATCAAGAACTGAAATCTCTCATTTACAAAAATATTCAGACCCTTAATTCAGTACTTTGTACTTTGATGCCCATTTGACAGTAATTACAGCAAGTTATCTTTGGAAAGTCTGTAGAAGTTTTACACACCTGAATTTTGGGTAGTTTATCCCATTCTTCCTGGCAGATCCTCTCAAGCTCTGTCAAATGGGAAGTTAAGCATCAACTGTCACTGTCAGGTCTCATAGGGCTTCACCATAGGGATGTTATTAGCCAGGTGATATTGTGTGTTCCACACATAGTGTTTTACCCAAAGGGTTCAATTTTTTTTCACACCAGAGAATCTTTTTTTCTCATGCTCTCAAACTCCTGAGAAAATGATTGCCATTTGGCAAACTCCATCCCCCTTCTGGCAGGTTGTCTCACCTCTGTGCAAGATTTCTGAAGCACTGTTAGAGTGCATTCTTGGTCACCCTTCAGACAAGGTCAGAAGGCCTGGTTACTCACTGGTTCCAAACTTTTTCCATTTCACAACTAGAATTACCACCTGGCCATTTTATGCCACTGCTAACCAGTACAGTTGCCATCAATTAATGTACAAATTCTTAAGTTCTGGGCAAGAATGTGTTTAGTGAGTTCATCCTTGAGTCCAAATGAATGTCTATGCCAGATTTTAGGACATTCCTTATATCTTGCTTACAAGAATGTGAGGTCACTGTGACTACAGCCTTTGACCACCAAAATCTAATCAGTTCATCCCTGAGTCCAAGTGAATGTTTTTTCAAGCATTGCTGAGATATCACATTTAGAAGAATGGGACAGATGGATGGATGGATAACCAAAAATTACAATGCCGGAAACACTCAAAGTTTTAGAAATGATTTTGTACCCTTGCCCTGTGCCTAACCACAATTTTTATCCCAGAGGTCTAAAGACTTTGACTTTATGGCCTGATTTTTGTTCTGACATGAGTGTGATTTGAGGGACCTTATATACAGAGGCGTGTGCCTTTATAAACAATGTCCAATTGATTCAGTTTGCCACGGGTGGACTCCAATCAAGTTCTAGACAAATGAAGGTTAATTAAAGCAAAAAGGATGTGCCACAACAGGGTTGGAATCCTTCAATATTTAATTGTTTTAGATATTTTCAAATGGCAAAAATCTTTCATTTAGTGAATGAGAGTAGAGTGATGATGAAAAATTAAAAATAAATCTACAAGACATTAAGATATGAAAAATGTAAAGGGGTCTGAATTTCTGAGGCCACTGTATTTTTTGGTTCCAGAAGCAAAAGTCCCATTCATTTTCCTCATATATAATGTTACATGACCCACTGTTCCTCTACAGCCTGGATTACCATGAAACTCTCCCACTTAAATCATCAGTACAAAAGATTAATAACTGCATTAGATGATATCTGGTTGTTTGATAAGAAGTCAAAGGTACAAACCAGTGTACATAAAAGCCTCACGGCAGAAGTTAATTACAGTGTCTATGGTTCATTTTGTCAAGAAACATTCAACCACCAAGCTTAAAATGTCTGTCATCTGCACAGCTAACTGCAGGCAAAAGTTGAACATTTTACTTTTGAGAAAACTGATACCACAATCTACAGCTTAAAGTAGTTCACTTTTAATATCACAGACAGAGCTGAGCTGCTATGGCGCCATGTTTTGTTTCCAACTGCGATGACCAAGTGTTTTGAATTTGCTGACGCTCATGGGTATTACAGTATTAAAACTGATCGGTGTAACATACACTGATATGATCATTACACCGAGTCCTTTATTTCCAATTTTAAGTAAAAAATAAAGTAAAAACTTCATAACCTACAGTATTAACAGTATTATTTGATTTATTTAATGGACCAAGAACAAGATCAATAAAGCTGCCTTCCCTGTTTTTTTAATATTCTGGGATTTTTTTGGGCCCCTTGGAGGAGTGGGACAAGACTACCATTTCCTGAAGTTAGCAAAGAGCAACATTAGCATGCATTTGCAGCAATGTTTGTGTCCACCTGATAAATGTAAGATTAATATCCGCTCTCCTTTTAGCTAGTTTTGGGCTCGCCCAGCTCCCGTCTCTTTAGCTGCTAAATGTTCCACTATGTTCCCCAGCTAGTTGTTAACTGTCTCTGTCTGCTGTTTGGTGCTGGTAGTTTTCGGAGAGTATGTTAGAGATTCATATCAGAACAAAACTGTCAGTTGTTGCTGGAAACAGGGGATGATAAGAGTGAGCACAAAATTGGGCCACTAAACAAAAATGATGCTAAAAAGCTCTGTGGAGCTGAGGGAAACTTCTTTTGTCATTACCACTATATCCTTTCACATTACACATTTTGATCCATCATTAATAAAAAAATATTAAGTGAGGTTTTTTATGTTGTGTTGTTACGTTGCTGTTGCAGCCTTTATGTTCATGTGACTGCATTGGCTTCAGACTTATGGCATGCTGGAAGAATTACACAAATGTTTTTACGAAACAGTCACAATCATGTATTCAGAAATGAGAGCAACTTGTAAAATTGCCAGCACATTTATATAACATGCACGTTCAAAAGGGGTTTTATATGTTTCAACAAACTTTGCTGTATTTTCATCAGAACAACTTTCAGGTGAAGAAATAGTCCCTGTGAAATCTGTTGAACGTGTGTAGACAGGGATACAGTTGCTGGAAAAAGCTAAATTGGAAAATGTAGAATTTTATGGTTTTGGTAATCTGGCTCAACCAAACCTTTAGGTTTCCTCTTCTGTGTGAATTGTGGTGGGCTTAGCAGAGAAACATAAACTACAGGAACTGATGCCAAAAGGCAAGGTTTTACAGGTAGACAGAAATCTGATAGCCAGCAGTTCCTTGTATTTGAAAGCAGATGTAACAAGACAGAGTCTAGAATACTACTTTTATTCAGTCTTTTCTTCATGTGTTTGTCACAGGAGTGAAAAGAGGAGAGTGTCAGTTACAGCAAACAGAACAGATGAATCAGGTAAAGTTACAGGAACTTAATCAGATTCCTTCTGGTATCTTTGAAGTGGCCCCATGGTACCTGTGACATTTTGTTGAGTTTTCATCTGGTGTTTTCAGAAGGACGCTGTGAAACATGTCAAACGGGCAGGAAGTGTAGGGGTGACTGAATGTGAAGGGTGCCTTGACTTTGGAGAATTTCTTGACTTTGGGTCAGCACAGATGAAACTGTCATCTGTTGCATATGCATGCACTTCTGGAGGCCCATATGCCTGCACCATTTTTTAACAATTCAAATAAGCTCTGTCCACACAGCAAATCTGCTACTGGGTATCACTGCTACTCACGCTAGAATCAAACTCTGATAATAGCACAACCAACACCTACTAAAGCTGTTTTCTGTTGGTGCTTTGTAGGTTTGATCTTGTGCTGGAATGAATTTTATTTTAAATGAGTATTCAAATCAAATCATTTATCATTTGAAAATGCAAACATTCTCTGATTCCTTCTTCTAAATTGTGAAGTTTATAGTTGTAGTTTTTCTTAGATGTACATAATTGTAAACTGAGATCTTATAGGTTACGGATTACTGAGTTATTCATTATTCTCTTGAGTCAGATTTTAAATATTTTCTTATCTGTGTCATTTTGAGTGAGTGGAGAGATGGACTAAAACTTGTATTGTTAATATTCTCAGAGGTACTTTGACAGTTCACTTCACCACCTGTCAGTAGGGAGGCACAATCTGCACTCAGTGTGCTCAGACCCACAGTCATGTGATCCAGCAATATGATAATGATTTTTCACTTATCTATATAAGTCAACACTGAGTTTTTGTAGTACATTCAGTACATACTGCACTGTCTATTTTTATGAACAATACAAACAAGTCCCATTGTTTTTTTTTTGTTTTGTTTTGTTTTTTTATAGTGGGCCTCCCTTACTCGCACACCAAAGCAGGGAGGTCAGAGTTCATGACAGGACTTTACGTTGAGGTTTATATTAGCACATAAACGGCATGGGAGTCCACAGAGAACTTAGTCTGACCCAGAGCCTAGTGAGTGAACTGATCACCACCTCCCTCTGGGCCAAAAACTCCAAAGGATTCCTGGCATACCACTGCTTCAATTACAGAGGTGGGGAGGAGAGAGGACATCACACCACAGTCTGGCTACATGGGAGAAAACTGCATCGGCTATGAAGGAATTTTACAGGCCGTCCGCAAGGTATTCTCACAGAAAACTTGATGTATCCAATATTGTTCCCACTAACAAAGTAGGCTAATGTCAGTATTTACCGTTTAGCGCTCAGCTCATCTGTTTTACATACAAAATGCTCCAAACAGAACATTTCAGTAATACTTTAAAATCTATACTTAGCAGCGTATTCACTGACTAGCCTATTAAATATTATTTACATACACAGTATGTGCATGCAGGCGTGAGTGGTTGCCAAGCAACAGCTGCTGTAAGTGGAAGACGAAAGACAGGAGACAGAATAAATGCTGGCAGGGCAGATGTCAGAAGAAATTTCTAAAAGTAGAGCATTTGGGAATCTCAGAGTGAGACTGAGCAGAGACGCTGTCATATCTTAAAGGAGCAATTCACCAAAAATACAAAAAACATATTTTCTCATTTACTCACTCACTATTGGCTTTCAGTCTCACAGGTTTTGGTTTTGTTTGTACAGGCCTACTGTGGCTACCCCATCATAACAGGGGTGAATGGAATTTAGTTTGTGGTGCATTATTAATGGTAGCTCAAAAATTTGATAACATTACTCTGTATTATTCTGTTCACTGGGATGGTGGTGCGGTGGTAAACTGTCGCTTCACACCAAGAAGGTCTGGGTTCCTGGTTCACCTTGTAGAAACCAAAGCTCTCAGTTTCACTCAGCTGCTAATTCTCAGTTGTATGAAAACCACTTCAGCATTCAATAATAACCACTCTGGATGAACTCAGAGTGAAAATGCCCTTTGTCTCAGTGTCACAGACAGAAGACAAAACATGTTATTTAATCTGATGAGGAAGAAGAATACTACCTTGCATCCCTCACAAGCACTGACACCATAGTGGTATCCAGAGGACTTGTCCTGGCAGACGAAGCAGGGCTTGTAGACTCTGGGAGGGGGTGGCGGGGACGGCGGGCTGGGGACGAGCTCCTCAGAACTGGTGCTCTGTGTTTCAATGGCTGCAGGAAATACAAACAAGAGGAGGAAGATAAAGAGGCTTATTTTTAAATGACTCATTGAGACATCTGAAACTAATAAGACATTTACATGTAAAATCAGTAAACAAGACACTATTCAAAAGTGCTCACCACAGAGAATTATTTCCAAAGGCCTGGATACGATCACACATAAATTCCTGGATGGTATTTTCTCACTCTAAATGTCAGAGGGGAACTCTGAGTTGTGCATCGAAATCAGTTTTCTAGCACTACTCATGATTAATCTAGTCTGATTAATATGAAAAAAAAACAAGTATAATGTATATTATGAGTTTAACTGGAACAGTGTAAGTGTTGTTTTCCTGTTTATGGAGAAGGGATTATTTCTTGGAAAATAGCAGTGTAAATTTCAAATCTCAAGTCACGACAAAAAAAAAAAAAAAAAAAAGCTTTCTGGCAAAGACACATGGAGGAAGTGAAAGGCCAGCAGTGAAAAATACTTTCTACAATTTTCTTATCTTCTTTGGTTACAACTAATCTCACTCAAAAATGCGGGAGCAGTGTTATGGGAGATGAGCTTGTAATTTGTAATATTCAATACAAAAGTACCAACCATACATCAATATAGAGGCTAGCAGTCATAGCACACTTAGCACCTGGGAGTGAAAACATACCAGACTTTGAATCTATGCTGAGACCCAGGCGCTGCCCTCATGAACACAAACCTATCTGCATAGAAAATGGAGGACAGTCTCTCCAGCATCTCTGCTGATTAGATTACATTCTTCCGTACTTCATCAGAGTAAACTCAATTACTGATGGTAAGGGACAAGCTCTTATAATTACTGGACCCTCGTCATTTCATGAAATTCCCTGGTGGTTTAATCTAATCTTCTGATATATTCTCCCTGTGTGACTTTTTGCGCAAGGCAAATTTGCAGCTTTGCATTCAGCATCTTCAGTGAGGGAAGTCTACGGCACATACAGGACTGTACATGAGGATAGATGTTATTTCTGTAATAAGGGATGAGAAAGTAAGATGACCAGCAAGGTTAATTAATATGAAGTGATTTATAAATCTACCGATCCTCGCTTTTATCTGAGTTTGAGGAGAAGTCTGGGCAACAAGGAGAAGTCACTGTGACTTGTTATGAAACACTGACAGTGTTACGTGCTGTGTTAGGATTTAGAAAAGTTTGCTAGTCTGAATTCCAAGTGGCATTTATCTTAGAGTAAATAACTTCAGAGGAAGTCAGCCATGTTATTTCTTCATACTTGGCTTCATTGATGGGGACAGAGAGACAGATATTTGTTTTCACTGAAGTCAGGTCATCTTGTTGGACCACATGTTTTTCCTCTGTTGAAATGAGCCAGGGGTTTGACGCATCTGAGAGGTTAGGAAGGGAGGAAACAGACACTGCATTTTGTGCATGTATGTACAAATGTAACTTTAGGCCTATGGGTAATACAGTGCTAAATGTTATAATTGAATCTAAGCACATTAAGCACACACTCTTACAATCTCCTGCCTTTCAGTTAACACACTACAGAAGGCTTTTAAAATAAAACTGAAATTGAAATTCTCACCTCTTGTGTAAAAAACATAAATGAGACCTATTGTGTGTATTTTTGATGCAGTATATTATACACATAGTGTTAACCATCAGTCCGTCAGAGGACCAGTGTGCTGTTGAGCTTTGTATGCTACTCAGAAAGTGGATACTAACCTAGCTTACTAATGTAAACGATGATTCTCCTTAACCTTACTTCTCCTTCAAGTTAGTTCAACACCTGTCAAGTTGTCAGGAGCTCTTGCACGCCTTGTGTCAGGTCTGATCACAGAGAGCAGGGGTATTTAGCTAGCTAGCTGTTTTTCTCTCATGGATCCTGATGTGGTCATATGTGGCACATTGTCCTACTGTCAAAAACTCACAGCAACATCTTTTAACCTTAGATATATTTTATTCCATGGTTTTAAACACAGTGTGACAAAGTGCTGAGGTCACACAGATGGTGGCCCTTCAGCTGGACCAAACTTACACAGTAGTGTACACAAAACACCCTGTTAGGCTGCTGTAATAGGAATGATACAGAAGTGACCCACACAGATATTGCAGTCATCAGCTCATACCAAAAATTCCAACCAGTGCACACAAATTTAAGGGCTGCTGTCACTAAAGAAAAACAAGTAAAAGGTTTTGGGTTTGGGTTTATTCTCCCCATGCAGGTGCTCCAGTTCTTTCCCATAGTCCAGGTTAAATTCATTATTTACTCTAAATCCCCCAGTAGGTGTGAATGTCAGAATGAATGGTTGTTGTTCTCAGCACATTGTAATGTGTGGTAGTGTGGGTGGACCACTAGCAACAGGACGCTAGTCTACTTAGCATTAGTTCCAGAATAGCGGATTAGTTCAGAGAGACACAGGAATGAGGGGTTTTATGATATTTTATCCTACAGTACGTAATACTGACTGTACTATGCCAGGTCTCAGGTCTTCACAGCACTACGTTCACTAGTCACACATGAGCAGCAGAACATGGACAACACAACCATCACCAGGTCATTACTGATGAGCATCTCTGTCAGAACAGTATATCAGTATGTACGTACAACTAGCTTAACACAACAAAAAACAAAGAAGGTACCGCCTTTTGGTGCTATTGAACATTGCAGGAAAAGCACATAAACTAGACTGGCTGTGACAAGAAGGCTGCCTTCAGCTGTACAAGAAGCAACAGCCCTGTATCTACCACATACCTACACACAGACATATACATAATGAAAGGCAGGGTAAGACGTGAAGCTCAGCATACCGATTAAATATCAGCATACAACCAGCCAACTAGTACAGCTAAAGTTATTTAGTGTGTGAACTCTTCTAAGTTATGGCCAAAGACATGTCTTGTGTGGTTACAGTGACTTTGACCTTTGATCACCAAATTCCAAACAATTCATAATTGTTTGTGCCAAAGAAATTCCCTGAAGGAATATTGTGTTTACAAAGCCAAAAATGCATTTTTTGTGTTACTGAGATATCATGTTCATGAGAATGGGACAGATGAACGGATGGACAGATGGATGGACAACCCAAAAGCATAATGCCTCTGGCCACAGCTATTACCAGTGTCTAGACATAATGAACAAAAAATACCTCTTACCTATTACAGTGGATTTTTTTGGGATTTTGTTCTAAACAAAACCTCAAAGTCACTTTTGAACTGAAAAGAGATGGGAACAATTTTCTCAAGCAAGCAGTGAAAGTAAACAAGCAGTCTAAACTGCTTTGGCAGGATACAAAAGGAAAACATGAAACAAAATTACAGCGTGTGAGTGTCTACAAATTATTACATAGCATTTCCTATCCTTCAGTTTTTTCATGCATAGTTGAATAACACGTTGAAACTGCCTATTTCAAGTCAATTCTGTCAGCATGGTAAGAGTGTGTCCATCAGCTGATTTTGTATGACAGCCCTGGGACCACATCTGCCTCAGCTAATCAATGTTTGTGATGTGATATTTAGATGTTGCTAATTTTATAGCATGCTTAACTTTGGCTAAAAAAAAGCTAAAACTTAGCTAGCTAGTAAACACGAGCAAGCTAGCAAGTCACAAAGCCAATAATAACAACAAAACTTTTAATGCAGGATTGCCAACTTTGGGTACCTGGCTGGAGTGGGATTTTGCTGCAATGGGCTAAATCACAGGTATGCACACTAAATCACAGGCACATATTTGAACTCAATTCACCATCATGGTTTTAACAAGTATGCAGGTGCTAACACTTGAAAGAAGCAGGACCTTAGATTTAATGATATAGCACACAGTTTCACAATGTTAGACAAACACTGACCCAATAAAGTTCCATTCACACACTTTCTCTCTCTGGTATATGGGGAAGAGTTATAGATATTTAATTGAAGTGTAGACATTGACTTAACATATTACACACAAATCATAACAAATTACAAACTTGGAATCAACATGTGGATGTAAGTGTGGTAAACAGCAATCTTTGATAGCAAAAGCTAAAACAGCTGGCTAGCAATTTTGGCTACTATGGTATTGTGAGCTAGTCAAGTTACCTGTGATAGTCTCATCTCTGAACACTGCACTTGTGTCTCATCTTCTCCATTTTCCCTCATTCTCATTCCTGCTGCCTCTGTCTTCCTCTGAACTGATGCTAATGCCAGTCCCTCATCTCTTTCTTTCCCTTTTACCTTCTCAAAGTATCTCAATAAACTTGTCATCTTGATTAACAGTTTATCCTGAAAAAATTCACAGTAGCTAGTTGCATAGAAAAACGGAGTACCTACAACACGTTGCTTTCCTTCTTCTCTCTGCTGTGCACTTGACGTTAGATAGCTAATGTAAGCTAGCTAGCTGTTTCCACAGCTTAAGCAATTTTAAACTTACTCTGTACCTTACAGAGCATTTATTCATACAAATATTAAATAATGTTAGTTTGTAAGCCCTGAGTTCGTTAATTAATTTATCCATAATTAATATCTGCCACAGTCACTTTTCTTCAGCCAGGTTAGATGGGAGTGTGACTGGTTTGCTTGAGCACCATCTGGGTTAAGTTTTTGCAAGACATGCAGCAACTCCCGCCCTACTGTGCTGTGATTGGCTAGTGCTCGCTGGCTGTGAGCTTGAGCACCTGTCTATCAACACGGTAGATAACCATCCATAATACGGTTCATCTGGTTTTGGTGTGAGAACTGTTTGGGCAGCGTGAGAACTTGAAAGTGTGAGATTGAGCTCACAGGCCGTATACATATATAATATCAATCACGTGTTCGGCTTTATTAGTATGTCTGAGGTGACCATCAAACATGGTGTCAAACAGGTACATACACCACTTTGTCTCTCCTCCTCAAGTCTCGCTTCAGCTATGTAGCAGGACATCGATAGCTCCTCCTTTAAGGAAAGATCAGACTCCAGAGTTATCATCCTCATAGGGCGAGGGAAGTCATCAATGAATACAGGGGATATGGATGGATATTGAGGCTTTGAAAAGGAAAATCATTCCCAGGGTGAAAGGGGATGACAGGTTGGGGATTATAGCAAAAAAAAGGGTCAGTAGTTGGCGAACTGGGATGCAAGGCTGACGTGGGAATCCACCCACTGATGTCATAATTGTCGTTCACTTGGATGCCATGCTTGACACACCTGTGTGACACACCTTGACACACCTGTGTCAAGCATGGCATCCATGCATGTGACATTAAAGTCACTTTTAGTTCTCAGTGGAGTGTTTCAAGGGGCTGCAGAGTCAGTGGTCTCAACATGGCCTAGAACTTCTGCTAGCCTTCCAAGGGTGAAGCAAGTGGGTGAAGCTCAATTACTATCTGGAGGGAGTTGTACGCTGAGGAATAGTGTGTATTGTGAACAAAAAATACAAAATACACTTAGCTGTATCAGGTTACAATTTACACATGCAGCAGAAACCAAAAAGTCACTCAATAATCTAGTGCTGTATGAGAGGAAGAAATATCCTACTACTTCATCACAGTACAATCACTGCCAAAACAATATACTGTAAGTCTTAACACAAAGGACCTCCACAGTGAAGAAGTGTGGGAAGCATTTAAGTTCAGTCTGTGTTCCGGTTAAGCTTAGGCTGTCTGAGGAGAGGTTCAGTGGAAGATGTTCCAGTGCCAATTGTAATGTGTGGTAGTGTAGGTACATCTAGCAACATCCAGCTGGTTTGCTAAGCATGGGTTAGCTCAGAGAGTCGAATGAAGGATTTATTTTTTCTTTGTTTTACTTGTGCTTTATTGATTTATTTCTTTGCTATTGTTATAATTTCTCTTCATAATCTCACTATTTCCTAGGCATGGGCCAGTTACCGGTTTCACGGCACACTG
Organism: Lates calcarifer; assembly: GCF_001640805.2. NCBI lineage: Eukaryota > Metazoa > Chordata > Actinopteri > Centropomidae > Lates > Lates calcarifer. Next base: position 1,849,388 of record NC_066835.1, read on the forward strand.
TGGTCTGAAAAAGACAAGCCACTAATATTTTCCGTCATAACATTCCTACAGTATAAGCTGTTTTCCTCCCACCTTAAAATGACTCGTCAAAGACAGAAAGTGTAGGACTCCCTCAGGGACTCCCTCGAGAAAAGTTGTTTTTCTTACCAGGCATTTCAGGCAAAATAACTCATTTTAGTAATACCGCGAAACCGTGATATTTCTGCTTAAGGTTATCATACAGTCAGAATCTCATGGCGGCCCATGCCTACTATTTCCCTTAAAATTTTCTCTTAGAATTTCATTTATATTGCTGCGTTTAACGGTGTGCACCAATTTACAACTGCTGTCATTATTTAATTTCACGATCATGCAGCTCACTGTGTGTATGGCTGCTTGGATAAAAGTAGTGGCTCATTTTCCCCACAAGCTCCATTCATCCCTTTCTCCTGTTTCCACAGAAAAAAAACACAATATCACAGAACCTCCCATATCAAGCATACAATAAGTGAAACAAGGTGTTCACATTAGGTGATGATGAGGATGTATGACTACTGGAGCACAAAAACTGTCTATTAGCTTCCCCAGGTTGTGTAGTACACTTTAACATACATCTAGAGGAAAAATACTTTTGCTACTGATATGCCTCTGGAGCATTTGTGATAGTTGGGTAGTCCCACACTGAGGAGAGGCAGCGCCAACAATTCAACCCTGCTGCCTATTTGAAACTCATGGCTGCACCTGAGAGGCAGTGTGACCACCTGCAGACAGATGGGATGCATAAACATAGATGCATTACACCCATCAGAGTGTGTGTGTGTGTGTGTGTGTGTGTGTGTGAGTGCATGGGGGTGGTCAAAAGGTACCTGTATGGTGGTGTACAGACCCTATCAGGTGCAGGGGAGTCTTTTTCCATTTTCTGCATGATTAAACTTTGAGTCGACTTCCCTGCATGTTAACATACACAGAAAGCTCCATTAGAGGAATAAAGGCTGGTGACAGACAAGTGCATATGGTGAGTCTGGGTTAAATGCAGGCAGAGAAAAATGCGTGGCTGCCACGGTTGCTGAACCCTTAGCCTCTGGCTGAACCTGCCAGAGGGGTCAAACAGGAAAGAACACACTCCCTGCTGGAGGCTGCTGGCTGAATGAGGGGAAAGTCTAAAGAAAACAGCTCCTCTGATTGGTCTGTCCACTGGGACTGAGAGCACTGACACATGGACTGCACTGATATGCTGAGCTATTGATACTGTATTTTGTTAAATATCAGCTAGTATGAGGGATGAGCTCAAAAAACACACACAGCTGATGAAAGTGCACATGCACTGAGAGACTTCATGTTGTCTTACAACATCATGAAGACATGATATGATAATCTCATCCTGTCTTGGTGTGACTTTAACAAATCAAGTCAATCGTGTGCCATTACTAGCAACATTCACTATGTTTCATGATGTTGACTAAAGAATCATTTTGATTTATTACAACTTATCTTATACTTGTACTTTTAATAGATTAAAAGCAATTAACAAAATTGCCAGATTATTATTAACCACTGTAGGAGGTAATTTTCTGAAGGTTAGCACACCTAAATGTTGTCAATAATCCTGTATAGCACAGGAGGGCGTGAGGGTGTGAGGGCACACAGCAGTTTTTGTCATGTGGCTTCTGAACCTAACCCCGATGAGAGAGAATGAGTTCATTTATCTGGCACAAACTGCTGCATCTGATTGTAGATCCACTGATGAGCTTTACTGTCACACACATTGTCCTCATGCACCAGTGTAAATAATGAACTGGAAGAGGTTAAAACGTAGTGTAGAGCTGAGTAGGACTGTAGTCACTTCCTACTTTTCTGTTAATTTAAATTTACACAATGGAGCTTTAATATCCCTTTGTTCATCTAAACCTGCACGTCTGTGGCATTAGCACTATGTACCTGCAGTCAATTCACAGAGCAAATCCATTTGAATGAAGTTAAAATTATAAAGTAAATCCTTTGAAGGTCCAGTTAATCAAAATTAGGGCAAAAAACATTTTCTCATTAACACCTACTTTCTACCTGGGGACATTGCCTCTGGAAAGAGGTGTCGCTGCTGGATTCATCTAATGTCACCATTCACTTCTATTGTCTGTGTGGAGGTGATCCCAAAAGCTTTACAGAGGAAACCACAAGAATTTGCATAGCTAAATACCTCTGGAGCTAAGAGATTTTTTTTTGGGGGGGGGGGGGTGAACTGAAACTTTGGAACGTTTTAGCTTTACTATAGTCATCATACTGTATGAGGTCTATTGGCGGCATTCCTACCAGAAAATTTGCACCAAAATCAGCTTAAGAAACCCCCAAACACCGAACCTGGTTCAGGCTCAAAATGAGTGATATGTGGCAGGATGTGAGGTTAGATAATGTAGAATCGAAATATCATCTAAATATAACTACATCCTTATATCCCAACCTCGTTCCTCCAGTCTGAAAACCAGTGAGATATAAAATTACATGGTCCACACAACCACACAACAGATGGCAAAGAACCTAAAGCAAAGTCTGTCGCAGCACACAGGCAATTTAGCACAATGATGCCGCATTTGAAATTAGGGCAAAGCTGCTGCATGTAATGGAAAGAAAGGTGTATATAAAATCTAAGGCTTGATTTTAATTTTCAAATAAATATCAATTGAACGCTAGAGCCATAAATCGCAGTGACTGAATTAAACCTGAGAAATTATAACAGATCACCAGAGGCAGGAAGAAGGAGAGAAAAAGGACAAAACCAAGAGGGGGTATAAGAAAAAGAGAAGCAGTTCCTCGGGGTGTTTGTGTATTTGGTTTGTGTTCAGGAGAAAGCTGTGGTGATTTGGATGTGGAGTGGTGGGTATAGCCTAAGAGGATTAGGGGAATAGGAATAGCAGTGGATCCAGTCCCTCTCCTCCACCTCCCCCTCTTTCTCCTCTTCTTCCTCCACTCAGCTGACGCTCTATCCAGTCTGGAAGTGTTTTTCTTCCAGGTTTTCTCTGCAGGAGTGCCGAGTGCATAGCTCACATACAGCAGGCCCAGTCAGAGGAAATAGCCAAAGTTCACTCAAAGTACACCAAATTAGAAGCAGCTTGGCGCTCTTCGTCAGTGTGTTTCACAGAGAGGAATATTTGGAAGACTTTTAAACACTCAAGGACAAGAAAAAAGAGCAATAACAAATAGTCATTTGACTTCATGTCTGCTGGGGAAATGTCAGAGCAGAGCAGTTGGAAGAGTGGAGGATCTGCTTTTCATCAGGGCTTCAAAATCTATTCTACATTTTACAAAATAAAGCGCCCAGATATTGTGCACTGACAAATTATTACTATATCACCAGTGTTTAGAGATTCCCAGGAAGTCAACTGACTAAATCTACCCCTACCCGCTCCATCTGACCCCCTCTGTGACCTCATGGCAACCCCGGGGTGACTGCAGCACTGAGGTCAAACCACACGTTGAAAGGAAGCTCTCCAACTCTACATGCCGAACACAACAGGTGCAAGCCACTTCAAAGCTTTCATAAAAACTGACTGAGAAGTTAAGACAGCCATAAAAGCAGATGATAGACGAGTAAGCTCAGGGAAGGAACGCCGGAAAAGGAATAAGGCTGTTAAAATGCAGGAGGTTTCTTTTTAATCTGCAGGAATTCATGGCCTTAAAAGCAGAGAGCAGGTCTGATTTTATTCTCTCCCTGCCAGCACTTTTAGATGTAACTGGATTCTGATGTTGGCTCTGTTAGAAAACAGTCAAAAGAAGAGAAGCTGGGTGCTCCAGGGATGGGTGTGGCAAACGAGGGAAAAAATCCAGTTCAAAACTCATAATGTTTGAGCTGAGGGACACATTGGAAAGAAAATATAAAAATACTGTGATAAATAATAAAACTGTGACTTCTTTCACGTAAAGACAAATAATTTTACAATGGCAGGTCGTGTTCTTCGACATAAATCAGGAACAAATCGCAAACTTCCACTCCCACCCAACCCAACCACAGTAACTAACATGATGACTGAAAAGGTGGTTATAGTCACTCACTCAATAGACTACAGAGCCACATTTCAAAAGGTAAATTGGATAAAATGTATCCCAAAGTCAACCCCAGCTGCGACAAATGTAAAGGTGCTAATACCTCATTGATCCATACGGACTGTCTGTGTCCCAGCTTAGGAAAATTCTGGACACTTTCACTTTCTCAGCCTATAAACGAAACATCAGTAAACAAATCACCCACGTTTGATATTCACTTTTTTAGGCTGAGATTTTTAGTGTGAAGTCGTTAATTCAGCTGTTATTTAGAATCTTATAATGTTAGAATTGTTTAGGTTTTGACTTATCATTACCAATATATCGTTGTCCCTAGAAAATACATAGATATGTATATATATTTCTATTAATGACAATGCAGCTCTTTACTACAGGTCCCCTTGTATTTTATGTGAACATTCTGTTATGAGCAACAAGCAAATAATAATAAACATGAGAATATGTAGGACATAAAGAAGATAAGGTAATATAGGACAGCAGGAAAATAATCAACAAACCTGCTGATGAAAATTTTAATTAATTAATCTAAAGTGCAAAGAAGGTCATATTTATCAGGCTTACTTAAAATATGTTAATATCATAACAGTATATGTTGTATTACACTGTCTTATAAGGATTTATTGAATTTCTGAATACTGTTAGGTGTTACTTATTAAAGTAAATCTAGTGCTTTTTATTCATCTCTTACGATCCAGTATTATTTTTAAAATTCTTTTGTTCTATTTTATTTAATTATGATTTATTTTTAGCTTGTATTTTATTTCTCTATTTTTAAACCTACTTATATGCATTTATATCTTCCTAATGTCTTTTAATGTCTTACACAAGCACTGTGAGTTTCCTTGTTGTTGAAGGATGCTATACAACTAAACTCACCTGGCAATAATGGCAAAAAAGAAATGTGATGTTGTGTTTTTATGAGGTTCCAGAAGCCTGTGAAACAGCGACTGAACCATCATGTGCGAGTAAAATTCTCCACTGGAACCACATTTAAAAAATATATTTTACTACAACCATAACATAATGAAATTAATCACTCTTGAAGAAATAAAACATGAAAATGTGCTTTTTCTGCAGCTGTGTTGAAGCGAGAGCCTACAGCAGTTTAGGCTGCAATAGTGTAGTATGACATTTAGACATTTTTTAAAAGGCCAGTTTCACTGCTGATACACAGTATCAGTGTAACCCTGGTGGGACCCTAACACTGTCCTAATCATGACAATTAAACATGCCTGGCATCAGACAGCTCTCCTTTCATTTCGCTGTTGTACGCGGCTTTTTATTTCCCCCCATCCGCCTTTCATTTCACATGCCCACTAAATTAGCTTGGTGTTCAAGCTGTGCTAATGGCCTTTCATGTCCACATCAGAGGCGCTTAAGCCTTGAAGACAAAAAGGCCCCAATTATCCCATAACACACATTGACTGTACAATACATATCAGGCTGGAACATCACACTGTCGTTTTAAGTCACAATAGCGGCGGTCTCTATAGACAATCACCTTTCCACTTATTAGTCTTTGGATTTGTTTTGATAAAATGACAATGCTTTTAACGTGAAATTTATTTTTATTTACACAGCGCAGGTATCATATGCAATGATTCCTCAGCTGCAAAGACCGCTTTATAACGGAGGTCCTTGATCATTCGTAATTAACATCTAAACTGGAAGAGGAAGTGCATTAATGGTCGGCTCTTTGTCAATGCAGCTAATTAACACCCAGGAGGTTTCCATTATCCTGAATAAATAAATTAATACACCAACATTTCAATGACCCTGGGAGAAGCTTTCTAAAATCAAAGTCTAATTTAAACGGTGCCTTATTCAAACAGGAAAAGGGCAGGGGTGTCCTGTCTGACTGAACTAAAGGCCAACGCGCAGCTTTACAGGCTGAGGACGAGTTCATCGTGAGAAAAAAAGAGGATCAGCAGTATCTTCTTCTGTCCCATTTAGTGCTTCATGAATCCTGTCTTAAAAGGCCAGTTTGAGCATATGTGTTAAAGGGCACTGACTGTCTAATTGCATAGCACATGAAACAAACCTCTGTGTGCTGCTATTTTTAATTTGATGGGGTATGGATAATGACTTTAGGTTGGTTAACCAATGTAAACCAAACATTATATCAAATGCCATGAGAGAAAATATAGGCTTTATTTGGTAATAATTGAATTCTATGACAATCAAACAGGCTCCGCAGTGTCCTCAGTATGACAGTGGAAAAGGTGCAGGGCCGTAGCTACTATTGACAGGGCTGTGTAGTCACTAATTTCGGGGGAATTAAGATTTTTTTTAGCAACATGGAACTTCCAACAATTTAAAACATAGATATGGTGGTTCTGTTATAGTATGATTCAGTCATTTTTGAGGAACTGTCTTTAATTTTGCCTGCTTGTAGTCCAGTAAATAAGTAAAGGCTTCAATAATTCTTTGGCAGAATTCTGTTCCTGGCAGTGTGGAGAGAGCAACATTTTGACCTTTATGTAAATACAAAAAAAGGAGGATGAAATTCGGCTAATCACATTTTGGCGTCTGGGAAAAATAAATCTGGGAGGTTAGGGGGAAATGGGGGAACTAGGACTTGACCTCAGTAGTGTTAACTCATGCCAACAGCTCTGTCAAAGACCCGCTGCACTAGCAACATTTTAAAGGAACACTCACTATTTATACCTGTTGAGTCCAAAATGACTTTTGCAATTTTGCCTTACATTGATTCATTTGACAATTTACAAACCACTTAAAAGGTACATATTAGGTACATATGAATAATTTCTAAATGTTACAATATTCTCCTCAGTCCACTCTCATGATTAGTGTAATTTCAGCTTTATTAGAGTACGTTGTCCTCCTATGGATTTATTGGAAACTGAATTATTGTGGTCTATGGGATTAAGGCCATTTTCAAGTATTTCAAGAACTTCTATTTGATTTTTTTTAAAAAAGCTTTGACATCATGAGCAATGACCAATTCATACTCCAGGACAAGGTAAACACAGAGACTTAATATAAAATAAATAAGGTAGAAAACTACAATGGTTTCAGTTACTACAATAACAGAAACCAGTGCAATAAAAGCAGCATTTAGACCTTCATGTAAGAAATTTAAAATTATAGACTGTGTAATTTAACAAAGAATAACTGAATGGGAGATATCCTAATAACAAGAACAGCATTTTGAAACCATCTTTTACCGTCTGGTCAAAATATCATGAGAGCAGTAGGCATGCACTGAGCAAAGTGGGCACCACTATTTCGAAAATGCCTCTTACAGACCATCCGTGAAGATCATCCGAGAATGCACGGGAGTATTTAAGAAATCAGATGCTAATATATTTGCAATGGCGAAATTACATTTTCTTTAGTCTAAAGTTAAATAAACGTTTTAAGATTTATTTTCTAAATATAGTGAACACTGCCTGTATACATCGTGTCAATAAAACCTTTTAACTCACTGTTGTATTCTTATCATTCTGTTTTAAAGCTCAATTAGCCTAGATGATTAACTAATTAGTAGATCCACATGAAATTCATAGCAATAATTTTGATAATCAATTAATTGTACAGTTCGTTTGTCAAATTTGCCATTAATTTGCTGGTTCGAGCTCCTCAAATGTAAAGATTTTCTGCTTTTCTGTGTCATATGCAATAGTAAATTGAATATATACCTGTATACAGATTTATAACTGTTGTAATTCAAAGATGCCACCTTGCACTCGGGGAACTAGCGTTGGATTTTTTCATGATTTCTTGACATTTTAGATAGAAAAGCATTAATTGAGAAAATAATCAGTCAATTAATTTGTAAGATAAATGTTAATCAGCTGCAGTTTTGCCTGATCACTCAAATTCTGCCAACAGAAGCGTTTCCATCAAACCCTGAGCTGCAGCAGAGCGACTGTGAAGAAGCTTCAAGTTAAAGGTGGCGGCTGTAACTTTTGCATTTTTTCCTCCTTCTAAGAAGAAGAGCCTCTCGACTGACTGCCCTGAGGAATGACAGCTGGAGGCTGGTCATTATCAGATGAGGATAAATCACAGAGCAGCAGCAGCGACAGTGAAAAACAAACAGACAAGTGTCTCATGAGCACATGGTTAGGGAATGAAATTTATCCAGTTCCGAAGACGACAATACATGGCACCAAGGTAACACCTTTAGTCAGGTATTTCAATGCACGACAAATCACCCTGCACCTTTTGTGCAATTATTGTAATAATTAAGATTATGCTTGATGGTCTTTAGTTACTTATTATTGCTATTTTAAATACAGTATCGCCTTAATGTTACTTTTAATTTAATATTTCAGTCTCCTGTTTTTCTCAGCAGGGGGAATCAGCTCTGTTATTCCAAAGAGTGCAGTTGGCCTTAGAGCGTCCACTTATTCACCTGGTACAAAAACTAGCAGCCACCCATCTATCAGCCCTGGCCAGTTTAAAACGCAAGGTTTTGACATGTTCCGATAGCACCCCGCTAATCGTGCTGACAAGTCCGCGGGGTCATTTATCTAAATCAGTGTCAGGGAGCGCAGGTCGCGGCTCGTCAGCCGCTCCTCCTGTCATGTGCGGCCGGGGAGGAGGTGTGGAAACGCCGCCTGTGTTTACTCTCTGCATTCCTCCAGCCTGCTGCTCTCTGAACTGTACTGATCTGGGACAAGCCATACAGGCTGCTGAGAATTTATGGAGGCGTGCGGTACGGTAGGATGGAGGTTATGGAGAGTTTTCTACAGAAACAAACTTCTTTTTTTTTTTTTTGGAATCAGACAAGCACCAGAAATTTACAATTTATTATGTCATTGAGCTGCTCCATGAAATATTGTCCCTGTGAAACAGCTGATGTATTTTTAAAAATATCCCTCCTCATATATTTATGATATGTGATGCTCTCGTGCATGCTGCACTCAGAGTTCCCCTAAAACTTTTACATTTCCTGGCTAGTTAAGAAGGAGCAAAAGTGCTGGTGGACTTTCCACCATAATAATCAGACCTGCGGGCCCTCTGTGCCAACTTGTTATGAATCGTGTGGATGGTGGACTCAGCTTGAACTGACCCATCGTTGTTCAGCTGCTCATCCTTACAGCTCCTAACAGCAACAGCAACAACAACAACAACAACAACAACAACATGATGATGATGATAAGTTGGACCTACAGTGTGCGCTCCGGCGGTGCTGCCACTCTCTGTGCGCCAGTCCGCTGATGCAGGCTTTCAGAGCCTTTTCCTGCAGCATGCAGGAGGACGGGCTGGGCGTGTAGAAATCCAACATCTGCCCGGGACTCACGGCCAGCACGTCCATGCAGTCAAACATGTTGACGGCGCGTCGTTCAACTACTCTTGTGCGTTACAGATGAAAAAAAAAAATCAACGGCATAAGCGCACAGAACTCCATCAAACTCCACGAGCCTACTTCTACCCTCCTCCTCCTCTCCTCCTCCTCCTCCTCCTCTTCCTCTCCTTCTTCTTCTTCTTGGCGCGGCGGATTTCGCTCCTCTTCTTCTCATTCGTCCCGCACCGGAATCATGAATTATTTCGGACCAAAATGTTCAATGGCTTCCTCTAAATACTCATTTGCCATTTTTTTTTTCCCACCACCGCACCGTGTCCACTCCGAGCGCTGCCACGGACGTCTAAACTGGACTCTTACATAATAATAATAACATCCCGACGTGTTTTCAGTCAGTCGCCTCGTCGCGGTACCGTAGACTGGGGTAAGCAGCAGTTTAAAAAAAAAAAAAAAAACCCGCCTGAACCGGACGATCTTTCTTTTGTAATATCAAAAATGACACGGACGGCGTTTAAAAGCACATGTTCTCCTCTCCGATGACGAATGGGTTATCCGTCCCCCTGTGCAGCTCATTTCCAACTAGTTTTGCCACAGAGAATGAAAGATTGAATAGCCTAATATATGCGAGTGAACTTTCTATGAACCCTTCCGAGGCTGCTGACCTTCAAATGACCCAGGCAGGCTGACATCACTGCAGCTCCCTAGCGCGGAACAAGGCAGGAGAGGAGAAACGCAGGGGAAACATGATAAAGATTTTTTTTTTTTGTATGTTGGGAAGAATAAAATAGGCTACACGACGGTTCCAAAAAAAAATTAAAGAGTTTCTTTTTTTTTTTTTTAATCATTTTAATCTGAGCAAGTATGACTGCAGTTCTGTCTGCGCTCTGATATGTGTTGCTTTTTTATGGACAACGACAGGAAAGTGCCCTTTTTTTTAACAGAGATGAATGGTCATAAACAACACCAACAGTACTGATTTATGTAGTTTTAAAATAATAATGTTTAACTCAAAGTAAAGAAAGACAGAAAAGTCTGTGTCTAATCTGCATTATCACATTCATCTCGACAATCTGCAGGATGACTGGATGGCCTGTCATTAATCATTCAGTGTCATCAATCAGGAGGTCAAAACACATTCATTTTAGAGGAAGCATTACTTCTGAATGTTATGGAAACTTCATTTTGGCATTTCTGGAGGTTCCTATGTGGCTCTTCATTAAAATTACACAAATTATCGATTAGAAGTTTTGAAGATGACAATTTAATAGGTTTTTTTACAATTTGGACTCAGCTGAGCTTTATTTTGAATTCCTTCATGGGATTTTGTTGCCTATTAATAAAAAATAATAATAATCAGAGATCAGTTTTGGATCAGTTCGCACCTCACCAAACAACTTACAAGAACAATGTGTCAGGTGTTTATGTTGTATAAATTAGTATTATTTTTACAAAATCTTTTTTAAAATGCTGGGAAGTATTTCCTGAGTAAAATGCATGCAACTGCAGTAATCATGCTTATTGGTTTCTGCTTGACTGTATAATGAAACTAACTGGCTGAGATGAAATATAAGTCAATGGAGTTTAAAACACTTCTGCATTGGGCTGCATAACAGTATACAACTCATAAACTGTAAAAGTGATTAAAATGAGACTATTCACATTTGTTACAGTGTGCATAATGTGAAACATGAAATTTGAATGTTTGTACTGCACAGTCCCCAACATTTTAAACAGGATTTTTTTTTTTTTTCAAGTTAAAGATTGTGGCTTTGTCCAGCTTGCCAACAGCTTTGATGATAAACTGCACACATGACTGATGGCTGGCTTGTTATTATCTGGCTGGTGTGATCAATCATGAGGTCGTACAAGTGTCATTTCAAAGGAAACATTATTTTAGAATGTTTTACAGGCGGCAAATTTATTTGACATTTCTTGAGCCTCTTGTTTGTCTTTTGCTCTTCATTAAAATGACACAAATTCTTGGTGAACAATTACAAGATCAAGTCTGAACTTTACCAAACTAATAACACCTGTTTTGTGAGCAACTACTGAGAGTATTGACCCAAAAGCCTGTTATAAGCCTGTTATATTATTAACCTATAGAGAGATCAATATTCTATTTGTCCCCTGTGGGGGAAATGGTTTTGCAGTATAATCACAAAACATGCAAAATAAACTTTTTTCCTCATCAATCTGCACTCAATTCTCCATAATGACAAAATGAATAACTAGAACTTCTGCAAATGTGTTTTTAAAAAAGGAAAAACTGAAAAATCACACTGACATAAGTATTCAGACCCTTTGCCATGGCACTTGAAGTTTAGCTCAGGTTTCTCCCATTTCCACCATGGTATATTCAATTGATTGGACATCATTTGGAAAGGCAAACACCTGTCTATATAAGGTCCCACAGCAGACAATGCATATCAGAGCAAAAACCAAGCTGTGAGGTCGGAGGAACTGTCTGCAGAGCTCAGAGACAGGATTGTGTTGAGGCCCAGATCTGGGGACGGCTACAAAATAACTTGGCTGTATTGAAGGTCCCAAGAGTCACAGTGGTCTCCATAATTCTTAAATAGAGGAAGTTTGGAACAACCAGGACTTGGTAGCAGAGGTGACCAAGAACCTGATGGTCACTCTGGCAGAGCACCAGTATCCTGTGTGGAGATGGGAGAAACTTCTTTATGAACAATTGTCACAATCTGGACTTTTTGGCAGACTGGCCGGACAGAAGTCTCCTCAGTGAAAGACACATGAAAGCTGCTTGGAGTTTGCCAAAACCTCACCTTAAGGACCCTCAGACTATGAGAAGCTATCTGATCTAATGAAACCAAGGGAAAGGGAGACTGGTCAGGGTTTATCGAAAGCTGAATGGAGCAAAGTACAGATATAAAGTAAAGATATCAGATATAAGAAAATACCCTTAAACCCTGCAGTGTTATTACAGGATGTTGAGTGTAGACTGAAATGAGAAAAAAAAGAATTAAACTTCAGCATTAAGCTGCAACATAAGAAAATGTGAAAAGTGAAGGAGTCTGAATATTTTATGAAGACATACCACAGACATACTCACACACATGCCCAAACTCATGTCTCCCACCATGCATCAGAGAAGGCTGGTCATCCTGCTCAGTTACTATGTGCATTACTTGTTTAAAAACTTAATAACTTGTGGAACGAATTCAAATTTGGATCTGTTTTAGGTGAATAGACAGGAACAATATAGTCGCCCAGATGGCAACAGTTTGAATGAAGAGGCGAGGGGATGCCTCCTGTCACACACAATGTTGTTTTCTTTAGCTACCAGCCTGCCTCTGGAAATGCATTCCATGCTGTTGTAACCATTTTTCTGACATACTTTTTCTGTGCCTCAGTGGCATTGCCATGCCAGTCGATAATGCAGAAGGCTAAAGCACTGTAACATTTGAAGCATTTTATTGTGGGGCATTAAAGAGTAACAGTTTCTTTAAAAAAGTACATTCTTTGATGTGTTGTAGTGCTTATGAGATCAGCCCACATTTAAGCTTATGGTTGAGAACAATGCCAAGGTACTTTTACAGTTTGTATCGGCTCCCCACTGGTAAAGGTAGGATGCAAGGATTATAATTTACAATATTAATACATTCAAATAAAAATAAAAAATGAGAAAAGCACTTCCTTAAGAAAATGCACTGATGATATTTGATCCTGATGTACTGGCTGAGTTACATGAAATGGGACCGAATTGTGGTATGTGACTGTACATGTTTTCATGATGAGCTTAGTCAGAATAATAATATGAGGAATATTAAGAATCAGTATGGAAGACAACATCATCAACTACTTAATACTCTGAAAATTACATTTTAAATTGTGGTTCATCTCTTTTTAGTGATCACAGATGTTTATTTTCCCCACAACTTTACAAGCCACCAAATCATCCAGTCATAATTGACTTCTACTAAATGCTGTGATAAATTTATATAAAATCTATTATAAACCTATACATCTGAGCCATTGTGACAGATTAAAGTACTCAACAGTCTATAAGCAGTTTCATTTTGTTCTACATTGAGCGGGTACAACATTAAAATGCTGCTTGCCCATTAATGTAAAGCTATTAAAAATCAAACAATACAATATAACACTCTAAATAGGACTTTACTGCTGTGTCTTTATGTATATTTTGCTACCATTACTATTACATTTAGTCTTAATATAATGTTTTTTAAATGCAGCAAGTTAAGAAGAAATTATATGTTAGGAAACAGCCTGACTGAGAGTGATGTTGGTACTACACAATGATGTGCAACAGCATGAGGTGCTCATGCTGACTCATTATACAAGACTGCAAACCCCATGAACTGAATGAGAGTCAGCTGAATCATATGCCATACACATACAGTAGCTTTGCCATCTCATCATTTACTGTTTTTAGCAAAGCAGTGGCTGATGCAGTACAAAATGACCCAAACTGTGAAGCATTACACATCTGTGCATTAGTAGCAAAGATGAGTTTCTTTGCACATAATAACCTGAAAATGATATAAATCATATCATAATGTCATTAACTGTCCAGCTACTCTGTTAAATATTCACCTCCTACATACTGTGCACATTATGCATTATGCATTATATCATATTCTGATACTGATCATTATTCCTCACAGTACATGCATGTGTGATCCCATACAACCACCACAGGTTAGGTAAGTAAACATACCTGTGCCTCATCAAGCTATAAGATCATAGAACAGCAATAAAACGTAATCAAATAACCTGTGCGTGGCCTCTTTGATTAACACAACTTTTTGTCCTAATATTCACAAATTCCAGGGAGCCTTCTTCAACCTTCTCACTTTACATATTCTCTCTCTCTCTCTCTCTTCATCTTTTACTTGAATCTGGGTCTTTAGAAAAAACAGACTTGTGTCTTATTAACCATTTCTGTAGGACTCAACTTCTACATGGGTTTGCAACCTAGTCTTTAACTGAAAAATGAGATATCAGCTGCTTCACCTCCCATCAGCATTATGACAGAGATAGAGCATTGTAGCAGTGCCTGTGTGGAAAACCTGCAGTTAGACCTGTCTATTTCTGCCTTATGGAGCTATTAAACCACCTATAACAACTTAGACTTTACTGTCCTAGGAGGCACACATAGCTGTCGTTTGGAGACAAAACTACATGCCTTTTCAAAAATAGTTGAAATTATAGCAGCAGATATACTCTACTCAGCCACAACATTTAAACCACTGACAGGTGAAGTGAATAACATTCATCTTGTCACAGTGTGATGTTCTGCTGGGAAACCTTGGGCCCTGACATTCATCTGGATGCACCACCTACCTAAACATTATTGCAGACCAAGCTCACTCCCCAAGGCAGCTTGGGGGTGGGTGTGCAAAAACTGCCCAGAAATGGCTCGAGGAATACAACCAAGACCAAGAGGTGTTAACCTTGCCTCCCCAGACCCCGACCTGATTGAGCATCAGGAAACCTCTTGGGGTGTCCTGTGGTGTCTGGCACCAGCACACTGGCAGCAGATTTTTTGGGTCCAGTAGGTTGCAAGGTGGGGCTTCCATGAATCTGGCTCGTTTTGATGCATCCCACAGATGCTCAGTTCCTTCAGTTTAGGTGGGTGGTATGTGTCAAATAACATCAAGATGAATGCCAGGACCCAAGCTTTCCCAGCTGAATATTGCATTGTAACGAGATGATCAATGTTATTCACTACACCTGTCATGCTTGATCAGTGTCAACTCACCACTCAAGGCTGTATCTATGGTCGGATTGATCCACCAGGGTGCCCTGTGGCAAAAATGAGTTGTGCTGTGAGCCCTTACTAATGTCCCCATCTAAACATCTTGTGTGGCTGCAATCTTAAGATACTCATCAAGGGGAAGAAATACTTTCTCCAAAACTTATATTTAAATTTTTTCCCTATCTGCTACCTCTTCACCATTCCCTGTGGTCTAACCCAGAGAAAATATTTGTTCTACACTTCTTCATAGAGAACAAAGTTTGTTA
The DNA here is from genome assembly GCF_001640805.2 of Lates calcarifer. NCBI lineage: Eukaryota > Metazoa > Chordata > Actinopteri > Centropomidae > Lates > Lates calcarifer. The sequence goes on from NC_066835.1 coordinate 1,864,701, forward strand.
GAGTGAGTGGTAACCAATTCTGCCCACCAACATGGGACACATTTAAACAACACCAAAACAATATCAAACTCATACTCATACTCTACATGTATGTCCCAAACATATTTTTAAAAAATCTAATTTATTATTAAAAACAAAAGAGGCATCAGCAAATGTCATTTATTGGCTTCTCTGCAGTGAAGTTTTTTGTGATGATTTTGTGGAAATAATATATTTTACATTATTTTAGTCAATATACATTTGTCAAGGATGCACTGAACGTAGGATTAGATAGCCTGGTAATTTGTATTTTGCTGGCAAAATATTAAAAATGCTTTAATATTTATGCCATTTATTATTAGATTCATGTTTTCTTTTTATTTCTGGAGCATGTACAGCATTTAAAAATGGATAATATGTTGCAGTGCTTGATAAGATATGTATTAAGATGCCAAGACAAGAGTTCTTATTATAGCTTAAACTATATACACTTGATGGCCATCAAGGACCTCAGCATTTATGTTATCTTATTAATTTAATGTAGAGAAGGTTCATGCTTTCTTATATACATACATAAATGGCTAAGATGGCTAAGATCTAGGAATGTAACGTCATTATTGCCCACAACTTTACAATTGGGACAGTGTATATTCAAATAAGTGAGTTACATCAGTGGTGCTGTGTCCTTCATAGCAGTTTGACCAGTGTGATGTTCATTTCTCAGACTGTGCCACTTCAACAGTATTTCATAAGAACAAAGCAAATATTCCAAAAATTCGGGAAAATTTATGCATTTCCTAATCTTGTTAATCATCTTGTGACCCCTCAGATTTGTGATTTGTTGGGGGTATCCAACCCCAGTAGATAAGCAGTGGTTTAAACAGACTAGGTAAACTGATGAGTTCATTAAAACCTGTTGCATGTTCTCCCTTGTAAAGCAGTGTTTAACAGAAACGGGGCATGCACAGATTAAGTTGGTGCATCAGATTTTATTATGACTGATGGCCAGGAGTGATGGCTGTTACAAACTTGGCCATGGAGTTGACATGGACAGACAAGGAAGTTTTCCAGGTAGGTAGGATCTTATGTCTATCAAGTTACATGACCCACTGACCCATAAAAGTTAGACTATCTTGACCTCTCTGCTTCAGTTTTGACCAATCCTTTTTTAATCTATCCCTCACATTCCTCAGTTATATGGAAGTGTAATACTTCATTGCTGTAGTTCCCCTTAATGAGCAAACACTGTAAATGGTTAGTTTCACATACAACATTTATACTGTATGATAATATACATTAGCCAGAGTTAGCTGTGTGCTGAAAACCACACACATACTAACACTTGTGATAGCCTTTGATGGAGTAAAGAAGAAATTTTGAGAGGCAGAGCTGGCCTGAGCGCTACACAGCACATTGATCCCCACGGAGCTCATGAATATTGCAGAGAGCCTACAGCAGAGCTGAAACAGGAACCCCTGGACCCCCCCCCACCCCCCCTGCACACACCAGCTGACCCCCTGCAGTTCAGCCAGTGTAACAGTAACCCATGGATACACACACATACATACACACACGTACACACAACCCCGGTCAGCACAGGTAATGAATATACCTGAAAATCCACCTGTAATTAGAAGGTGATAATGAACCCATCCATCAAGATAAGCCACTTTTTGGCATCAGTGCTCAGTGTCAGTGGCATCAGCTCGTGGCTGCCACTGCCAAAACTCACCAGGCTGTGACAATACACAGCGTAGCTGATCATTTAATAAGGCCGGGTAAAGCCTGACAGCTTCAAGGATGACACACATGCAACGGCTGCTATTTTCACTGTGTTTCAACACAACTAGTGGGTGGATAACTTACCCACCGAATCTGCAGCTTCAGGTGCACGTTGAATTCCCATTTCTTGTTCACAAGAAAGCCTTATTTCATAGCATATTTATGAGCTGAACTGAATTTGTTGCTCACAATTCATCGGTGGGTCAAACCCTGTAACAGCTATATTTAGTTACACTTGCACTTAGCCTATTGGTAATTTAATTGAAGCTGCATGGCAGAAGCAAATACATTTTCCACTCAGGTTAAGTATCATGCCAAAGCGTGCATCGGAATTATGCCATTGTGTCGCAATATGATACACAGAGTGAAACTGAAGATTATTTCATTTCAGTATGCATCATTAGCATAAATTCTTCACAGTAAGGGAGTATTTATGGATCTAAATACAGTCCTATTTCAAATATTCTTTATCTTATTAAAAATGAAACATACAGTTACATAAGCTTTAAAAACATCTATATTCTATTTATGTAGAACATATGCAGAGGTGTGAACAGGCAGAGGATCAACAGCTTATTCTTTTCAGGTTGTATTTAAAGCATTGATTCATATTATGCCTACAGCACAGTTAAACCTCAAGCATCCTTCAGTGGATCATTTGAAGCAGGTTTTTATTATACCAACAAAAACTGGCTTTGTTAAAAAAAAAAAAAAAAAAAAAAAACATTTTCCACAGTGAATGGAGCATTTGCATCAGGTGACCATTCTTTAGTAGAAAGAAAGAAAAAACATTCCATAAAGTGCTGTATTATTCTGGTGTGGCTCGAACATTCAAAGAGCTTTTCCGCCTCTGTGGACAGACTGAACAAAGCTAAGAGCCAGCATAAGACAGCAAATCTGAAGGGGTGCAGAAAGCACAGGAATACTTTATTCTAAAAATCACAAGCCAAGCAAACCCAAAGGACTGAAAAAATATTCATAATCCCTTCAATATATTTTGTTTTTCACAAAATGTATTTGTTGCAGCACAACTACATATCCTCACTTCAGCAAACAACAGCCCAAAAGTTTGTGAATAGCCACACAAAGTGCTTTTTTGAGTATTTGCTGCCTGCACGAAAAGTGCAAAAAAAAAAAAAAAAAAAAAAAAAAAAATCAACTTTCCCATCAGGAAAAGATAATGTGGAGGATACACAAAAGCAGGAAGTGGTTTGACATTGAGATACTGAAGAATGTAAAATGTGCAGGTCAAGTGGAGTATGTGTGGGAGGATTTACCTTGCAATGCAATTCTCAAATCAAAAAGTGATACAGCAATGATTTTTGCTGTCAGTAAAACTTTAATTAAAAAGAGAAAACTGTAACTATCAGCAACATTAGTTCCTTACTGTAGATCTTTGATCCACTTTCCTTGTCCAATCATTAACTGCTTTGTATGTCCAGATTCACACAAATATGATACACATTTCAACTTTAAAACTCTCACTGAAAAGCTATTTATCTTTTTTCAGTTGTTGGTTACACAAATAACCCTAGCTCCAAACCCCTTAGCTGAGGCGCAGCTGTTGCTGTCTTTACCCACAGTTTCATACTAGGGCATTCATTTACAACAGCAAGCTGTCCAGTTACTAAAACTTACAGTCTCTGACAGATTCCACTGTTTTTGTTAGATTACATATAGTGACACAACCCTATTCGCAGTGGGGAGTGACATTTTTGTTTCAGAGTTGTGTTACTGAGTGTCAGGAGACTGCACTGTGAACTTTGTCCACTGATTGTGTGTATGTTTGCTTCAGTTACTGTCTCATAACGAAAAGGGAATTCCTGTCCTACAATTCACTAGTTCCCTGTGACCGCATGGCCCTGATAGGAGCTGTCTGCGTCCCCTTCCTTCTCACTCAGCACAGGACTCTCACAACAATATATTTCAACAATAATAAAAAACACAGACTCAGTGCTTTTACTTGATCGCTTATAGACAGCTCTTTCACCCCAAACTGCTATATGCCATTGTAAATTGTGGAAAATCTGATTAAACAAGACTCATTGAAGCCTTGGTTCGGTCTCTATTCACATGGAGAAAAGTCCAAGCAAACCAAATTAAAACACTTGGAACTGGATGTAAACCATTCATTATCTATACCTTAAGGGTCGCGGGGGTGCTGGAGCCTATCCCAGCTGACATTGGCTGAGAGGCAGGATACACCCTGGACAGATCGCCAGTCCATGCCAGGTGGCATATAGAGACAAACAACAGTTCACACTCACATTCACACCTAAGAGCAATTTAGAGTCACCAACTAAGCTATCCTGTATGTCTGGACTGTGGGAGGAAGCTGTGGAGAACCCACACAGGCACAGGGAGAGCATGCAAACTCCATTGATAAGTCCTGGATGAACCAGGATTCAAACCCTGGAACCTTCTTGTGTGTGTGTATGTGTATGTGTGTGTGTGTGTGTGTGTGTGTGTGTGTGTGTTTGTAAGGCAACAGTGCAAACCACTGCACCACTGTGCTGCTCTGGGATGTAAATCATGCACCGCAGAACATAATTTACGCAGATAGTGGGCTGCTTGACAACATCTGGCAAAACTGCTTTTCTTTATTATTTTATTTTATTAATAATTTGAATCCCATTTTCTGAGCACATTCATGCTCCTAAGAGGATGATTCCTTTCCAGTTTGGTCACATAATTCTGGTAGTGCAGCCACTGGGCAAATTATTGTCATATTATTCACAAAATATTCTACAATCTACAGATTAGATTTCTGTAGAATATACTGAGCACATTCAGGCCCAATAGATTTTGTTTATCTGCTCTTTTGTCTTTGGACAGATCCAGGCACACTGCAGGCCTGTAGCAGATAGACTAATGATGTCCTCCTGCTCTGCACAGAAGAACTTCATGAAATCAAACCCTATTTTTGATACTATTTGAGCATTGAGCATTTTGATTCTGTCAGTAGTCTACGTCTACATAATGTAATTTATTAGTTAGTTTTTTTCCCACTTTCCCGCTCTGGATTTGATTGCCTACTGAGGAGAGACTAAATGTGCGCACAGTCAGGGTAAACAAACAGGTGCAGGAGACATTCAATACATCTACAAATAAGTACACTGTCAATGCCAATGTCAAATCAATGTCCCAATAAATAATTTTATTCTCTTCCTCAGGAGCATAAAACTATGTGGACTCCTGTAGCAAGTAATGTTTGCCATGTTCCCCATTTTAGTTCAATGTGTTAGCATGCTAACATTTGCTAATTACATGTACATGTGTATAAAAATAAGTCCAAAATGCAGGAGGATGATGTGCCTGAGAACAAAATGCCAAGTGATATGATTGGTTGAGCACAGAGGAAATGAAAGTGACTGACTACTATTAAATGGATTACCAGAAATGTTGTCTTTTGTCCTGTGCAAGTCTTTGGTTTATGACCAAATATTTATAATGAACTGATTGCAAATGAAGCTTCACATAACATCTTTCACTAAAAGTGCTTGGTTGGGTACCTGATATACTCCACAATAGAAATATGTCCAAACTGACAAATGCAGATATTTTATCAACACATAAACAAAAACCAAATCTCATGCATGAATATATTAGTTTTGCTGCTGTGCAGGAGACATGATCAACAGATTTAATAAACCACCTCTCCCCCTCAGCTGCACAGTTATAGATTGAACTGTGCTAAGTTAAAGTTATAAGCACAAGCCTCCCATGGTCATGACAGGGCATTTCAAGTCAAGTGCACATTATTGTCTGCTCTGTACAAGACAATAGCTAATAAACATTGACTGTGCAGGCTGATTGTGATTGGTTAAAGACGTGTACTGCTGGCCAGAGGTATGGAAGAGAGACCCATTACAAACTAGAAGGCAATAAAGTGAGCTCATTTACTCGTAACAGCCTAACTACCTTTAGCAATGGGTCCCCTGCTGGAAATTTGGGTCGATGGAGAAGCAGTAATTACACTTCTGTCTAAGTGTCTCAATGTGACTGCCTCCATTGTTTACTTCTCTGTCTCCTACAAAACACTGGCTGAAGGATCATTTTCATTTCCAATCAAATCTGTGAGATTGTGTGTGTGTCTATGTGTCGCCACATGCATGAGTGTGTGGGTGTATTTCTTCTCCATATTGTAAGATAATGTAATACAATGTGATCATCAGTCTAACACAATTTGTTTGCTCACTGTCTGGCAAAAGCTTTTGTGGAAATTTGTTAATGTGGTAATCGGTTTTTAGTTTTACATGTATTTTATCTACGGAGATAAGAACTCATAACTTTTTAATCATTACACTCTGCAGAGAGATTCAGTCTCTCTGTCAGTCTGTCAGTGTGACCAGTACCCAGTCTTTGGATATATCAGATTTTCCAAAACTTCAGATTGCATCCATCAGTGGATTTGTTCATTGGGTAATCAGAGTAATCATGCAGGGCTTTTGTGTTCAACTGGTGAAATTTGATGAGCAAATTTGTGGAAATACAACTGAAAACCTCCAGAGAGGAAAAGATGGCCCCACAGATTGTTGCCTCTAGTTCTTTGTTCTCTCGTGCATTCACTTTTTTATCTGTTCCACCTTATCTGACATTCTACAGTCTTCACAAACACGGGAAGTTTGTTTGTTTGAATATAATATCTTGGTGAAGTTATGACAGCGCAGATTTTTAACAGTGCTCCCATCCATTCAACCTGGTGAATCGCTGTCCCAACAAAATAGATGCTGCTGCTCTTGAGTTTCACTGAAACCTGGTTTGGTGAATCCACCCTAGGATAGCTTTTCATCTTCACTGAGGAAAATGATGTTAAGGAAAATGTGTAGTCCAAACCTAGAAACTCATCATAAACTGCAAACGCTTTTATTTGCTGTAGGAATTTTCCTCTTTTATTCTGGTGGGAGTTTACATCCTACTACAGCCAACACCTGGCTGACCAGATAACCAGCATAGAACATAATCATCCAGACTTCAACCTCATCCAAAATGCAGACCGCATATTAAATGTTCCATGAGGGATAAAAAGGCACTGGACCACTGGTATACCATATGGGATGCCTACCACTCTGTCTGGATCATCTTTTACTGACTTACAAGTAGAAACTAAAATTTGCCTGTGGTCAAGAATGTGAGAAGATGTGTGTACCCACTAACATCTCCACATTCAACAACAATAAGCCATGGCTTACAACTAACCTTAAGCTGCTCTATCAGGCCAAGGAGGAGACCTACAGAAGTGGGGACACACTGACCGAGGAGATCAGAGTAGCAAAGAGCGGCTACACTGAGAAGCTGAAAAACATGTTCTCAGCTAACGACCCAGCGTCAGCATGGGGAGGCCTGGACAAAATCACCAGCTAAAGGAAACCATCCCCCAGCAGTGTGGAGAAGCATCAGCTGGCTGACAACCTGAATATGTTTAACTATAGGCAGCAGGTGATTTTAAGGCGGATGCCATCCCCCCATGTACCACCTACACAGGTCACTGAGGTTTGGACCTCAGTGTTTTTTTTCTTGGTGTATATAGTAAAAGTTGTGAAGTAATTGTTTGGTGTTGCAAAGATATTGTACAACACCAAGATCACCAACTTTCTCAGCTGATAAACGCGTGCATGTGTGTTGCTGTGTTGAGTGAATTACCTTGTCGTAACTACAAAATCTTTACGCAACATAATTTAATGATGTCAACAACTTGACAGGCAGCTGAATGTGCTGAATAGTGATACAGGTAACTATGGAACTTAACTGACAGACCCTGTGTTTGGCTTTCTTCACTGAAACAGAAGAAAAGAGAAAACACTGAAGACGCTGATCAAAACTCTGCTTTGGGAAAGGAGGAGAGATAGGACAAGATGAGGAGACTGAGAGAAAAAGAAAGGGAGATGGTGACATGAGAGAGGAAAAGCAGGTACTGCCCATCATGTCCTGAATAAGATTTGCGTGATGTCCCTGTGCTGTTCAACACAAACAAAGCCTGATTTGATCACATTCAAACAATGTCAGACTAATTACCATATTCTTTGGTAGTTATAGTGGAACCTGTAGGCTCTATGTACTGTTTGAGATACACCCCACCCCCCTGAACACATGTGTCCTGCAGTTAAAAATAACAATCATCCACTGACTTCATGTGTGATAACCAACAATTACACCTCTCACACACCAACTGCACCTCCTGCAGTCATCTCACCCCTCCCCACTGTTGCTTTTAGCTTTTTATATGACACATGTGCACATTGTAGGATGTCCATGTCTGCATACAGATGGAGGTGGAACAGTTTCCTGGTGCAACAAAACCTGGTGAACGTGAACTGAATGACAGAAGACTGTCCTGCGCCTGCTCAGGAAGTTCAACCTGCCTCAGGAGCTGCTGATCTGAGTTCTACAGTGCAATCATCGACCACATCCATCACTGTCTGGTTTAGTTTGGCAACTAAACAAGATAAGAACAGACTACAGCAACCACCATCCAGGACTTGTACACCTCCAGAGTCAGGAGGTGAGCAGGGAAAATCACTACAGACCCTTCACTTCCTAGACACAACCTCTTCCAACTTCAACTCCTCAGAAGCTGGTTGACTTGTAACCACAGTAATGTGGTGCATCAGTAGCTCCCTTGGATTTTGCTACATTTTTGTTTTATTATTTATTTTATTTTAGGAAACTAAAATAAATGAAGTAAAACTCACTGAGCAATAGGAAATCAAAGTCTGTTGTGCCCATGCTTTGTAGAGACCTGGCTCCATCACAACATCTGATTGACCTATTGCATGATGGGTGGACAGAGCACAGGTCACCAGTGGGACAAAGGGAAGCAGACCTGTGTTTACATCAGTGATACTTGGTTCTCAAATGTAGTCAGTTCCTTCAAATGCATTTTCAAATTCAGATGTATATGTTTTTTGAATAGTGTGGAGGGACTACATATGTCTAGCCGATTAGCTTAGGCCAGTAAGCATCAGCTTGGGACTAATAAAGGATTATTTTATCTTATCTTAATTTTATTGTGAAATCTTGTGTTGCATAATGATAATTAAATTGATCTTGAATCATATAGATAGAAGTTTATTTATCTTTACTCAGCTTTGTTGTCCTTTTTGCTTTATGTTCACATGTATCCACTGTGTGCTCTATGTGAGTACACTGAGACAGTGGAAACTACTTGAGCAATAAAGCTGATTCTGATTCTGATTTTTGACAGTACTGACCTTTAAGGGAATGAAGAGAAGAGTCAGAGGCGTCAAGAGGAGAGTTTTAAAAAATAATAAGCTATCATATCAGTGTACCATCCATCCTATATCCAGTGGATGAGGACAGACATCCTGATATAACATCTTATCAGATTCCTGTGCACCTTCATTCTGCACATACTGACAAAAAGGAGCAGTGGTTGTAGTTCCTTGTGGTTTTCTGAGTTTTCCAAGATAGCTGGTACAATGCTTGCATTAAGGCTGGCCCTCTTGCAATCTGCCTCTCAATGTAGCAATCAGTCTTACCCTGGCTCATGAACTAGAGCCCTAGATATTTGAATACTTGAGGCAGCAATTCATCCCTGACCTGAAGTTACCATGACTTAAGACTTTCTTGTGCTGACTCTCACCGTCCGCTTCAATGTAAACCTGCTTTAAAGGAGTATAAGCTGTTAGCTTGTGGTCACTATGTCATCAAGTTTCCTGCCCTGCCTGTTTGCATTTCAACTTGCCACTTTCCGGTGTGATAAGGCAATCTGAACCTGTGTAAGTCTGAAACTCAAGAAAAATGACTAGAGCAAGGGAATGGTGTGAGAAGCTCAGATATTTGGAATGACCATGGAGTAGAACCACTGCTCCTTCATGTAGACAGAATGGAGCCAGATGAGGTTCAGGCGTGTCTAATGAGATTAGCCGTTTTCACATATGAATTCCAGACAATGTCTGCAGAATCATTGTCTGGAGTCCTTTCACACACACACAACCCACAACTGGAGATTGTCTACGTGAGGTGCATTCTCACCTCCAGGAAATACTCTGTTTGGTTTAGGTGGTGGCGTCTGGGTAGATCATGCATGTGATCAGCGCAAGATAGGGAATGTGAATTTGCTGGACAGCGACCAAATCTATTCACATAATGACACAACTGGACATTACACAGACTTTATACTTGGGACCTACCAGGTTAAAGTCTGTTCAAGTCAGATTCAACTGATTCAGTCATTTGCATTCAGACATACAGCTCCTCCAGATAATGTTTGGATAAGTTCAGGGTTGCAGTGTGAAAGCAGCTATTGATGATGGCTCCCTGTGGAGAAGATACTGGGCCAGACCTAGAACATGCTACAAGAAACTAGAAAATCCTATCTATGGAAAAAGACATCTTGACTAGGATAGGCTATAGTGAAACCTGGTGCAGCAACATTACAGTGTGGAAGATGTGAAATTGAAATTGGGGCCTCGAAATGCATAGTGTGGAAAACCGTGTTAAAGTTCAAGAATTGGGTCCCATTTTATTTTTTATTATTCATCTCCTTCTCAGAGAGACCTTTCAGATACCAATTCCAAAATGGAAAACCTTAATAAAGTGGATATGCAACAAGCCCTATAAATGTAAGATTTCTGTTATTGGCTTCTGAAACAACCAAAATGAGTGTTTACGGATGATGCCCCTATCACCAGGATGATATCATTTGTCAGTGTCTCATCTTTGTCATGGTAAAAAAAGGTTGTTGATGAATATGTTTTGTCACAATTTTCATTAATGAACTTTGAGATAAGATTTCCGAACTTGACCTTCCAAAAGGCGCACCTGATTCACACAGTGATTGGTTAAGTGTGCAGAGGTGAGAAATTAGTCAGGATTAAACTTTTCCACTCAACACTTTTTGTGTGCAGGTCAAGCAAAGACCATCTGACGGTATGTGCTGTTATCCTCATTTGAACAATTACTGTGTTTCACACCTGTCTATGACAACTGTATGCAACAGCCACATTTCAAGCATACCCTAGCCTTTAGACATTTTAACAAACAAATAATGTTGTTGTTTTTCTTGTGTGGTCTAAGGGTTAAATCACTGTGTGTGATATGTTACATCAGTCACAAATAATAGATAAACAGATAATATATACACTGATAATGATTTAAGTAGCATGACTCACCTTTATTTCTTTGAAAATGAGACATATTTCACTTTAAATCTATTAAGAAAGAAAACAGTATTTTCTGGACAAATGAGAAGTAACACTGCTGTGATTACACTGGTAATTTAACAGCAGAATCAACTTTCTCCTCAGCTCTCCCCACTAAACCATCACCTCAGCCCTCACCTAACCTGGCCCAGTCCTGGCCATGATCAACTGTTTTAGAGGCAGAGGCCTGGTATCTGCAGCGAGGGGACCTGCCTATCAGTCAGATGGGCTTCTCTGTGGCTCGGGGGAAGGATTACTGTGCATCCAGGCGGCTTCATGTGGTGAGCCACAGCCTGTCTGATCAGAGAGGCACTCGCCTATCTCCCCACCTCACCCCCCGGAGCCTGTGATTTCACAAGGATTAGTGTATAAAGTCACGTAATCTCTCCCTCCACTCTCTTTCTATTGATGGCCATCTCAAACATGATCGCACACTCGCACACACAGAAACATGATGAAGTGGAAAGACAATAAAATAAAATTACTGTCAGAACAAATAACCAAAGAATTTTGCAGAAAACTAATTGAATATTTTTCTGAGGCAATTGCGCAGTTACTAATGATAATATTTTTCAAATTTAATTACATTTTCTGTCTACAGGTTTCAGCAGTTTGGTACACAGTTGTATTTTCTTCTTTTATGAGAGTGAGATATGATTATCAATATTAATTTCGTAACAGTCTGGCCGTGACTAGCTTAGCATAAAGACTGGGAGCAGATGGAAGTGGCTAATTTGACTCTGTCCAAAGTTTGTAACACATCTCATTTGTAGGAAAAGAAATGCAACAATTTATGCTTGTAGAAGTAGATCCATATTGGAAATATTCCTTTGCAAACAACAGCTGGGCACAGCAACTGTGTACAACTTCCTGGAGTCTTGCTTTCACCGTGAGGTTGCCAGGTTTGGTATCATTGTGTCTGTATAGAAACAAATCTGACTTAAACTATTTTCTCATATGAGCATAGATCCAGCCTTTGTCCAGAGTTGCCCATTACACACTACAGCTCCTCAGGTTGGAATGCAGACTTTGCACAAGTTGTTTAATGTCTGGTTGAACTGATTTCGATAGGTATTCTGCAGTGCATGTGTGAAAGCACTATTTCTGTATCTGGCAACACACTCCATAGCTCAATATGCTGCACAAAGATACTGAATGGATGGATAAACTGTTGTTAGTGAAGAAGTAGTTCTGCTACATAACTCAGTATAAAACCACAATGTCTCATGTTGACATTTGTTTTCCTGTAAATTACCAAGTTTCAGTAGTTGTATGTTTTTTACTCTGGACAGAGCAAGGCTTCCAGTCTTTATGCTAAGCTAGGATAACACATTCCAGCTCCATCTCTTTAAGCATATGTGTCAAAATGTTGAACTATTGAATATTTTCCTTAAAACAGTGGTTCCCTCACAGCAAGAAGCTTCTGGGTTCTCTCTATGCCTGCATGGGTTCTCTCCGGGTACTCCGGCTTCCTCCCACTGTCCAAAGACATTTAAGTTAGGTTGACTGGCCATAGGTATGAATGTGAGTGTGAATGGTTGTTTGTCTCCACATGTCAGCTCTGTGATAGACTGGTGATCTGACCCTGCCTCTCACTCAGCTGTGATAGGCTTCAGTCCCCAGTGACCATCAAAGAATAAGCTGCATAGATAATGCATGGATGGATTTTCCTTCATTTTCCTAAGAGGAACTTGTTTAATACAAAGGCATATTGATCTCTTAAAGATACCACAAAAAGTTTCTTATAATCTGTTCAGCGCAGGCCTTTTTCACCAAAGACATTCCAACATGTGACAATAGGAAAAGCACACATGAATAATAGAATGATGAAAAATTTCCCTTTGGTTGCTTCAGTTTCAGGGTCCTGATATTGCTCATGCTATCTCACTGTCACACTGTCACGGCTTACTGGGACACTTGAACAGAATGCAGCCATTATTAGGAACACTGCACCAACACAACAGAAAATCTACAGGCTGCAGTTATCTGTGAATAAGACGTACTAAACTTCTCCTTTTTACATGTTCATTATGTTTTAGAACAGTTTTTGTTGATTCTATTTATTAGCTGGGAAATATGTATACATACACACACACACACGTGTCTGCCCCCAGGTTGGGGTACTGCAGGCTGGTACCAAATGGCAGACCACAGACGCCTAATTCAATCAGAAAGCCCTAGGGCGGCCAAGCATGGCTAACTACATCATGGTTAAGCATCTTGATTTTGTCAGAATTATAGAAAATGACAAGTGAACTTGGCATGAACCACAGAGTCAGGGTGGAATCCTCGTATTGGCATTTCATAATCTAAGCAGGGCGGTGCCAGAAAATCAATACTTTTCAGCCTCCTTTTCTGCTGTTTTCTTCCCCCAGAGTCTGAGGAAGAGGACTTTGAAACATCGCTGTACAGTAACACAATAACAAGCACAGACTCCATACAGTTATGAGGCACAAGCAAATACTGACAGTATTGTACAGACTCAATGCTTTCTCAGTTTTTAAATGTGTGATCACTGTAGGCTGTATGTACTATCATGGCATATCTAAAAGCAGATGCAGATTTATCAAAAGTACAAAAATGATACCAAAAAACTGGGTGAACCCTTTGGAATTTTGAACCTGGTTTTCTGCATCAGTTGGTCATTACATGTGATCTGATTTTCATCTATGTCAAGTACAAACACAATGTGCTTAAGATCATAACACACAAATGACTTCTATCTTTCTTTATCGAACACATTCTGTAGTTGGACCAAATGCAGCTGGGTACCCTCTTCTAGCAAGAGCAGCCACAGAATGTAATTGTCTCCATTTATAGTCTGTATAAAACACCTCTGAATGCACTGCAGTACTATGGCTGAAGACTCAGCGTAGCATCTGCCACTGTGTTATTGTGCTGTTATTTTTATTGGCCAAAAAATGAAAAGTCAAAGTGTTTAGGTCTGTTTAGACAAGATGCAAAGAGAGACTGACCTGTCACACAAAAACTCATTTTACACAAAGATCATGGTATGATGGAGTAAGGAGACCCTTAATTTACTTCTTTACACTGAAAATTTCGCACAGCACAAATTTGGAATAGGTCACTAAAATCACCTATCAAGTAACCTATTCACCTGTTGGCTGGATTTAGATATCTTGTGAACAAAGGTAGCATGTTGTCCTGCAGAGGAAAAATTATGGAGTGTGACATTATATATGATTTGAATGTCTGTAGATCGTGAAGATGCTGTGTATGTTTCCTGTCCTTGCATTAGATTTGCTTTGTTATTTTTGAAACCATGAAGAGTTATGACTGAGAAGATGGTTTTGCAGTGAATCCAGGCCTGGGTTTATCTTCCCCTGCCTCCACTGTACAGTATATGCAATAGTTTCCCATTCCTGATACAAACAAAGGGGAGTGAAATAATGTGGGCAAAAAGAAAAACTCAGAGGCATTCTTTTCTGTGCAAACAAACTTACTTTTCATCAGGTACTATTACACGTCCCATTCACATTTACTGGATTGAGTCCATGCAACATAACCAACGTGCCGACAGGGGCTGATTACTCCAATAAGTCTTGCGGTCCTAAAGTAGGGGTCACACAGAGGACAGGCATGCAGAAGGGCCTTCCCGAAGGCCAACAATGACCCGGACTAGAGCCCTGCCCAAAGTATAGCTAATATCCCCTTACCCCAACCTCAACACTGAACCTTTCCCTCTGCTCCACTCATTCTTCTCTTGTCTTGCTCACTGTCTTCAAAAATCCGCTTTTCAAAAGTTTTCCCTTTTCCTCTTATTTAGCTTTCTAATCCTAGAGTCAACATAAGATTTTGGGTGTAGAGTTTCAAATATTTATATGTCAAATGCCCACACTGAACCATATATTAGCATATATTAGAGGTGGTTCCTAGTGGTTCCTTTTAGTTCTAAATGTCATAGTAAAGTGTTGACCTTGGGAAAAGTAGTTTAGACAAAATAATCTCAACTTCAGCATTCAACTGCATCTAAGAGTCTACTCAGGTTCAGTTGTCATAATGTGACCTGGTATGCAACTTTGGTGAGTTGAAAGACAAAAAGGCTGAAGATCAAAATTGATGGATGCTCTGGAAAAAGCTAGCAGGTGGGATCTTTATTTAAGATAATTTGGCCAATTGTTTTACTCTAGTAGTTTTTCTGTTTTCTTGTTACAAAAAAATTATTTGTTATTTGTTGATCTTCTTTTCTTGATTAAGCCTGAGAAGTATTATTGACTCTTAAATTGAATTTCTCAGAGCTCATATGTACAGTAGAGGAATAACCTGTGACAAGGGGTTACAAGTATAGAGTGCTTCATTGTAATGGAATACAAACCAAAAAGACTGGGAACCACTCTATTTGAGAACCATTTGAAATTTTGTGCCTTGGATGCAAATGGATCAATTTATTTACAACTGTAGAGCTGTGTACTGTAGCAACAATAATTATGACCCACGAGTCATTAATATAAATTCTCCAATTGGGATATTTTTTGCAGATAAAATTTTAACCATATTGGAAAGGTGTCAAGAGAGTACAATGTTGTTGCGAGTAAAATCATCAGTCTGTCACTGAGCTGTTTGTTCTCTGTCAGTCTTTTGTCTCTCTTGGCTGTTTTCAGCATCAGCTCCATACATCCAGTGGTTGTTTATCAGTCGCTGGAGCTCTACAGTGCTGCTGCCACTGTTCTGCAGAACCCAAGAGTATGTGGCTTAGCGCCTTTCAAACCCTGTCTGCCTTTCAAACAGACACAGCTATCCCAGCTCCACACATAAACAACCTTTTGTTTGTGTTCTTGATCAAAAAAAAAGGAAAAGGCTCCACAGTGACAAACTCACTCGACTAGAGGGATCTGTTCATGGATTGTGCAGGTTGGTGGAGGCCAGAGACCTGCAGCCAAGTAGCAAATGAAGAGACTGAAGAAGAAAGAAGCTGCTATGTCAAGGCCATGCAGTCTTGATAATGCTATCGCTTCAGCCTACCGTTATACCAACAAGCATTCATTTAGTAGCAGCATGTTCACAGAACGCGCTCAGCCTATTGTAATTGATGAGCTAAGAGCTAAGTTGTGACCAGAGGCTAAATATAGCACTGTAGCTATACAAAGGCTCGTCTGAGGCAGACACACTGCAAATACAACGGGTTGATGAGTATGCCACAGTGTGACAGATCACAGCAGAGACAGCAGGGCTCAGAGCATCTGTGGGAACTGGCTCTTTTCACATTTCCAAATGTGACCTAGCCATGTGATATCTATATTTACTTGTTTGTTTACTGGGGGCAGTTAACATGAATCTATATAAATGGATAATTCCAGTTTATCCAGCCCAGTATTGTTGTTATTTATTAAATATGTTCATATTGAGCATATCTGTTTTGCATGATTTACATCCAGTGCTCAAAGTTGATGGCAACATCTCATTTTTCTTGTACAAAGTACGATTGTGGAGGTCAGGGTGATTCACGCTTTAAAAACACAATAAATGAACCTCAATCTTTCACAACATTAAACCAAGTTTTTTTTTTTAGTGACAGTACATAACCCTAACCATATTTTAACCACAGTTCAGTTGGCCAACTCACATGGAATGGATTAATATTCAAGTGTAAAACATACACAAACATGGCATCTAGTCTCTAGTCTTGTCTAGTCTAGTGCTTTAACCAAGATTTAGTGGTGATAGATGGGGAAGATCTGACAGAGAGGGCTGAACTATTTCACAATCTGGGAGACGGTTCAGTCACCTTTGGATTTTGACTGGGAAAGAAGAACAGAGATGGATAATATATGCTGGAACCAAATCATGCAGAGCTTTAGAACAAGTGAGAGAATATTAAAAATCAGTCCTTTATTTGACTGGTAAACAGTGAAGGGAGGCCAATATAAAAGAGATCAAATTTCTCTTCTTGGTGTCAGTGAAGACTTTCACTGCTGGCAGGACAGGTAATGGGAAGGTTTGTTTTACTTTCATTTAGGGGAAGGACATTTTTGTCCATCCAGCATTTAATATCCTCAAAACAATAACAACTAGCTAGACTACAGATTGTGACTATTGTTTGGTTTAAACAGGAACTACAGCATGTTGTCTGCATATATAGTGAAAATAAAATAGAGAATAGAATGGAGCTGGTGGTGCAGAGGTTAGCACTGTTGTCTCACAGCAAGAAGGTTCATGATTCGGACCACAGTGCAACCAGGGCTTCTCTGTGTGGAGTTTCCATGTTCTCCCTGTGCCTGTGGGTTCTCTGCGGCCTGACCCTAAATGCCTTCCAGATGCTTAAGACAGTTCGGAAGTATACAATAATCAACTAATTTATATCAAAAGCAGTAAAAGTTTAATAGGATGAAAATGGCTTCGGTAGGGTCATTTGTTACTCTTATTACAGCAGACTCCTGAAAGCTGATTCAAATTTGTCTAAAGTATTTCTGTCTAAAGTAAAAAAAAGGGGGCAAGTTGTGAAAAGACAACTTTTTTATGATGGAAACAAAAACAGGCCCCAAATGTATCAAGTATTTGCTTCACTTACAGGAAGGTATGTGAAAAGGGCTCAAAATAGTTAAAACAGGGAGTTGGACAGGAGTTTTACAAAGCCCAGGAGGAGACATGGAGGGAAAAAAAACCTTAAGGCTGGAAAAAAAAGATGTACTTTTGCAAGATCTCATGAAATTTTCTTGAGATCTTGCAAAACTTTCTCGAGAAACTTTTGGGAAAGTTTATATTTTTTTAGTCTTCAGATTTTTTTTTTTTCTTCTTGGTCCTTCCCGGGCTCCATAGGGGGACAGTTTATAAAATTGAATTTATTATGTTGAATAAAAACACAGACAAATTTTCTTTACAGAAAGCTGATATATGGCCAGGCAATTTTTAAGATGTTCATATGACACCTGCAGTCTGTCTTTTTTCCACTCTCACTCAGCTCCTCCACACACTTACCTTAGAGAAGGAGTGATATGGTTAATCCAGGGCTGATGTTTAGCCTTAAATTTTTTTCACCTTGACAGGAGCTAAGGAGTCTAGGAGATTTGTGCAAGTGGTATTGAATGCATTGAGTAGCTGCTCTGTTTCCAGGCCAGAAGAGGGAGTTACAGAGACTAATAGAAGGGTAGAATCAATAAAGGCCTCAGAGAACTGCTTGGCGGTGGACAGTGTGATATGGCAGACGTCAACTCCAGGCATTGTAGATTTGGAGTTTGATAGGAGAGTGAGGAGGCAAAAACAATGGCTCAATGATCTGATAAATTATTGCCACCTATGTGGAGATTCAGGGTGTTGAGACCTGATGCTATAATTAGATCAAGGGTATGACCATAGGTATGTGTAGGCTCCGTAACATACTGTATAAAACTGAAAATCAGTGAAGTGTTGAAAGTTAGTTAGTTAGTGCTTTGAGAGGCAACAGACATGGATGATAAAATCACCTAATGTGATTTGGTTACTAAAGTAGACAACAGATCAAAAAAATTCAAAGATAAAATTATTATTGCATTTAGGAGGACGCAGGATAACGGACCTGACATTTCAGTCTTGTGCTGTAGTAATTCACAGGTCAGGAATTTTTCACAAGGTAAAAATCTGCAGTTCAAAAGTTCAACCATCAGTCCCTCTCCTCAACCAGTAGCTTGGGGAAAGACAAACCTCCAGGAGTGTGCTCTTTTCCTCATGTCTTAGCCAGGTTTCAGTAAAAAAAAACAAAAAAACAGTTCTAATAATGAAATAAATTAAATCATTTACAACAAATTATTTATTTGAGAGAGACACTACATTTAAAAGCATCTTGGCAGGGTGACATGCTTCCCGGTATTTTAGGTGCTCAGTGGTTTCTGATAACTGATATACATGTGCCTGGGGAGGTTACTGTGGCTGGAAGTGGTTAGGGGCTGGGCTACTGGCTTGGAGGTCTGTGACAACAACTGCAGTGGATGGTGAGTTGAGGACTTCAGTAGCAGAGGCACTGTCATCTCGGGGCTCTGAGGTTCATCCAGAACAACAAACCTATCGCTCAGCTGCAAATCTGTGCCTGCCTGAGTATCTGATCTAGACCCAGGTTCAGTGATTCAAGCACAGGGGAGCTGAACAGGGCAGCGACTCATGATCTGCCACGAGGACCAGGACTAGTTTACTGATACCAGTGCTAGGTGGGTAGCATGGGCATCAGAAGTTGAGGGAAGCCAGGGATGGGTGCCCCCAGGGATACTGGATCAGGAACTGGATATATACTGGCAGTACAGCAGGAGCTATATGCTATATAGGACTGCTTTGAATGTGTGTCTGGATTATCAGCAGTGGAGCAGAGGATAGTAATCGAGTCAAAATCTAGTTCAGATGACAAACTGCACTTTTAGTCAAATGATGTTCTTGCTTGCCTTTTCATACAGGCATATATTCATAATGTCTTTTGTCTTTCAAAGAGCTGCATTTTATTACCTATGTTTGTTCCCGGGTGCTTGAGACTGCTGTTTTTTTCAAGATCTAGAGTCAAATGTTTCTTTTTAAGTGAATTGATTGCTCTAGTTTGAAGTACTCTGCTTGTGATCCAGATTCAGTTCAGAAGATGAGTCGTTTGGATAAATGAGGGGAAAAATATAATTGCATTGAATTCTCACTTGAGTTTAAGCATTCAAATGAGTGGAATTGGCAGAAGAGAAGTTGTGTTGCATTCTGGGTAATGCTATGTAAACAGCAGCAGCAGTGATGGCAAAGTAACAGCATAGCTTTCAGGTGACAGGTGATGAGGCTCTTAATCATATCATAGTTGACAAGCATTGGTGTTTTTTGAGTTAAATTTTTCAAAAAAAAAAAAATATTGGTACTGGACATCTGGGACATGACATCTGGGAATCTGATAATTTCACTGAAGTGAAGTCCAAAACAACTGGTCATAAGTGGGAAAATCGAACAAACCAAACATTTATCCAGATTATCTAAACCTCTTTGTTTGAGGGTAAAAAGAAAAGTGAACACAAAGCAGGAAAGTTGTGTGAGCTCACAACTTTGGTAAATACAGGACATCCAGGTCGAGTCAGTCTGTAAATTGTGATGCATATTTTCAACAAACACTCCAGGGATTTGTTTTGAACCTGTAACCATGTTGCTATTTTCAGGAATTCTCAGGAATACATTTAAGTACAATATTATTATTAGTAATGAGAGTAGAAATTTAACTCAATTTGCATTAAAGCTGGTTGTTAGATTATGCTGCAAGATGTTACATAAACTACATTTAAGTTCCTTGTCATAGTCTAACCTGCAATTTAGCAGATTTCCAGTTTATTCCTGTTAATTCCTATATATCCTATATATATATATATATATATATATATATATATATATATCCCTGTTAACACTCATGGAAAGTTTCCAACTTTGAATGATGATCACTTGCAGTCACTTTCCAGAATGTCAGATAACACTGCCTACAAATTAAAAATGGTGCATGAGATTGTACACACTCCTTAAATGCACTCACATGCTTGTGCCTTTTCACTGACATCTGTGTTTTCCATCTCTGTGTGTATTTTACAGTCAGGCTGCATGTTGAGGAGTATCCGTAGCCCATTTAGCAGAGTAAAGCGCATTGGCTCTCTATGAATGAGAGCGAACATCCGTCCAACTTATCTCTGAGTGCAGACTTGGGCTCTCTGCCTTATAATTGCAGGTTCATACACACAACTCACGGTCACACATTAAATAGCTTCTCTGTGGAAAGCTTAAGAATCCCATTCATTTTCAACCCCCTTTTCCCATTTCTGAGTCCAGATCAAACGAGGGGAAACACAGTGTGAAAACTGGACTTTGGCCCTGTTTGCTTTGATTATGAATTGCCACTTGAGACTCTTATAAAAACTGCAATTTCAACAACAGGATACACGTCCTGTGATCATTTATTTAAATCTCAAACCTAAACCATATTTCAAAGTGTTTGCATCCTCTGAAGGGCACAAACTTGGGTGCAGTAAAGCTTCCTATAGATGAGAACCCAAATATAGCACAGGAAAGTTCACGTTGGCCTGTGTTTGACTCCTGGATCTCCAGCTCCACCCCACTTTCCCTGCCCCCACATCCCTTCCTGTGATGAAATCTACTCCTCCTGGTCATGGAGCCCCTCCTCCACACCCTTACCACCCACCACCACCAAAAAAGAAGCGATCTTTGAAGCGAGCCGCATCTCTGCTGGCCCTGTCGAACAATGAGATGCTCTCTTGCTGCTTTGTGCTGCGGGCCTCTCAATGCAAACAGAGCTCTGAGAACTGCTTTTTCATTGTCTCATCTTCAAGGGGTAATAAATAAGAGCCCGGACAGCTAGACAAGCTGCTACAAGGCGAGAATAAGAATACCACTGTTAAAAAGGCCGGCTTTCAATCAAAGTATATTCAAAGAATAGTTGGGGTTTTGTATGGATGCATGTTGTGCCTATTAATGAACATACAAAAGGAGCCATTTTCTTGATTTATGGGTGGCTACCATGGAGAATGCACTGTGACCACAGGCAGGGAAGGACATACGTTAAGATGTGCATTTGGATTCGTACCTCTGACAAAACACCAGCATCACTTTAAGAATTGTACCATTTTGTTTTTGGCAAAGAAGTCAGAAGTTTTTTGTTTTGTTTTTTCCAGAAGAGAAATCTAAAATGAGCTTGGATTCAGTCCCAGCAACAATCTCTCCTCCCTATTATCGAGCAGATTCTCATGGCTCGGAGACGAAAACAGCAGAAAAGCTTTTGGTCTGCCCTCAGGTGCGAGGCACAGAAATCATATCAATAAACTACAGTAAGCTCTGTAATCAACACAGCTCTGATCACAGGTTGCTTATTGCTTTGGGGAGTGAATGCCATAAGATGCATTTCCAAACTGAAGCTTTCCCCAATTAGATTTTATAATTTTTCCCTAACAGACCATAATCATTCATGTATCAATATCGTTTGGTTTTTGCCGGTAAAGAGATGAGGGTTGAAGTCTCACAAGAAGTCAAGAATGAAGGGGATTGATGGTGGGCTTGGAGTAAAGAGTCAGGGCAGACTGAGCCTCTCATTAAACAGCTCCAGATGTGTGCCAGATGTCAGGGAGTCTTTCCCATTAAAAAAAAAAAAAAAAAAAAAAAGGATGGACGATGTGATCACAGTGGATAACCACTGTTGCTTGCAGCAGTTGTTCGGGCACCTTTCCAAACCCCAGAAAAACTGTGTATCATGTTGTAAACACTGTTTTAATATATGTATGGAATGTGTGGCTGCATATATGCATAATGCATAGGATTCTCCAAGCGCTACACGGGGAAGGTGGGGGCGGGTGGTGCAGAGACTCCTGGCAATGTGAACTGTGGTTGAACTGTAGGAGGGAGTACACTGCAAGGTTGGAAACAGTGGGGGTAAAAAAAACTCCCAGCCCCTTTTTCAATCAGTCATACGGCCCTGACAATGGTCTCATTTTCAGACATTCCTCTATGCATTGTCGATAGCCAATAATCTTTTTTTTTTTTCCTACTTTGTTTATTTCACAAGCCTAGTTCTCATCACATTCAGCCCTCAGTGAAATGAAGACACGCTACCTTTTGCAGATATTATATTTGGTAAAGGCTTGGACCCTGTTAAAATAGAAATGTTGTTAAACCTTCAGGTTACACTATGAAATGTAGTCCTTGCTCTCCTTTGCCTCTCTTGGCAGAAAGGCTGGGGAGTTAGCTCCATTCATTTGCCAGCCACTTGAGTGCACATTGATTTTCAATCCAGAGGGTTAGCACATGGTGTAATGAGAGAAGTCTGCATTATTCATACTTTGCCAGGGCTAGAAACTGCATGTGACCTAAATACCCGGCGATGGATTCTAAAATAACAACAGGGAAACACTGACAGACAGTCAGGCAGACAGTGACATGAAATGAGCAAGGCAGACAAAAGACGGAGTAGGGAAAGAGGAGGGGATAAATCTTGGGGGGGAAAGATGAATGTGTAGGTGTGAGAGTGTGAGAGCAAACTGACGGCTGAGTCTCTTTTAAAATTAGGTGCCATGCAGACATGTTGTGTCAGTCTCAGACAGCATTAAGCATTTTTTAAAAATGTGTAGCCTGTATGTCCATACATTCCTATAATGTAGCATTCCTCAAGCCTGAGTAACTGCTGCACAGATGGATTTTATTACAAAGACATTTTGAGAAAGCTTCCTTCCTGTGTAATTGCATTATGAATTCTGTCTGACACTGCTCCCTGAGCCCATGCATCACGCTTTAAGTGCGTCTGCTGCTTTAAAGGTGACATGCAGCAAATTTCAACATCTTATGTGAAATGTGGCAGTAGATAAAAAGGTGACCTTCAGTCAGTGATCATCTTAAAGAAAACAATAATCATAGAAAAAAATCTGCTCTTTGAGTGATGGATGGAATTTAAGGGTCGTTTTTCTTAAATTCCCTCGAGTGGTATAGCACATCTATGTGAGTGTTGGCTTAAGTTAACAAATGTAAACCAGTATCAAAATAACCTCCACTGGCTGCAGGTCGTGGCTTAGCCACTTTTTTATCTGTAACAATAGGAATGATGTCACCTCTGGGTTCAAGGCCTGGTTCGCCCAGGGATTTTCTGTGTGGAGTTTGTATGTTCTCCCTGTGCCTGTGTGGGTTTCTACCCACAGTCTTAAGACATGCAGGTTCATTGGTGACTCTAAATTGCCTGTAGGTGTGAATGTGAGCATGAAAGTCTATCAGCCCTGTGATAGACTCACTTTTTGTCAAGGGTGTACCCTGCCTCTTGCCCAGTGTCAGATGGGATTGGCTCCAGGCTGCCACAACCCTTAGAGGACAAGCAGAATAGATAATGGATGGATGGATAATTCACCAGTACAACAACTGAGTCATGTTATACCACCACTGTGCTGCTCTGCTCTGCTGCTCTGGGTTTGTCTTTTTAACACAAATACTATTAAACTAAATTAATTCAATTCAATTCTTGTTGAGGTTTTTTCAGTGTCTTTAAGCAATTTTCACTTGTCGCAGATGTTTCACATTAGAAGCCCATCAAAAAGCTGATCTGAGTTTCTCCTTTCTGTCAGGAAATACTGTTTCACTGAGAGATGAACTCTGGGAGAAAAAGATAGAGACCTGAATTGATAATTGAATAAGAACAGTATTGATCACTATAGAAATGTGGAAATGTACATTATGCTGACCATGCTTTACCATTTGCTTAGCCTATGAACCAATGTTAAAGTACAGCATAAACTAGGACCTCTCCACCTATATCTCACACATATTTTGGTAGTTTTGCTCTAATACAGTGAAACTGAAAGAAATTTTATTTGTGGTCCACAGCATCGAAAACCTGCATCACCCATTTTAAGTAGTCTCTATGAAAGCAGTCCACACTGTAGCGTGGATTATCCACAGCGACACACACAGTGATACTTTCTGCAGGGTAAGATACCAGTAGAGGTACTGTAAGTGACATTTCTTATAATTTTAACATTTGGATGAACTGACCCTTTAAATTCAGCTCTATCACCTCTAAAGAGCCCAATTTCCATTCATTTTATTTGAGTACAGTACTTCCCACTGTGATGGATTAGGCTCAACTATACTTCAGATTTACCTCAAAAACATTAATACTTACCCTCAAATAGCTGCCTGCTTATCACAGCTGACAGGACACTCTCTGTTTGAGGCCTGATGCTACACCACATGGATTTCAGGGAGGAGAGAGAATGAAAGAAACATTTCCTGGGCCACGGGGCAGGAATGTTTCTGTAAGCAACTCGGTATAAGACGAGGAGCAAGTCGACATTGGACTGTCAGATGAAGGCTTTGATAATCTGTTGGGGTTGTGAGCAGGTGGGACACTGACAGGTTGGAAGTACAGGTAGCTTCCCCCTTGGCCAGATGGGAGGAGAGCATGGAGAGGGGATGGAACAGATGGGGAGAGGATGGAGGTGCGTGAATGACAGGATGCATTAAATCAGCTTGCTGACATGCTACATATGTGATGCTTTTTTGTACTGTTTTAGAATCTACTAATGACGTCTGTATCTGTGTTTAATTTAGTTTCACTGACAAATACTGTGTTTTTAAACTGGTTTTACTGACCTTTGATGAACAATTAAATTAGCAAATGACAACCATTTTTTCTCTACTCTTTCTGCTTCTTCATTCTATGGCATAATGTGCTAAAACTAGAATGAGCCTTATACACTTGGCTAACATCACCAGCCAGAGACTCACCCCTGCAGAACTGATAAGATGCAGATTGTAACTTTTTTGATATTCATTGTAGATTTTGCTAATACAACAAATTAAACATCACTGGGTTGAAGGTGAATCCAGTTTGGTTAGTATAGCACAGATGCAAAACATGGTTACTCTCATCTGTACCAATGGGTTGTTCTGACCAAGCCTTAGTCTTATTTGTAATAGTTATTGGGTTAAACTAGTCCCCTGTCTTGGGTAGATTTCTACACATGGGCACTAAATCATTACCCATTATTAAATTATATACTACAATACTGCAGTGATGTAAATTGGGTGAATTTAGAATTAGTGATTTTTGGGTTGTATATTATAAGTTTAATCCTAACTTAAAATGAGAGATTAAAGCAAGTACATAGAGTTTATTATTATGGAGGTACAAGCAGAACCATCATTAGGTAAAGGCCACATCCAGACCAACTTTTGTTCTGCTTTGAAAAAAATAGGCAGGCTCTTTAAGCATTTGTTGTGATACAAAAAAAAGAGTAAAATAATCACTGGTGTGATAAATTTCCAGAGTTGTACAGTCCTGTGTCAAAGTATTATAAACTTCCATGCAGTGTTTTGGCATCTGTTACTAAAACTCTAATATTTCATTATTTCACCAGAACCAGGAAGTAGGCAGCAACATGACTCATGCTGAAATAAGACAAAAGGCACAGTTATGGGTAGGTCATACGTGCTGATGGAGCACAAACAACCCACCAGAACCCACATAAATGCATTTCTAATTACAGTGGTCTACAGTCTTCTATTTTATATTTAATTTCTGAGTTTCTTTAAGATACTCTTTTCACTGAAAAGAATATGCTGTGCTGATCACAGCATTGTGTATGATGTGTTGTCAATCTTATCTAAAGAGTTATCTCTTGTAATGGTATAACTTTAATATAGCTTTAATGAACACAACAGCTTGATGTAACTTGTACGTAAACTACTACTGCAGTATGTGAAAATAGTTTTTAACTTCGAAGGTACTTGATGGACTGTACAGCACAGAGTTTCCACAGCTACTGGATTTTATTCATCTTTGAAAGACGTGTAAATCAATATTTGGGCTCGCGCTTCAGCTATGTAACCCACTACAGTATTACACATATAGATCGGGGTAAAAAGTCTCAAACTCAACAACAGGCAGCATGGTTTGCAAAATGGTAAGATGTGATATACTGTATATGTGAGGATTAAAACGTAACATACCTGTGGTAAGGCTGTTCAAAGGAGAATAATAAGAGTTTAAAGTTTAAGAGGTAAATGCTGATTATTTTTGCCAGTTTTTATTTGTATGAAAATATTCTTAAACACACTGTACAGAAATGCAACTTCAAACAGGCTGGCATCAGCAGTAGGCTTTAAAAAACCACGCTGTGTTTTAGAGAAATTGTTGTGAATTTAAAATTCAGAACTGTATTAATGCATGTTCTTGATTAGAATATTTTCTTTTTATCTTTATCGTACACATACACACACGCGCGCACACACAGTAATGTTGACTGGGCCACTGCAGTTCCCAGGAGGTGTGTTATGTTCGCAGTAGAGTTCAGTTTCCTTTGTGAATCCCCCAGTGGAGGCGGAGGGTGGTAGGCAGGCGTGCTGGGCCGCTGACCCAACAACACTAAGTGTTTGAGCGTGTCCCGGGGATGCTGTGATGGCCCACATCATTTGTGAATCCACAAATCATACTCAACAGCAGTGCCCATTATCTTACTGTTTGTTTCATCTGTTTTCATCTCCTTAATGTCCAAAGTTCAGATGTGTTCAGATATATCAGATAGGCATGAATTTATTCCTTTGTCTCTAATGTTGTAAATAATACAGTCTGTTTCACACACCAAAGGATGATCAAGGAGAAGACAGGATCTGTTCTCTTTTTATCTACTTTTTGTTTTTGTTGTCACTTTGTATATGAATAGTGCTGCATATTTCATGCCTATACTTTGTCCTGCCCCAGTCAGAGAGACAAGATCATGTTAATGTATTGACATTCCCTTCATCATACTTTCAACTTCAGGGACTGACTTGTGCTATGGTATTCTTAAAAATAAAACTTTTTTTTTTTATTTTGATATAGTTTTATTACAGGTATAGTTGCAATATAACAAGAGTGGACTAACTCAGTGATTACCAGCCTTAGAGCTGGGGCACCACATGGACAGAAAAAATGTAAAAAAGAGATCTCAAAATCCCAACTACCAGCAAAAGAGGTCGAATTTTGCTACACAGATTTTTGGACTTAGCTCCATTTTTTGCTTTTTCTGATGAAATTTTGCATAGATTTACTTTGTTGCATCTAAAATTATTCAAATACATCAGCCTGAGCCTTACTCTATGATTGAACTGCTCTCAACTCATAGACATGTGATATGTGACCTGTGACGAGGGGTCAGAGACAATGAAGGCAGAGAAATATGGTCTGACTAGATACAGTGAATTTCTGGTATTAAAACAGTATCAAGGCACAAACAAATGAAGGCCAGTCCTACGTAAAGGCTGGATTAAAAAAAAACCTTGGAGTAGGTAGAATTATTAAAGCTCTCCATTGACATTCATTTGTTTGCTGTTAAGCTACTGTCACTGAAACAAAAAGTGGAGGGAAATCCAGTTTCCATGTCCTTCAAAAAAATATATTATTCTACATTTTTGCTCTGCTGAATTGCTGCATATTATTTCATTTGCTCCCAGGTCAAAAACTCTGTTTTTGCGAGCAACAAGACAGGTTCGGCCAATTACAAGAAATTATGTCACACACAGCAACAGATGTTGATAGATAAGTTATATAAAAGGACCTTTAATATAAACCATCTGTGCAGGAGGTGTTGGCGTTTACTGACAGTAGCTTGACAGCAAACAAATAAACAGCAAAAGAGAGTAAATTGAAATAAATGTTCAAATAAGAACAAGATATGTACAAACAGAGGGCAAGTGTGGCATGAAGCATAATATGATAATGTGATAATAAGTCTGTAAATTACACTTTGTAAAGATAACAGCAAACCTAAAATGACCCCCCCCCCTTAATGATTGCAGAGGGGCTGGAGCCTATCCCAGCTGACACTGAGCGAGAGGCAGGATACACTCTGGACAGATCGCCAGTGTTATTTGAGAGTTTACAGTATTCATAAAATTTTATTTTTTATCCAGATTATCATCCAAACAGAGGAGAAAGCTAAGTTAATGCTGTACAATAAGGTTTTCATCATAAACACACTTGCTGATCTTAGTTGAGTTTTGAGAGTTAGGACTTTCCAGTTTGATTTGGAAAATCCACATTTCATTTGAGGAGGAGGAAACCCATCAACAGGAATAAAAACTCAGCTCAACAAAAACAACCAATATTGAAATTTCCTGGACTCTCAATGTTGTGTCTATTTACACTTCAGAGTTCAGCAGCACACAGAGCTGCACACCTGAGCTTCTCACTGGGAGAAGAATTCCCCCTGGGTGAACGTGCCTGTTGGTTTTCATGTCAGAGCAGATTTTTAGATGGTGAAGAGAAGGGAGGAAAACAGATGGAGTAAATATGTGGAGCTCAGTGTTGAAAACAGCAGAGCTCATGTGTAGGCAACACAAACCACAGGGTGTCAAAGTATTGCTACAGTAATGGAGAACATCAGGGGCCACTTACAGCAACAAAAAAATCCAGGGAAATGTGATGTTCTGGACTACTTACTGTTCTCTAAGATCTCCATCATGCTGGATCTGACCTTATTGTTCCACAAACACTGAGGCCAAGTGCTTAATTTTTTTAATTTTGTGATTGTTAGTGATTGCAATTGATTTTCTTTAAGAATTAAAGTGCTTATCAAGATTCATATCAAGAATGTTTTAGAGTGGAGCCTATTGTTGTAGGGAAAAAGACTGTTCTGTTACAAAAGCCTCAATTTTCAACATTTTGAAAACATTTTGTGATATTTATGGGGTATTCCATAATGTAATCTACTGTATCTTTCTCTATGTATGTTAGTCATATATCTGTTATGAATTTCTAGACTTCAAGCCCAATCCAAGAGAACTCAATCGCATCATCAGATATGAGACATGACAGATTAACTGACCTTGATGTGTTAAATTCTTGGAGTGTCCTGCTAGTAGTGGCTAACACAGCCTTTAGCATGATGCACTAGGGCAGGCTACAAAGATCTGTCTGTTTCCACAAGATTTTAAGGGATATCACCTCACACAAATGGCTTTACACACCCTTTTCACATATGCAGTAGTGCTCCCATACATGGAAACAGACTGTAAAATTCTCTTTAAAGGCCTCAGCATGGGTTCACAGCAAAGTGTATGCCAACTCCTCTGCAGCTATGTGTGCATTGTCCACAACAATTAATGTGCACATATAACACAAGCCATGCTCTTGTGATTGGAGGAGTTTCCACTGCTTTCCAATGCAGAAAAGGGAAAAAAAAGTTTGTTTCACATTTGGAGATGGAGGTCTTAGATTGGCATGCCAGCTGCTATTACATAATTGTTAAAATGTTCTAGTCTACACTCAAGTTTACAAAGTCCAGTGCAAGAAACATGCAATGGGCTTAAGCCCTCTGCTTTGGATAAGGGTGAGCCAGCCAGAGGGGCAAATTATACATTGCTTTGCTGATTCAAATCATTTTCTTCATGTTAATTCTTAGGAATATTCATTGATTTTGGAAATTAAGTCAAGGAATATGTAGGATTTTTTTTGTATTATTCATTATTTTTTAAGCTACACAATCACAGCAGTACTTATCACTAACCAGCTGCTTCATCATTTATAACACCACAATAGCAGTTCTTAATTTCATTTCTGGATTCTTGTAACTTAAATTTATTTCTTTGGCCAACTGTTTGCTTCAGTACAAAACACGGTTCACATAATTAAAATCTGGGTGTGGGTGGAGATCGAAGAGGCCACGGGGAAGGACTTCCAGTTGGCCTCAAGGAGGCTCTGGCCTCTCAGGAATGGTAAAGCAGGGCTCAGGCTGTTTTCAGAAGGGCAGGAGAGGTGCTGACTTGAACTGTGGACATCATCAGGCAGTGAAAGGAACACTTTGAGGAATTCCTGAACCTGACCAATATGTCCTCTAAGGAGGAAGCTGGGTTTGAATTATTGGGCTGTCTTTGTTTACACACCTCTTCAGTGTCACATGGAGGTCAGATTGACCTCTGGATTGGCAAACCAGGGTGGTGGTTTTTTAAAAGGGGGAACAGGGGATATACTCAAATCACACTGCTCAACCTGCCAAGGGAAGTGTTTTTTTAAAAGGCACAGCCAGAGGGAGGAGATTATTCAGTTTGGATGCCAAAGAATTGCTTCTCTGCTATTTGCCGATGATGTGGTTCTGTTGGCTCCATCACAATGTGGCTTTAGCATGCATTGGGGTGGTTCCTTCAAGTCTGAGGCCATGGTTCTCTGCCAGAAAACTGTGGATTGCTCTCTTCACATTGGGACAGAGTTTCTGCCCCAAGTTAAGGAATTTAAATATCTTAGGGTGAAGGAGAGGGTGAGAAAGACTGACACTGCTGATACATGTGGCTGAAATGAGTTTTCCTATTTGATCAGGATGCCTCCAGGGCCCCTTCCATGGGAGGTGTTCTGGGCATGTCCAACTGGTAGGAGATCCCAGGGTATAGACCCAGAACAGAGTGGAGAGATGATATATCTCATCTGGCCTGGGAATGCCTCAGGATCTCTCAGGAGGAGCTGGAAAACGTTGCAGGGGACAGGGAGGTCTGGGCTACCTGAATTAACCTGGTGCCACAGCAGTTATCACATCGTAAATGTTTCTGTGGCATTTGCAGCCTTTCAGTATGCTTTCAATCAGGACACCTGTAAGTTGAGCACCAATGGCAACAACCATTAATCCAGTGAGCAACACTGATGATTCAGTATGATCAGATCAGCTGTAGTTAAGGTATAGTTGGTGTATAGTAGAACACTTGGTTAAAGACTTAAGTGTCAGAAAAAGTGACTGTTCGTGGGACAGAACATGAATTTTTGCCAGTGCACTTATCTCAACCTGAGTCGCAGCAATAACAACAAGCAATAACATCATACTACTTCCTGCTATGAAACATACACTACAGTTCAAAAGTTTTAGACCACCACCATTATTCCAGTTTTTATTGAAATGTAAACAGTTCAAGTCAAGTGAATAACTTTAAATGGAACAAAGGTCAGCAGTGAACTGCCTGAGGTTAAGAAAAAAAGGGCAAAAGAAAAAGGTTTTGGTCACCAGAAACTGAAAAATCATGTCAATTTCATATAAAACAGGCCTTTTTTCGGGGCTGAAAAAATTGGTTTATTTACATCTTTCCTGCAGCAATGGAGGCAAATTAAGCTGTAAAAGTTAATGCAAACAGTTCCTACAGGTGCCCCAACTTGGGCTGATTACTTACTCTGTCAGTACAAACTGTGTTACTTCACCCTGTGATGCATTATTATGGACAATACTGCACTGCAGGAGTTAGTTCTGTATATTACTATCTTGATGGTGAGAAACAGGCAGGTAACAAAGGAAGACAGACTGGTTGGTCAGGGGTTCATCCTACAGCAAAAATAATGACCTGAAACATTACAGGAAAAGAACTAGATGATGGCTTCACTTGATGGAAGATCAGCACAGTCTCCATACTTAAAAATCTACAAGTTGATCCATCTGTTGAAAGGAGCCAAGTCAACTCTCAAAATGTCAGTGTAGTATACTTTTTCCCCAGTCAATACACTGAGCAATGCAGGAGCAACAGTATGGCAGGCTGTAAAATTAAAATAGCAATGTGATACTGGAGGAGCAGGTCAGAGTTAAGATCAAAAATAAGTCACCTTACCCGCCACTATGCCATTCTTCTACCTTTTGAGTTGACTATTTTATAGGTTCCATAATTTTATGTTGTGTTATACAACCAGTACTAGTGGAGGTGCAGCAGCAGTACTCACCAACAGGCGAAGGTGTGCTGCCACTGCTGGATGGCTGCTGGATCTGCAGCCTCTGAGGTGATGGCAGTGGCAGCTGGGGCAGGGAGCTGATGACTGAAGGGAACAGGAAAGGATAGAGCCCAGGTGTGTAGTGCCTCATCTGTACCAGCGGAGAACTGCTGCGGGGCTGGGCGCGGCTGGCGGTCTTCATCACAGCAATGGGCAAAGGGTGCACTGAGCACTGAGCGAGCTGATGTATATTGAGGCTGGGAGGCCATCAGGTGACCCCCTGGCTGCAGTTAGTGTGTCTGGAGCAGGTGCAGTACCACCTCAGCACTCCAGAGATGCATGGTGGTGGAGTCTGGTGTCAGCCTGGTTGACTCAGAGTCTTGTTCCATTAACACTGCAACACAGACACACATCAGCCATGAGTTATCATATCTCTGGTGATCACCTAATATCACATAAGACAGATACACCTTTATAGTCCTAAGGGGAGATTTGTTTTCTCAGCCTGTACACATTCAAAACATATAGATAAGACACCCAACTTTCATTTCCCTACCCATGTCTCAACCCATATACATATACAGCATATACACACAGTGTCAACACTGCAGTTTGTTTAGGGCTGCTTCGACAGAGGGGACAAAACTTCTGCCAAAACGAGCTCTTCTCCATTTTTAAGCCCTATTGCTGTCTGCCAACCAGACAGCAATAATACAAAGCGTTAATTTGGAGGATGAATAAACACTGTGAACGATGACTGTGTCATTCATGTCTGGGAGGTTGGGGGAAGGGAGGCAGATAATCTTGGAAGCAGTACAAGTAATCCTGATGAGTGTATTTTTTGTTGGAGACAGTTAATATTGTGAAGAAACAAGGAGAACAGCACAACAGGATAGGTTGAATTAAGCTTTTGTAAGGCAAAAGCAATAGGCAAGCAGCAACAGAAAGTGCTCCGAGTTTGCATATGACATGGATCCTCAGCTTGGATTGTTTATGTAATGTGAAGTGAGGTGTTGATCAAAGCTGAGTTTATTGTCAATAATGAGTCCAAGATATTTGAAGCTGCTGCCTTATTCAACTGTCTTGCTGTGGGTGGAGGTGGGCTTTAGTCCTGTTTGGGGTGTGTTCTATGAGCTAATGACCAGTTCTTGTGCTCTTCTGGAGGCAGTTGTCAGTGCACCTTTGTGTGAAGTAGAAAGAAATGGAGTGTTGATGGATGAAAGGCTGATAGTGTAATAGAAGGGGTTGAGGACATAGCTTTTGGGGGGGGGCACCATAGCACTGGTACTGGTGATGATGGCTGATGATGTTACTGTGCCTATTTTTAAAAGACTGTGATCTGTTGCAAAGGAAGTTATGAACTCAGTGAACGAGGAGTGGAAGCATGTTGTGATGTATTGTGTTAATGGTGAAATCCAGTAAAACGACTTGGTTTTACTTCCTAGTAAGTGACATTCTTGGCCTTGTGGATGTTTGCTTCATATCTAGCTTAGCTTTGTTAGGAATGTATTTATTCCCAACACGTCTTTCCTTACAAAGACAACTTCACAGAGAATTGATAAAGAAAGCAGGGGGACTAAACCAGTTTCCTTCAAGCATCCTTTGATTGCCTGGTTGGTTGAAAACACATAAGTGCAACAACAAGTACTTGACCTTGTTGCAAAGACATACTACTTGTTGCTACAGATGGGAAAAAAAAGTGTCAAGTAATAAAATAACATTTGTGACGGAGCGGCTCCGTCACTGACGGCGGGGAGCGCACACACATGTACCGGCATACATACACGCACACACATAAAACTTCTGATCCATCCCGTTTTCCCCAGTTAACAAACTTTCCAATCAGTCAGTCATGTTCCCATTCCTGTTGAAGTAGAGCGACCAGGGCTGCACACCTGGTAGTTCTATGTCTCTTTAAACATACATTTAAACATGTTACTCACCGGCGGCATAGCAGTCGTTCTGGTTGCGGAGCATGATGCGGCAAAACGGGGGCATAGCATTTGCCGCTATTATATGCCATGTTCTCGCGGGGTTTCGGTGTCATGTGACCAATCTGATATATATATATATTTCTGGTCGTCGTTTATTTTATCTGAAATTTTCCAGTCCTGCATTGTGGATGAAAGGAACTGCATTTATAAAAACACAGTTAATTTTTGTTTAATTTATATTTATGTTGTGGAGCCTTTAGAGGCATTGTTAGGGGAAAAAAAAGGTGTTTTTCTATTAATTCTGGAGCCTGGAAGGAGGGGCTATGGATTTATAAGGGGCTGCTGTGGCCCAGGGAAGGGAGTGCTGGTTTGGTTGCAGAGGAGGTAACAACTAGTGGCTCATGCTTACTGAGTTACTGAAGAACTCTATTCAGCTTATTTTTTTTCTTGATGTTTTTTTTTTGCATTGTTTCTTTGGTTGTTACTAATTTTCGCACTGTAAAAAAGTTATCACTATTTGCACTTTGGGAGGCTGGCAAAATAAAGCAAATAAGAGCACCATATTATCTTCTGACTACGCCTGTGAGTTTTTCCCGGGATTTTTCTTTTTTCTTTCCCTTACCTCCACCATTTGTGGATTTTGGGGAGGTTTAAGAAAGAACCCCCTGACAACATTACTTGGTTCAGCTGCTAAAACTGATTCCCAAGGTTTCAGGGAATGCCCAAGTTATTCCCTGCAGAGGATTTGTCCCCATAAATCAGCTGTAGCTCTTTTCACTGTAGGCATCCACGCTGAGTCTCCTCATGCCAAGGTTGCTGCCGTCTGACTTGGGGTGCAGATGAAGACAAGCAGGCACTGAAATGTGATCAGTCTGCTCTGCTAAATACTGAATTATAAACTGCTGCATTAAAATTGTGCTCATAATGTTCATAATGCTCTAAGGGGGCCATTAAGGTGATCTGTAACCGCACTTTGTAATTAATGACTACCAGATAGCGTCTTTTCTGTACTGCATGCTATTGTGGAGGGCAGAGGAGAGGTGAGAGGAGACAGAAGGACAGGGTTATAGTATGAACTTTTACTCTGTGTCTGGATTTCTCTCTACTCACAGCATAAACTGAAACTGTCATAGAATATGATCTGTTCTGATCTCTGTGTTAAACAGGTGAGCATAAAGACCATTGTGTGTTTTCAAAGACCAGCGGGTACAAATTGGGTTGCTGCATCCAAAACCATCATTGTCATTTGTAGAAATATTTTGTGAGGTCTATTGCCATGGGCTACCCTGTCTCTTAGAAATTACATTTATAGACAGATAAACTTCAAGAAAAAATAGATTTTGTAGGTAACATAAATGACTGGAATGAACAGAATGACAGAATCACTTTGGTTAAATGTAAATAAACATGTTGTGTCTGAGGTCACTTCTGTATTAAACCAGATCTTTACCTCAACTTAACCAAATATAATCGGTGTCCAAACATAATCATAAAAAAGGGTGATATTGCTGAAGTCATTACAAATAGATACTACAAGATCAGATATTTTGATGGGAAATCAAATATACTGTCTATGAACTGGTATGTTTAGTATTAACTTGCTGAATATGCAAATTAAATTATTAGAATCAAATTATTCTATGAAATTTAATGCATTGGCTGTTTCAGTTTAGTTGTACATAAATTTTAGGAGAATAGAAGAATCAGTGAAGAAAGAAACACCAACACCCTGGATGAAAACATTATTACTATACACAAAAAAATCCCATGTAGATATGCCAGTGCTTGCAGGACAAGCAAAATCACTGTGAGAAGAAATGCTATTGCCATGGGTACAAAATATCATCACTGCAGATCTGTTTTTCCAGTCTGTTTTTAAATATCCTTATTCATTCAGGGAGGTCTTGCAGATAATTCTAAATTGCCTGCAGGTGTGAATGTCAGTGTGAATGATTGTCTTTATATGTCAGCCCTGTGATAGACTGGCAACCTGTCCAGGGTGTACCCTGCCTCTCACCCAGTGTCGGCTGGGAATGCTGGGGCTGGGTTTGAAGGCTTATCTTGTTATTACATGGAGAAGCAGCTTTTTCATGTGTCTGCTAACATGTTTAATAATGTAATGAAGAATCTGGAAGCATGAAGACATTGAGGAAGTCAAGGTTCCAGATTCAAGATTTAAACCCCTCGAGGATGTACACACACCCTTCCAGTACTTCAAAATGCTCTTCACTGATGAGATGATTGAACATATTGCTTATCATACAAATCTTATCATACATCAAAAAGTTGAGGATTTCTTAGCAATCCTTCTCTATATGGGTGTTTTCACAGTAGTCCTCCAACTTCCCATCGTTGGAGGACTACTGGCACCATGAGTCCCGTTTCAACATAAACGCTGACATCATGCCAAGGAAGAGATTCCAGCTGTTACGCAGGTACATTCATTTCAGTGATAATCAGCACATCAATGAGAGTCTGGATCGATTTTACAAAATCCGTCCCCTCTTTGAGATGCTTCATCACCAGTGTCTCCTGATACCATCCACTAACAAGTACAGTGTGGATGAGGTCATGGTAGCATATAAAGGCATGAGGGCTGGCACTCTCTGCCAATATATTGCCAACAAGCCAAATAAGTGCTTTACTGTTCTGCCGAGCAAGCTTATCTGGCATCATCCACGACTTGCTGCTCTATCAAGGGGTCTCCAGGCCGTGGAGCCTGTGATTACAGGTCTGCTGAAGGGGTGATTGCAGTAAAATGGTTTGACAAGAAATATGTCAACCTTCTGAGCAATGCCTGTGGGATCATGCCTCTTTCATCTGTCAAATGGTGGAGCAAAGAGTCCAGAGCAAAGACTGCAATCCCATGCCCATCAGTCATCCTTGCCTACAATGAGCACATGGAGGAATTGATCTTTCTGACATGCTGGTACACCTGTACAAAGACCCCAGCCAAGTCAAGGAGATGGTATACTCCCTTGTTCGGATACATCCTTGACCTGTGCATCGCCAATTCCTGGCTGGTCTACAAGAGCGTCTGTGACCTACTGAAGCAGAAACCGATGTCTCTCAAAAGGTTCCGCCTGGCTGTCGCCCAGAGTTTGAATCAAGTCAACAAGCCAGCATCCAAAGTTGGCCGACCATCATTGAGCTCTCAACTACCACAGGGGAAAGGCTACACACACCCAGACCCTCACGACCAAAACCACAACCAGATGTGTGCTATGACAACTTGGGACACTGGCCTCTTCACTGTGACAAGCAGGGACGATGCAACCTTTGTCCAAAGGGTGTGTCAAGGTGATGTCAGAAATGTAACGTTTTCCTGTGTTTGAACTCAAACCAGGAATGCTTTGTGGCATATCACCAAAAGTAAAGTAGGTCTAATGCTCAAAAAGCATTTGTACTGTTGTACAGTCACCCAGATGAGGTGCGTTGGGGTGAAAAGATTGGAAAGAGAATGTTTTGATATGTTTGGCCGTGTTTTACTGTTTTCAAAGGTCTTTTTCAAAGGTCAAATATAAACCAGCAAGACTAGTTCAGTTAACCCATAAAAAATATGGATATTGTGCCTCACAAACATTAGTGTTGTTGTTGCACTTTAACACAGATTTAGTCAAGATGAAACATTTACAAATGCAGTATTCCTTGTTTGATGCAATATTTTCCTTTATTGAAATGAAATCGCTCAATATTTTGTGGCATACTTACTGAAATAAAGACTGTCCAATGCCCTGAATATTTTTGTGTTATTAATTTCTTTCTAAATTAGCATTTTATATGACTTTTTCTATTATTTGTGGTATTTGTATGAATTTTCGTACGTTACCATTAAGTGACATCTCCACCATTTGGTAGAGGTCAATATTTTAAAAACTAAAGGGTCTGTTGAAAAAAAAAAAGATTGTGGTTATTACTCACCCAAGGCAATAAGAAATGCAAACAAAAAAAATTTCTATTGCTTTTTTCTTGGTGGGGTAGTTAAAGGGTTAAAGTAGCAGATTTCTATCTCTGCCATGTCTGCATGCTCCACATGAAGCTAGAACCAGGAGACACTTAGCTTAGCTACATAACAACACTTTGTTATGTGGGGTTATTTATTGTTATGTGGGACAGTTTCTTGGAGGGGAACAGTGACTTCTTTCTGCAAAGGCAGAGCACATTTGAAGGAGTCTAGGATGTGGTTGTGCTTACCAATAAAAAGGCTTATACTACTAAAGTGTCATTAACCCCTGGTATAATGGACACGATGGGGCATGATTGTCTTCTGCATGTATTTATTGGATAACTGATACTACAGTTGTTTTCTTGTCCTTGAAAGTATATACTGATACTGGACTGCACACACTTACTTTCACTGCTTCCTGTATCAAAGTAGTCATACAGGGTGTCTGGTGTCTCAGTAACAGGTTGAAGCAGTGGGAGATAAGAGATGCTGTAGCCAGTGGAAAGAGTTGCTTGTTTGGCTCCAGCATCCCTATCTCCCCTGGGGTTCCCTGCTGTCATACAGACAACACTGTAACAGTTTAATCAAGAAGGACAGAGAAAACATACACATATTCAGCAGGTTCTGCTCTCAATTACTGGGTGCTTGTTGAAGGCTTACCAGACACCAGAACACTGCACAGCAGTTTATAGCACTATATGAGGAAGGATTTAACAACTTTGCAAAACTTATTGTGACAGCATCATTTCACTCTAATCAAGTTAAACTTTTTTGCCGACAACCTTATGAGACCACTCTGTACCAATATACAGTGCTACAGTGACTGTAGTGATATTAATGCTTTGTAATGTAATGCATTCACCAAAAATTTGATGCACTAATGATGATGCAGGATTTTTTCACTTTTGATGGGCACTGTGTTTTTTCAATTATAACAACTTTTTATTCAGTGTAATTGCTAAGATCTGAAAACACAGAGGCAACACTACAACAAATCATTTATCTTGCTCATCAATCAGTTTCAATGATCAGACAGGTTGTAAAAAAAATCAACAGTTTAGCGAGATCATGTAAACCCAGTGGTGTAG
The DNA here is from genome assembly GCF_001640805.2 of Lates calcarifer. NCBI lineage: Eukaryota > Metazoa > Chordata > Actinopteri > Centropomidae > Lates > Lates calcarifer. The sequence goes on from NC_066835.1 coordinate 1,903,727, forward strand.
TGGTGCCCCAGTTTTTTTAAGTGGCCTATGCAGCAATGGATAAATGCCTTGTGCTATAGACAGTGACATATAAGACTACTCTTGCAGTTCACTCAAAAACTAGTAAAGAAAAAAAAAAACTCAAAAACTAGGCCAGTAGTATTTGCACATTGTCAGTTAACTTCTGATGCTTGACTTCAGGATTTCAGGATTTGCAGCAAACAGTGTGGGCAAGAATGTGCAACCAACAAACATGCCAAAATGCGCAGCTTTTCCTTTTGTAATACATATGTATGGAAAATGGCTTGGTATGGATGTGACCACTACACCGAAATGAAATAAATTAAAATGAAATTAAAATAATATTTGTTAATATTAATGGGTGGGGAAAACTATCAAAACTTTTTTTATAGACATCTAATCATCTTGAAATACCTTAAATTGTTTGAACATTGATTATGCAGTTAAACTAAACTCATGTAGATAAGCTATATACATCTTTGGATAAAAGCATCAATTAATAGCAACCATGAAAGGAAAAGCACTCATAGAGCAAAGTCTGTAATGTGCTTCTTATGTACTTGTAGTGTAGCCATGGCAATGCTTTGCAGCTCTCAATAAGGAAACAGCCTCTGTGGAACACACTGTGCCATTGTAATGAAATTATTTCGAATCACTGCAGAAAGTAGTGAGTGCCTTTTTGCACAGATGAGCCACTTTGACACAGGTCATCAGTTCCTGGCTTGTTTATCAATTTGGAGTATTATTGCTCTGGTGGAATCAATTATTTACTTGGAATTTATTAAATTATCCAATTAACAGCAAGTCAATGGAATTATTTAAGTCCTGCTAATGCTTTTCGGTAACAGTCCAAACCCACTCCAAACTTATACTTAATAGGAAGACGCTGGAACTTCATAACAGTACATGTGGAAGGCTTTACAATGCTGCTCTAATGATTGGGCATGTTAAAGAGAATGGAGGTGAAAAGAGTAGTGGAGGAGTCCATACAGAGGTGGAATGAAGATTCATCTGGGAATACTCTATGAAAAGTTTATACTGCAACATTACTTTCTGCAGTCTGGTGTTGTTCACACAGTAGTTACTGTGTCTTCTGCAGATGCATCTTTGGTCTTACTACTTCTAAACAATCTCTTTTAAGAAAACTTTCTTCTTTCATTGTAGTGAGAAACAAGAGGTAATGCAATACAAGAATAATTCATGAGGCTTAATTTAGAAATGTAGCTCCTGCTGCTGTAGCAGATAGAAAGCTGATAACAGCCACAGTCACTGAACACGAACTGAATAAAAATAGACGACATTAAAAACAACAAGTTAGTGCATGTAGAAATGACAGTCGGATGGGGCCACTCACATGTACTACTGCAGTACACACAATGAGGACTGCTCAGTAAGCTGTGTTTACTGTTTGAACTTCAGGAGCGATATGGGCATTTGATCAGAGTATGAGAAATGAGATTATGAGAAATGAGAAACAAAAAGTATAACAGTATCTACAGTGATATCTGAATACACAGTACATCCATTCATATGAATATATGACAGAGACTGTTCTGGCCCTCACTTACACAGCTTAGACAGCAACACATCACTGGAGCAACCCAAATACTGTAACCTAATTATACAGAATTATACATTAGAAACTGTGCATAACTTCAGGCAGTTCATCTGGGATGTTATCAGTTTGGGATATCATATTTTTGGCCTGATTATGGAAGAGAAAACAGTGCAGTTCTTTAGTTTTGATTTTTATTCTTTGCGTTCTTTTATTGTAATGTTTTCCCATCTGTAATTTCTTCATATATACAAAATGCACTATAGTGATGACTATTAATGTCTTTGTTTTGGAGTGTTTGGAGCTCATATAACTTTTCACAAACACTTTATTTTCTCACTGTGGCTCTGGTTCTGAAGAGCAACTTTAAAGGGCTATTTGTAATTTGCCAAACATTTTTTCTTGCCGGTTTCTTGCCAAGAGCTTCTGCCATCATTGTGTTTACTCTAATACTTCCTGTAATACTTGAGTGGATTGAACAATGGCCATTTTTGGAGCTGGATTAGAAACCGACCGAGTTGCACACTGGCTTAAAACAAGAGGCTGTTCAATCAGCAAATGCTGAGCAGGCCAGGTACAAATTTTGCACGGTAAAATCTGTGTCAGCCTTCAAAAATTCTCTACTGTACATCTGCATCTGTGCAGTACATTCTATGTTTATCTCTTTTTTTCTGCTCCTTGTTTTTCTCTCATCTCCACCCTTTAGTATCTCTCTTCCCAATTGGTTTAGCAGCTCTCGGCTCCCTCTGATAGATGGAGGCTCCACTTATACTGACCCCTGGCATCTGGCTCACAGCCATAATGACTGGGCCAACTGGTGCTAACATGCCTCAGAGAAAGGTCAATACACCTGAATGGCAATACAGGTACTGACAGTGTCATCCATCAGAAGCTGGAGGGGCTTGACAACAGCATGACAACAATTGATTGTACATCTGTCACACTGGGATCAATTACAAAATAATCTCTGCATCATTTTCAGGTGAAAAATGGAAATCAAAATGAGCAGGCTCGCACCCTCAGGATATATGACAGGCTCTCACCTAATCAGACAAACCCCACAAACACATTACCTTCATTATTCATACAGGAGATATAAAGGTTTTTTGTTTTTTGTTTTTTTGCCTGTCTTGATGTGCATTATTCATTAGGGAACTTTTCAGTGTGGTAGACATGAGGGGGTCCTGGCTGTTTCATGTTGAGCGTGGAGCTGCTCCAGCTGGGAGTCTCGGGACCCATTGTGAGTATCAGTTTTTATACAGACGCTAGAGTGCAACTTGCTTTATTAATTCACATGCACCCACAGTCACAGAGAAAGACATGCATACATGAAACAGTTCACACACACATTCCCACACTACTGAAGACATCAGGAATATTGTACATATTCATCACCTCATACTGTAAGTCTTTCTTCTTTTGCTGTTCATTGCACAATGAACAGCAATAGCACAACAGACCAAAGTAATAACAAGCAGGAAAACAATACTTAAATGGGTACTCCACTTGTTTAGTCTTGAATATGGAGGAAGACTAAGGTGTCAAGTTTTTAAAAAGTAGTCAAAATCCTGACTTTTTGTCCTTGATGTGGGTCAAGCCCAAAGAGCCCAATAGTGGAACCAACAGCATCTTCTGCACATACAATGTTCTCACATGCATTACGTGATATCTACATGAGGAGACAGGCTTATCATTTCTGATGGTCATATTATTAGACAGTGAAAGCATCAGCTGTATACTTCATGTTGGGGATATACTGTATGAAAGACAGAAATGAAGGTCAGACAAATTTATGCACCAAACCTTTATTAAGATGGATATGTTTTTTCAATGATTTACAATGGCAATGACATCCACAAATACAGACACCTGCATGTCTGATAGGCTCAGAGAGGTGTCCAAACTGAATCTGTTCCTCTGGGTGTTATTATCTCCACACAGAGGCATATTGGGAAAATGTCTCAAAGCTGCTCCTAATCATGCTAAGTGTGACTAACCAACCATAGCCACAGTCTCCTCAGGACACACACGTATGGATGTGATGGCTGTGATGATAACTTCTGAAGGATATGTTACAGGCAGCCATTCCTCTGTCACCGGTGTGATGTGTGAATCTACTCAGGCAGGTACAGTATGCATGCTGTATACTGCATATACACTGATTACCTACAAGTCCATAAACACTGGACATGAACTTTTAACTGCATTATGAAGGACTAGAAGAAGACTAGAAGAAAGACATGTTTCAGGACACTTTAGATGGCAGCGATATTAAGTAATCAGGTTAAATGAAACCTAGGTATAATTGCTCTAAACAATAGGACCCTGCTCATGACACTCTGTATTTGCTCACTGTCAAATAGATAGCCTTTCTCCCTCATTGTGAATTTTATTTAGCATGATTAAAGTGGACAAAACACATTAAAAGTGATTTTTCCATCACCCTACTATTCCAAGAGCTGACTAGTCTTACCTGAAAGTCTTGATATCTACTTGCATGAGTGACCACCTAAAGAATAGACACTGGATCTGTATAAACCCATTATGATGAATATACCTTAAAGAGGATGGAATCATTTGATCAGAAAATGTTTATGGGTCATTGCTAACAATGTATTTACTCATGAACTCTGGAGGACTTTTTAGTTGTGATATAGACAGTATTTTAATATTGTGCTATTTCAACAAGTTATATGTTAAAACAAAAGTTTTAAACCAAGGAATTGGATACATATAACAATAAATGCAGTAAAAACTCCAACAATAAATGTGGGTTATAATGTGTCCTAAAAGCATCAGCAGACTCAGGCTGTCTAATGACCTCCAGGAGGTTATTCCAGGGCAACAGGGCACAGCCAACATGCTACAGTGGTGAGGATCTGAGGGGTCTGGTGGTGCCGTAAGGGGTGAGAAGTTCTATGATATACTGCATGTAGAGGTTCGACCATGGAGTGATATGTAGACAATTACAAGGATTTTAAACTGCCAGGCAATGCAGGAGAATCTTGTGGTCAATTATTTCAAAAGCTGCGCTGAGATCTAGAAGAATTAAGATCATTTACTGGTATCTGCAGCACAGAGGAGGTTAACTATCATTGCCTCAGATGTGTCATCTGTGTGTGAATGAGTGTGTGTGGTAGAATACCTCATATACAGAATAAGTGCCGTATGAATGTGTGTGTGAATGGCTGAATGTCAGCTGTACTGTAAAGTGCTGTGAGTGGTCGGATTAGAAAAGCACTAGATAAGTGCAGTCCATTTACCATTCACAGAACCAGAATGACTAGAATTCCTCAAAAACATTGTTTTAGTTTTTAAAAAGGACAGAATCTGATCAAAAAACAAGCATTTCTAAAACCTTAAATTGATACGGAATAGCTGGGTTACAACCAGGCTTCTTAAGGAATGGATGATCTACAGTATGATTAAAACAAGACAGGACCACTTGCTTCAGATGACTACTTTAGGAGCTTTGTCCGAAAGAAGCCAACAGTGCTGACAGTAAGAGGGCTTCTTGCTTGCCCCCGTCCAAGCAGGAGTAAAGAGAGTGTGTAAAAGCAGAAGGGTCATCAATAGCCAGTGGGAAATATTTGACCCAGTGCTGTCAATTGTGTTTAGAAAGAAATCTTTTGACTGCACAGCTGATTGGGGAGGAATTTGTGGAGGTGTTGACTATAGAGTTCATGGTGCTAAAAAGGATCCTGGAGTTATGGCTGCTCTTAGCAATAATATCTGACAGGTATTTTGCTTCTACATCTTTAATACAAGATTGGTTCTTGGTTAGAAGCTCCTTTTCATAGGAGACATGCAGTCTGCCTTTTATCCACTTACGTTCTGCCGTCCAGCAGTAATAATAGAGCGTGTGGATTTGTTCACCCAGGGATCTACCTTAATCTTCCTAGCTCAAGGTCAGTGGAGTCTAGGATAGACAGACAAAGACAAGAGTTGTGGAAGAGGTCTATTAATTCATCAGTGTTTAAATGAGTGGAGGAGGATTCAATACCAGAGGCTGTGGGATCTGCACTATAGCCACTGGAAAAAAGGCTGGGTGTGGGAGAGTTGATAATATGGGCCAAGTCAGGGCAGGCAGTTTTGGTATGGATAGAAGAAGCTTAGTGTCAAATAAAATAACCCTGTGGTCAGACAAAGAGATTTCATGTAGAATGAAACTGCTAAACAAAAGGCCAGTAAGTAATAAGTCACCTGAAATCAGAAGCCAGTCATGAGTATCAGTTTTTATACAGCTAGAGTGCAACTTGCTTTATTAATTCACATGCACCCACAGTCACAGAGAAAGACATGCATACATGAAACAGTTCACACACACATTCCCACACTACTGAAGACATCAGGAATATTGTACATATTCATCACCTCATACTGTAAGTTGTCTGTTGTCATGTTGTCGACATGACAACAGACAACTTAGAACTTTGTCCTGATTTGGAAGTCTATAAACTATAACACAACATACAGTAGAGAGAGCACCAAAGAAAGCAGGAGAGCAAGTTGAAATATCCCTTTACATTACAGCAACACCACCACTGCAACCAGAAAACCTGAGCTGATGGAAATATACATAACCAGGAGGTGTAACTTCTATGAATTCGAAGTTTCTGTGACAAAAAGCATGTCTAACTTATTGGAGGGAATAATGTCTGTTTCAGCACCTGGGAAGCAATGGGTCATAGCAGATTTTGATTTGATGTTTCTTATGATAGAGTCATTGCTGATCAGGGATGTGTTTTGACCTCCTGCCAGTTCAACAGGAACATCAAACACAGATTTTGAACTAGCATTATTAATGCAAATTTGGACTATTATATTATATAAACAGTGGACTATTTTTTTTACCATATTTATTTGCCTCCAACATCCAATATACCAGCTGTGTAGACAATAGCTGGAACCATCCATTAACATACGCATTGACCAGGTACTCCACTTGTCCAGTTTCTCTCCTTTTTCTGCTTGTTTCTTCAAGTGTTTGTGAAGAAGTCTGAAGTCTTTATTAAGACTTCAATTTGAGCCGTCCAGGACACATTTATGTAATTTTCTGTCTTTCCATCAACTTTGTATGTAATCTTCTGAAATTCAGTTTGCATTCATTCTGAAAAACATTTTGAGCAAACCAGATGTTGTCTAAGCATTATTTTGAACCTCTGCCATTATAGAGAATTCTCAAATTAGTAGTTGCTTACCTGAAGAGCCTCAGAACTCAGGTAAACATGCCAAAAAAGTGTAGAATATTTATGCAAGAGTCACACATAACTTTATATTTGTTAGATTTACATGAGCATAAAATTAAGTCAGGTCGATTTTGTCAGACATACCATGCATGAAACCACTACATGAACTACATTATGAACTAGGTTTAAATCTGAAGAAGGAAGAACTCAATTTTAGACTGCTCCAGACCACGAAATGTGGATTACAGCTTTTAGTAAGTCCCTTCCATACAGCCTCTCAGCCTTATCATTGCCTGGCTTTGGCACAAAATGGAAGCTGTATTCAAGAGGAAGCGCTAACTGCTAATCATGACATTATATTTTCCAGCTTTAGCTCTAAAGAAAACATGTTTAATATGCTGATTTTATCATCAGCATCAGCATGACTGGAAGAATATGCTCTCTTTCCTCAGTGACAAGCAGCTGACAGGCAAACAGTGCTTCCATCAGGTCTCTGACATCTAATATGCTGAGCATTATATTTCTCATTTCATCAGGGCCAACAGGACGGGGTCATTACATAATGGTGTAATTAGTGGAGTTTGGTATAAAAACAGCAAAGAAGAGTTTCTGATAAGATACCAATAAAAACGGGAGGCGCAGCATTTTAACACCAGCACTGAAGGACATAAGCCCTCTTTCAGATTTGTAGAGAAACGCTTAAAGACAAGCCATCACAGCTATATCCTCTGCTGTTTTCATAAACTCTCAGCCACCCTGAGCTGTCCGTTCCCTCACTGAGCCTGGAGCCAAGCCAGGCACAATACTGTTTCATTTCTCACTAAGGCTCACTCACAGATCTACAAACTCAGCTCTTTATCTCAGCTTTATGCACTTCCAAGCAGTGTATATGTATGCTCAAGTAAGAAGAACCGGGTTCACACCCCAAGGCAATCGACCAGCTCGGCTCATCACCTTGCTTGTACAAGTGGTGCTGGGAACAGTCGCCAGACTCTGTCTTCTGCTTCCTGTTCCCCCCTCAGTATCCTGTTGTCTGCTTTGCATGGAATATCCTTGTCCTCAATAGAGCTGTTGTCCTGATTAAGCTCTATCCATCCAATTAGCTCTGCCTGCTCATGAGCTCCAGCAGAACTTTCCAAAGTCTGACAAACTGTTTAAGTTACACTTTACTTGAGGAGCATGGTTATGCATTACAAGCAGATTATAGATACAGCAGTGGCTGGGGTGGCTGAGGCGGATGGCGTGCGTACACCAGAGACCAGAGTTAACATCCACAGTCCCATCTGTGATTAAGTTTAAGCAACAAAAGCAGTTTGGTTAAGGGAAAGATTGTAGTTTCTGTTAAATGTAACAGTCTGAAATCACCATGGAGTTGATTTTGATTTGATGATGATTTTGATGAAAATATATCTCATTGTTAGTCAAATTTTAGTAATGAGATTTGGTGACACATAAGCACATTAGTCTAATTTTCATAATGCATTTTAAATGTTTATGCCTATTCCATTTTGAGGCAACAGCTGTCACTAACTATGTGTACACTTATACACAGACTGAGTCACCTCAGTAAATACATTAAGTCAATCAAGTCAATAATACATTAAGCATTTCTGTTTGAACAGAACTGCTCTCTCTAATCTAGTCTGGTACAGTTGTTCTGTGTGGGTTTAGTTTGAGAGGAGACGCTATATTGTCATCGATATCGTGATGTTTCTCTGGCAAACATCTGAAGGACAATTTATGCAGGCTGCCAACCGATGGACCAATAGAGACATAACTTTGCAAAATGTAGCTCAAAAGGTCAAGCAGCCAAATCATCTTCTGAACAACAGATATTTTGGGCAGCACAGGAAACTTTCAGGAACTAATCTATATGTTCCCACAGACGCATGCAGGGTTGTTGAATATTTGTCCATCTTTAAGTTCCTTAAGGGAAAAATACATTTATGATGCTAAATTACAATAGAGGTGCACTTGTCAAATATAATGACATATGTTTGCCCCATTCACTTTGATGAACAGTTGTTTATGACATCTAAAAAGTAGCTGTGTACAGAGTTTTGCAGAACCTTCCTGTAATGTTTGCATTTATAAGTGGATTTCTTTGTTTTTCTCTGGTATGAAATATGGCTGAAAAAAGATTAACTCTTGACGTGAATATGTTTTTGACAGTCAGGGTGCTAGTTTAGGTTCCTCAACTCAGTCTTTTAATTTTTGTGACATAATAATGCTCATTATGGAGCTTAGATACTCAGACATTTGACGGGAGGAAATAAGGGAAGAAACCAAGCAGAAACTATGTTGTTGTCAAAGTCAGTCAAACTCATGGTCACAGAATGGCAGTGAAACAAACACAGTACTTAGTGATAAGCTGTGCGCAGCTTGGTATTAAATTGCCTCACTTGGGATTAGAGGCTGGGATCTGTGGTGTGGTAAATCTGTGCTTTACCAACTGAGCTTAACTCCAAATGATACAGCAGTCAGGCTCAAAAGGCATTCACAACTGGATCCCACATCTATGCATGTGTACAAGAAATTCTTTTTGGGGCCAACCAGCAGACTAACTGAGATGAGTTTTACTGCTGCAACTAGAGAATTGTAATCAGCACCAGAGCTGAAAGCTGTGATCAGAGTTTGAGTTGTAACAGTGCTTTTGAAATAATTTCTAATATTACTAAAATATTATTATTAAAACATTAAAACTGACTTTGTAATCTGGTAATATACAGAACAATAACCAAAATTTGACTGAGTCAACCATGTTAACGACATTCAGAGGCTGTACTTAGGCGTAATGCTGTTTTGAGATGAATGACATGTTTTGAAGGTAATCAGGGGCTGGAGCTGGGTAGAGTACACACTGGACAGGCTGCCAGTCTATTACAGGGCCAACATATAGAGACAAACAAAACTGCAATCTGTCCAGGGTGTACCCTGTACCCCCAGGATAGGCTCCAGCCCCCCCCCTTCCGCGACCCTTAATGGATAAGTGATATAGAGTACCCACAGAAAACCCACGCAAGTACAAGGGGGAACAGAAAAGCCCCAGCCGAAGGTTTGATCCCAGAACCTTCTTGCTATGAGGCAACAGTGCTAACCACTGCACCAAGACAGATTAATGCAAACACTACAATTACAATGCTGCAAGCACCATTCAGGGATTGTTGACTATCTTGGTTTAGCTTCTTAGCATGCTAATATATGCTAATCAACATTAATTAGTTAATGTTGATAACATTAATTAGCTAATGTTGATAAGCAACATTAACTAATGGCTGGTAATCAATCATGAAAATACATTTATTTCAGTGCATGACTGATAACTTTGACTTCCAATGGAGCTAAATGGAAAGTCAGCACATCTGCAAATATCAAGACTGCTCATAGGTTGTCTGGGCAATGGCCCCATTATATTGTCTAGTGACCATGGTAATGATGGTAGAATCAAAGGAGGAAGGTAGATGGGTCAGCAAAATACAAGACTTTCATACAGGAAACTGCTGTTGTTTCCCATTTGAAAACAACAGCCATCATTGTTTCTTTTAACCACGACCATTCCTCATTATAGTAATTGCATCAACTGTAACTGAACCATGGACCTTGATGTTGTATATGCATTTTAACAACTGGGCCACCAGGAAGGGCTAGTACCTTCTACATTAAAATCTTTGGTTAATTAAATTCTTCAGTATTTGTGGGTGTCTTAAAGAACAATAACAAAAAAAAAAAAAAAAAAAAAAAAAAAAAAAAAAAAAAAAACAATACCAGCCATGTTGTCTTTGCTGGTAACCAGCATGATCTGCGATTGATAAAAATCTCATTTACATTTTCAAGATTTTGTTTTATTCTTTCAGCACATATGGTGAATATCTACTCTGTCCTGTTTCCACATAGACAAGCTACAGAACTATACCTAAAACTACATTCATGTTCAGGTAAAAAATAGTATTCAGGATATAAACCAAAAGCCCTGTTATGACAACAGCACTTAGGAGAATGATGGAGTGGAGAAGAGTTGTGGTATTGAAGCAGAGATCCAACACAAATACCTTGTGAGGAAATGTCTAATGGAATACTGATAATGCTTTGTCATATTTTGGCTTCGGAGCAGAACAGTTTCTTCAGTTTCAGAACAGCTGAAAATGGTGGTGGTATAGAGTTTGTGTTGCAAAACACTGGTCTTTGCATCTTAGCATAATGTATCAAACTCCATAGACATGTGTAGTTAAGGCTGCTTATATTGCTATTGGGTCCTAGCTGGGTCTTCAGCTGTGTTGTTGGCACATTGTAACAGCCTCATTCTTCACAAAAATGGGTGAGACTCATTGTTGACCCTTAATCTTTTTCAGCGTCTGTTTCTGCTTCTGCAGGAATACCCAGGAAGGTTACTAAAACTATTGAAATGCAATAAAGGGAACAATGACAATAGCAATACACTATATATCTTTTTGACCAAACATCATTCAGAGTAATAAACCATGGTCATTCAGGTATATTTATGTGAAAATGAACGATATACACAATGACCTGTACTTATTATAATATATAAAAGAATATGTGAGCAAACTAAATTTCATTTTATTTTAAATGAATTTCACTTCCTATGGACAGTTTTTGGTCTCTACCAACCCCTGAGGGAGCTGGGCTCTCACTATGTCTTTCTTCTACTGGTTAGTGAAGAAGTAGTGCAAAGGTAGTGCTCTGAAAAACAGCTGTCTGCGATGCCGGAAAAAAATGCTATGAAAGCAGAACAGTAATGCTGTGGACCAGACGGCTAAACAGTGAGCAGAAACTTACTACCAGCCTTCGTAAAGCCTGGGGCAGCTGGAGATTCAGGTGATAATTCTGTAGGTTCATCGCTATGACCCCTTTCACATGGTCACGTTGTTTTCACGTTGTCATTTGATACACTGTTGCTATAGAAATATTCAGTAGAGCTGCTTTCAGTACTGCATTTTAAGTTTCAATGCTATGGATGAATTTGAAATGTATTTTGTAAGATATAATTGCAGGTTTTTAGCATTTTCTTGCCTTGTAAACAATGGAGAAGAGACAAGGAGGAGACAAGGATAAGGAGATTCTAAATGAGTCTTTGCCTTAAGAATAAACGTGTAATAAGTGTAAATGAATATTACATAAATCACTGTAGCTGTTGGATATTGCTGTGGTCATGTGTAAAAACATTTTTAATTCTATATGTGCATCCAAGTCAACTTCAAAGCCAGAATACTTGGTTGATATCTCAAAACTGGCTAAATGCTGTGACAGTAAAGAAGCTGATAATATCATAAATCTGACAAGCAAAAAATGAAAACCAAAAAAGAAAAAGAAAAAAAGATCTAATTAAATCTCAACACCAACTGTACACTCAGTTACCATAGAACTGCTCATGTAATAAATTCAAAGTGACTTCTTTATTCTGGAAGGTTAACGGTTGAATTTATGAGACAGAGACTTTCAGGCCACTGTCCATCAAAGTCACGAGGTAATGACATTTGCCAATCGTTTTGTCTTGTGCTGTAGGAATCTGGTACAGGATGTGCTGCTCAGATTTAACACATTTCAAGTAAATATCTGCAGGAAAGTGTCCAGAGAGCTCATTATCATCTTTTTTTTTTTTTCAAATGGAGTTTAATGATTCATTTTCATGCCTTATTTATGATATGAAAGCAGTCAGCAAAGCCTCTGTAAATCCCTTCATTCTGACTCACACTGACTCAATGACATACTTTATTTGGTGGCCATCATTGTCATCATTCTAGGCCAAACAAACAATCACCACACTGTAATGGGTCAGCTATGCAGCAAAAATTGGGCCAATGGGGGAGGATGGAGTTGGTGCTCAGGCAAGCACGTGGAGGACGGAGAGATATTGTGATGTGGCATAACCAGAGTGGAATAAAAAAGTGAAGGTGTCAGAGCATGTACAAATCAGAAATGAAGACATCTCCATCCCATCTGATTCTATTTGGAGACAAAAGGAACATTAAGTGATGCAGATTAATATTAAGCATGCAGAGATACAGTAATAGCCGTGATCAAAAATCATCTCCACTGTGGCTCCAGGAAAAAGCTGGGGGTCATACAACTGTCATGACTCTCTCCCTGTCTATCTACCACTGCCTCTCCTCCCTCCTTTATGTGTTTTTTTTACTCCTGATCCCCTGATGCCAGAAGCATACAATGCATGCTAGAGCCCTGAGGAATAGTCTATCAACTCAGCGCCAAAGTGAACCCCCCCCCCAAAAAAACAACAACAACCAGGCAGTGGGAAGGAGATTAACATACAACATAGTGGAGAGAAAAGAGCTCCATTCATCAAACATACAGAGTTTCCTGCATTAAAGAAGGAGACAAGTATACTGTTCAATCAGGAGCACACACTGCATACCATATCAACCACAGTGCTCCATATACACTGTGGAACACATCAAAGTAGTTATTTTCTATGAATGCAGGTGATTGATGTTAAATGTTGAGTTTGGCTGTTAGTAACTGCTGTCTTTGCTTTTCTCTTTTCTGCCTTCCAACACCAAAAAGTAGACCAAATCCCAAAATTCTCCTCCCAGCCAGTGACCGGGAATGTATCTTTATAAAAATCCCAACTCAAGGTCCACTTTCAACCCGGCTTCATCAGTGCAAAAATGAACATCGATCATTTAAGATCTCTTCCACGCATTTTAAGACATGAAAATATTCTGCTTGGAGCAATAATTTGTGTCAGATATGTTGTTTTTCCAAAGAGAAATCAATCACCTGTTCACAATTACATCTGCTCCTTCTCCCTGATTGACAAATTCACAAACTTAAAAAGGAGCACCTGTACACCTGCTTGTTGTTAAACAACCAAATCTTGTGGCAGCAGTGCAATGCATAAAATCCTTCAGATACAGATCAGGAGCTTCTGTTAATGTTTACATCAAACATCAGAATGAGGAAAAAATTTGGTTTCAGTGACTTTGACTGTGGCATGATTGTTGGTGCCAGATGGGCTGGTCTGAGTGTTTCTGAAACTGCTGTTCTCCAGGGATTTTCATGCACAACAGCCTCTCATTCTGCAGACAGAGATGTCTGGTTATTGAGAGCCAGAGAAGAGTGGACAGGCCAGTTTGAACTAACAGAAAGGTGACTCAGATAACCACTCTTTCCAACTGTAGAGAGAAGAAAAGCATCTCAGAGTGAACAACACATCAAACCACGAGGTGGATAGGCCACAACAGCAGAAGACCACTCAGCCTAGAACAGAAATCTAAGGCTGTAGTGGGCACAGTATCTGCACTGGAAAGGTGAAGAGTGGAAAAACATAGCCTTGTCTGATTAATCTCAATTTCTGTTGAAGCCCACAGATGGTAGGGTCTAAAATTTGGCATCAACAGCATGAATCTCTGGATGCAACCTGCCTTGAGTCTACAGTCCAGGCCAGAATGTTTTCTTGGCACACTCTGGGCCCCTCAGTACCAGTCAAATATGGTTTGAATAACACAGCTTATCTTAGTATTGTTGCTGACCATGTTCATCCCTTCATGGCCACAGTGTACCATCCTCTAATGGCTACTTCCAGCAGGATAATGCTCCATGTCACAAAGCAAAAGTCGTCTCAAACTGATTTCATGAACGTGGGTTCACTGTACTTCAATGGTCTCCCCAGTCACCAGATCTAAATCCAATAGAACACCTTTAGGGTGTGGTAGAACAGGAGATTGGTAGCATAATGCTCACCTGACAAATTTGTAGAAATTATGTAAACATGTCAACGTGAATCAGAATCTCAAAGAACATTTCCAACATTTTGTAGAATCCACTACATGAAGAATTCAGGCTGTTTTAAGAGGAAAGGGAGGCCCTAATCAATATTATGAAAGTGCTATGCAGCATCAATAGCTAAGCTTGATGAGAGAGTTTAGGAATGTCGTTGAGAGCATGGCTGCAACGCAGGTTTATAGCCCACATGCAGTTACTACTTCACCCTCATATTTAGGGATGAGGGTACAGAGAGGGATGAGGTAGAAAGTAGTATTACAAGATGGGATGGGCTGAGGCTAACTGGTTAGTATGGTGACTTTAGTAGACACCTCTGCAACACAACACATATACCCTCAAACTTACACGTCTTTCAACCTAAAGACAGTTATCTCTTGTGTCAAAGTCCTGTGTTTCATCGACCCATCCATCCACCCTGACCTCCTCCCTACGCAGACTTCCTCTCTCTTCATTTTACATCACCTGACATTCTCCTTTGCTCCTGTAATAATTAGTATGACCTCCAGGTCACCTAACAGTAAAACATAACAAACTTAAACACAGTCTTTGCAGTTAGCATGCAAGAAATCAACATACTTAACCATTTTATACTGACTACACTAACATGTCTCTAAATATTTAACACCAGAGATGGATAGAGGCAGAGATCAGTATTGATATATGTTATATGTTTTAATAAACTGGTATTGACTAAAATAAAGAGGATCAAATTCTAGTCCTTTCTTTACTGTACTCATGTCCAGCTCAGCATGCTAATATGCTGCCCATGTGCTTTGAGTGCATGTAATTATTTGGGCGTAGTGCTGCGTAGAGGCTTTGAGCTCTGAAGCCCTTAATAAAAGATTCACTGAGCTCCAAGACCAGCTAGCCTTCTTATTAGCACATAGCAGTATACAAAAATGTAGCAGCTTCTCATTTGTAGCCAGCACTGACTGTTGCCATAGAGAAAAGAGGCTCCTCTCTGTAACACTTACTGTTGTGTTACAGTACATCTTCTCTGGTAAAACATCCTTTGAAACATCGTATCAGGATTTGTTCATGAGTAGCTCATGAGAAATATGTTGTGTGTGAGACATCTTTGGCATAAAAAATCTTTTGGGATGAAGTTCTATCTTAACTCCTATTCAAGTTGTAATGTCAGATTGCACGCAGACCCAATTTTGAAGCACTCAGGTTGGGATCAAGGCCAAAAACACATCCGTATTTAATACTTTACAGGATTTTTTGGAGCTGTTGTCAGAGGCATATGGAGGAGGGAGGGTGTACAAAAGACGGACATCAAAGTTCTTTTTTTAGAACCATAACCATGTTCTTTACTTGACCCAAGTCTTCTTTGTCGCCCAAGACAGTACAGGTGGGATACACAATGTTGAAAATAATGCTGCACTGGCACAAGATGAACTAAACAGTATAATGGATCATCATTCTCATTTTTTGTCCAAGAAGCAGGCACATGCAGCTCTGCCGCTTGAGCCCAGTGACTCATAATCCATGTCGTCTTTCATTTAGAGAGAAGAGCAGTTGGCGTATTGCGATATGGAAATAAGAGGAGCTGATCAAAGCTCTCCTCCCCTGGATGAGCTCTACATCTGTCTCTCCAAGGACTCCCAGCCTGCCAAGAGCTGCAGCTCCTAATACAGACGTTTCAGCACTCATGCCCAGCCACCCGCCATCATTAAAATTTCATATTGACACACAACTCACAGATTCCTTCAAGCCCTACAGGCTCAACTGTGTCTACCTGACTTACTCTGACGCGCTCTCCTTTTCCCCTCTTCACACCAGCCAGCTGATTGGACTGGTCTGAGGTCTGAGGAGAGATGTTTATCAGTGGATGACTGATTTATTAGGCCAGTATTGAGAGGGAGTAACAACAGCTCAGCTCCTCTCAAGCCTGCAAGAATCTTAAAGTAATAATAAATAAATAATAAACTTTCAATCTATAGCACCTTTCAAAACCAGAGTTACAAGGTGCTTCACACAGTACAGTTCTGTTTAATATAGTAAGTCTGTGTGTGAATATGTGTATATGTATGTAGAGAGAGAGAGATTCTGCAGTGGTGAATGTATTTTCTGACTGTTGGAATGAACTCAGATCAACAGCCAGATGCAGTTTTAACTCTGATGAATATTAAATCATATTAAACTTCAGGATTAAGTATAATTACTGGGGATAAACTGACAATTAGTTTAATGACATTTTTCAGCCAATATCTGACTTCCACTAATTAATCAGTATCTGATTTATAGTTGTGCCTAATTCAAAATATGATATGCATTGATCCAGGACATACTGACTGTACTGAGCTTGTTTTTATATTTATATGGTGTTTATGTCTTTCATGTTCCAGACACACATATCTGTGCCAGAGAAAAGGGCATGCTTTGAAAAAATAAATTCAGTGTATTTATGTAATTTGTCTGTTCTTTAGAGTGAAAGTACACTTTCATCATTCTCTATCCTTACTACCTTTATCATCTATTCTCTGTTGTTTTCAACAATGAAAATTTGAAAAGAACTATTAAAGAAACTTATATACTGTATATCTGTCTGTCTCTCTGTCTCTGTCTCTCATCCGATGGATTTCAAACTTGGCAGGTGTACTGCTGAAGATCCAAGGAATGTTGAGTGTGAAGTATTCTGGATGAGCAGTTCCTTCAAATATTGCTTTCCTACATTGATGTGAACAAAGAGGTGGAGTTACACTATGCGTAGTGCAGCACCCGGACAATTTACAGCGTGCACACCCCTTCACTGTGTAACGTATTTGTTGTGCTTTTCACATGCAAACCAGGTCTGCTGAGTGCAAGATTGCAGGCTTGATTTTATGCTATACTGTGTTGTGCTTTGGATGTTTCAAAGCTTTCTTTGGGTACTGTTGTATTTACTGTACGTTTCAATCATTTAAGCACATAGGGGCAAGGACACAGTTTTCAAATCTGAGGGCATGGGCTATGAGTATGAGAGCGCTGTGCAATACAGTAATGTTGGGAAAGCTCAAAAGTGAGACTAAACTAAACTCGTTGAGCAGCAGCCACTGTGGCCACTAATAAAAGAATTAAAAGGCAATGGAACATTACATTTTCCTCCATTTTCCAACATTCTTTTGGTACAGTTATCAGTGAGCGACATGACTGGAAGCGAGTGGAACTGGACAACAAACAGGTTCCCTGAGTTAAGGTGTTTTTGGATTTTGGAATGGAAAATAATGAAATGCCAAAACACTATGCAACATTTTATGCTAAAAGATGTAACAGTGTAACAGCAGCACAAGAAGAGAAGCCTCTTAAAGTCAGTCCTCAGAGTCAGCAGTGTTAGTTGTGCAGCAATATCTAATGTTGGCTAAAATTAGCTAACATCAAAAATACATAAGCTACTGGTAATACCAGAACAAGTAAGACTGTTGCAGTAAGATTCCTGAGTGTACTCAATTAATGTGGGTGAGTTTTACTGCATGTAAAATCGACTTTCCAGAGAAAGAATGGGCCAATTGCTCTTCCAAAACTTTCAGTCTCATTATAAATAATGAGATAATGGATAATGTAGTACCACCTTTTAATGAGAACATAAGATTCAGTAATAAAAAGAGTCAATCTTTGCTCTTTCACAAGCCTATCTTTCATCAAAGCCAGTATTCAGTTCGTGATCTCTCATGCAGTGAGATGTCACTAAAAGCATTTTAAACCCTCAGCATCCCTTGTCTCTCCCAGCCTTTCACAAATATTCCTCTGCAGCTAAAATCCATGCTAGTCTTTCCAACTGTTGTGTGATAGATGTGTTGAGAAAAAGGAGGTGATGCCTGCTTTGATCAACATTATCTCCATGCAAATTCCAACCCCAGGGGGAAGAGGTATGTGGCACCTCACTGCTCAGTGCCCTTGCTGATTGTATTTGGGAGACAACACATGAAGATGCCTGGAGAGGCATTCAATCTTCCCCTCTCTTCAGGCATTGCAGAAATGAGTGATGCTGAGACACCTCCAGTCCTATTGTCATTCAGCTGCAGTGTCAGGACAAAGGGGAAAGGAAATGATGCAGGGGCTAAATTTGTGTTACATGGCAAAATTCTGTTCTAGCGGGACACACCTCATTTTGCCAACTTGACTGGAAACAATTGATTTTGGCTATTTTCACAGAAAGCAGTTGGAAGTTGGAGGCAATGATGGGACATGAGAAAAGGAATGTTAAATAAAAAAAGCTCTGTCTCTCTACATTGTAGATTTCATGTGGTTCTGTTCTGTGCAAGAGACACAGAAGGAATCAACTTGACATGTAAAGAGGCAGCTGTGTCAGGTGTGAGGGGGAAGGATGGCAAATTTAATGGAAGATGGATGTCAAAACTGCAGCAGGATGATAACTCCCCAACAACAACACCATCAACAACGATGCCTTCAAAAATTCTAATGGTAAAATATTTACTGTGCTGCGCTCAATGATAACAAATGCAGATGAAAAAGGTCTAATTTGTCATCATGTTGGCGTTGTGGCTGTGTTTCTAGAATTAAAATGTACATATGGTGGGTAGCCTATTGGCTGACACACACATTTCACATGTTCAAAAATGAATCACAATGAATCACATGAAATCTTAAATATCACATGTGAGAAGATCCACTTCACGTGTTCAGCATTGTTTGTGCATCCACAACCTCAACAACAACAGCCTTGGTTTTACATCATTCTATTGACGGACAGCAATTCTAACCCTAACCCCAAAAATCAGCTCTGCATATGTATAAGGAAGAGGGAATTTCACAGTTTCAGTTTCCATTTATTCATTTTATTCTATGTATTTATTCATTTGAGTATATGACATACAGACTGTTGCAGTAACGGTGTATCACAAATTGGCAAAATGGCAACCAAAAAAATTGGCATCTCCAGTTTGGCAGTCGCCGTCGAGATAAATATAAAACCTATTTCAGGTGTTGATAATCTTTCTCACATATTAATACACACACACACACACATGTTGTAAAATGTTGAATAAATTTATATACAGGCAAATGTGTTATTCACATGTGAGATATTTAACATTTGAATGTAATGTAATGTAAAAATGTAAGTTATGTTTTAACAATTTTTGTAAGGCTAAATTCGACTATTTCACTTTTCTTCCAGTAGAATTTATGGGTAAAGAGAGCTTTGAAAACGCATTTAAACCATCATGTCATGCAATAAAATTTAATAAAATAAAAATATAATTTACCCGAACAAATAAAACATAGAAAATTCAAATAATACAGGGTACAAGGTGGGGTGCTTTGAACTTAGACTCTGTATCCTCAAAATCCTGTGTACATCCCTGACTGCAGCTACACTGACACAAATCTTCAAAAACAAATGAGATGGCAGCCCTCTGCAGTGGATAGCAGTGCAGAGAACACACACCTCTTCCTAACACTTCAGAGGTGCTGACTGCCTTTACTGAACCATAAAATGCCAAGAACAAAAACTCATGAAAGGCCAGTGAGTTTGTAGAGACATCATCAATAGTATAGCACAGCAGCACCATTTAACATAATGTAGATCAGACTGGGCCCTGATACTCATTATGGGCTGTGTCAAGGCTCGGGGAGAAATCAATACAGGCAGAGGAAAGAGGAAAAATGCTGAACATAACTCCTGAAAAATAAGATGTTGGAACTACTGTACAGTACAGTGGACTAGTAAGTTGGGATATTGTTGATGCCTCCATGCAGTCAGTGCTCTGCACAATCAGCAGCAGATATGCTTTAGCTGCCCAGTGTAATTGCAAAAGGATTGCTATTTAAAAATAAGGACAAATACTGATGGTGCTCCATTGTGCAATCCTTCATTTAAAAGCAATAACAAGAGTAATCTGTTAATGATTTCCCCTCCTGTTAATGGATGTTTCTTTGTCTACCAAGGTCTTTCTGGAATAACATCCAAACAATGCCAGGCATTGTCCTGCAGGGTGGACACAGTCGATTGTGTATGTTGTGTTGATGTTTTTAAAGAGCTTCTGGGAGCACATGAGTGATTTGTGGAGTCTGAATGGAAAGGCAAACAAAAAACAAAGATGTGAACTTCCTCTGCCAAAACCACCTTCTGCAAAGTCATGGGATCCTGTGGCCTTGAACACTATGTCACTGTTTTCAAGTCAGCCTTGACAAATCTGGGCTGCCCTAAAACTTTAGCACTTTTTTGTGTGCTGAGAAGAAATGGACAACAAGACTTTGTGAGTCCATTCATTTATCCATCCATGTTTTATATCCATGTTCTCCTAATCAGGGTTAAATGGCCTAACTATGATGTGACAGATAGTGAGTGAATGTCATGTTGGGTTTTATTGACTGTACCTGGAAATTGCGTTTAAGCATTTTTTTTAAATTTTATATTGGGGATGAGAAGTTAGACACATTACATTAATGCATTAAACCCAGACAATAACATTCATGCTTATTTAACCTTTTCAATGAGAAATGTTTTTGCTATTCAAAAAGCAGCGTTTTGAGACAGTTAGGAGAGTTTTTTTGATAAACTGAAAACTTATTGTCAGATTAGCGACAGTGCTAAGCTAATGAGCCAAGGAGTTTACTAACTCATTGAAGCTGATAGCTCAGCCTTGGGTAAAGCAGAGATGTCTACAGGCATATCACTCTGTGCCTGTTGATTCATCTAATACTTGTCACTTCCAGTCATATTTATCTTTGTCCTCTACAATTTGTGTTTTAGCAAAATTCTATTACCTAATACTTGAGGTTCAGCTTCAAAACAACACATTTTCTAATTCTATTATTTATAAGTTACAAAGCCACATAATTCTGCTAAAGTGTCTGCATCTGCTTTTTATTTCTTTTTAGATTTTGATTTTCAGTATAAACACTGCTGTTTTACTGATGTCCCAAAAACACTGAATGTTCAACACCACACAACAAAAGCAACTGCAGGCATGACGCTAAGCTAGACTTTTTCTGCATGGCAACATCCATACAGTTCTAATTATCATGGTTATAACAGGCAATAGCAACCTGAAAAACATTTATTTTACCTATATCTAAAATCTACGTATAAATTGGAAAAGGATCAGGACTAATATAAACATGACTTATACTTAACATATTGGGCTGACTACATTTAATGTTCCAGTGAACATTCAGCCAGATGACACAAAGGAAGCTTTGTGTAGTAGGTGGAAGCATGATTTAATCTCACATCTATGCTTTTATTACATATTGCTTTTTCATGATGTTATAAAATGTGTAACACTGTGACACTTTCATTTTGCATTTATACTGAATGATAAGCTCCCTTAATTTGGAAATGATCATGTGCGTCATGGCTGTTTAATAAATGGTTCAGTCATTCTTCACCACAGTGAAGAATCAATTAGCTGAGATTTTTATAAAAAAAAACACATCTAAGTTTTTCAGTGACCTTGATATTGAAGCACCTTCTGCTCATGGACTTATTCTGAACTGCTGTGAGCATGCATTTCTGTGGAAAGGACAGAGCAATACCCCAAGACTGGGGAAGATTGTGTTCAGTTTTTATATGTGTGAAGTAAGGCTCTCAGACAGATTGGAAAATTATCAATATTCTCTTTTTGGAGACTTTGTAAAACAGTGCCAGCAGTTATCAAAATTTGACCCTGTATCACTTTTTGGAGAGATTCAAAAATACAATTCCTCTCTTAGCCTCAGAGCACTCACCTCACTCTTTGAATATCAGACATATTTTTGTTAGTGCTTTCATTGAATGTGGGTGAGAGAGAGAGCACACAGCATCATTTCTGGATGCCCAGCACACCAGGCATTACTACTTAAATGTTGTCACTTTAAGCTGTGACCCAAGAAGTTGCCATCTTTTAATGCTACCATGCAGTTTTGGTACTGTATGGTACTGAGTGGATACACTTGTGTATTATTACAGTTCTGTTTCATGGATTTCTTTAACATTTTGTGTTGAGCTATTTTGAGACATAACAGAGATCATTTTGTTTTGGATGTTTGGGCTTAAATATTTTGTTTTCTTTCACTACTAATTAACCTTTCCTAAACAGATGAATAACTTTTATTGTGGACATAAAGTTCATATTCTGTATCTCCAAATTTTTTCACAATCTGCCAATTTTCATCAATACCTCTGACCAAAAACTGACTTCATTCCTGTATTCAGACAAAATTTCTAGTACAAATTATATAAGCTTCCATGTGAGATCAGGCATGTATTTTAATCATTCTGGATAGTTCTTGGCTGTCATACATATTATTTAAATGTACGCTGTCAAGGCCAGCAAGGCCCTCTCTGCTGGCCTAAACACTGTCACAATCACTGAATCATATTTTTTATATGTTTTTTTTCATTAATACTGTATGTATTAAATTGTTCCCAATAGCATATTCTCTTCATCTCATAGCTTTCCTCTTGGTTGCACTGCTTCCAATTCTGTTTATGTTACAGCTTTTATCCAATCAGATTTCAGCCCTGTGTTGCCAAGGTAACACAAATCAACAGAAATCTACACTGCAGGACTGGAATTTAAAATAAATGAGAAATCGTTGCCTTGAATCAGATTTCATATTGCCGAGACCAGGGGCCACTTGATTGGACGGTCAGAGAGTGTACTGGTCAGAGGTAGCAAACTGCATCTATAGCTACTAGTGCATGCTAAAACTGACTGGCTGAAGAGTTCAGTGACTCTGTTGTAGAGGTTATCTATGCATCTCAGTTCCAACAATAAGTCCTTTTCTATCACCATGGAGGCTAATGCTGAAAGTAAAGTCGCATTTCTCACACAGGTTTTAATTCGCTTTAGGGCTGAGAATGTTTGCTCCACAGAAGCAGTTTTTTTATTTGTCTATAAATAATCAGCAGTTTTGGTGAGAAAAAAAAATCTATTTTACCTATATTTCATTGTCATTAGTTGATATTGATGCTTCTGCTGGAGATGCTGTGTGTGGCTCAGCTGTGGCTGCAGTGTTTAGAGACCTGTTGAATTGGGTTAACTGGGTTTTTGTAGCATTGTTTCAGTGATGGCATTTATTATGGCTACATGACATGTCTGTGCAAAGTTCTGTTATACTGCGTTTCTGTATATTGTTGATGGTTTCTATAGCACTGACATCATAATGACGGTATTAAAAGGTGGGTTAATTCAGGTGGGACATCAGTGAGGGCCTAGGTGTGAAACACACAGATCTGGTATTTAATAGGTATATATTACATACTGTATGTTAGGTTCCCACGCCACAATGTTAAAACCACTGACAAATGAAGTGAATCTTCTTATAATGCAATGTTCCACTGGAAATCCTTTGGTCCTGGCATTCATTTGAATGTTACTTGACTTGCACCATCATTGTTGCACCACTCCCGAATGGCAGGGGCCTCCCTCAGCAGGACAATGCTCCCACCACAAAAAAAGCTCAGAAATGGCTCAAGGAACACAACAAAGAGCCAGAGGTGTTGACCTGGCCTCCAAACTCCAGATCCCAATCTGATCAAGTATCTGTGGGATGTACCAGAACAAGTCAGATCAACAGAGGCCCCACGCTGCAACCAACAGGACCCAAAGGATTTGCTGCCAATGTCTCAGTGCCAGACACCACAGGACACACCCAGAGGTCCTGGACACCCAGAAGCCATTGAGATCAAGATATGAAAACTCCTCAAATTACAGAGAGGGTTCCACTCAAAGTCCAGCGCCTTGAGACAATGAGTAAAGAAAAGAGGGAGGGTGGTGGTGGTAAGTGTCAGAGCCACGATCCTGGATGAAACAAGAAGTCATCCATGAATACAACAGGGATGAACTGCTAAGAGAGAGGACGGGGGGGGGAGACCTAGCCCCTCCATGGGATATATCATCGGCAGTAAAGGAAGTGGCTGACTCAAGATGTCCTACCACTGGTGAGAAAATGCTCACCTGAAGGACAGCGGAGAGGATCATAGCAGTAAAAGAAGAGACCCTTCGCACCAGAGCCATAGAGGGAGAGGTCTACCACAGCAGACAGGACCCAAGGTACAGGCAAAGACAGGATATACCACTAAAAAGTGGTTGAGAACAACAGAAATGAGATCCTGTGGGACTTCAAGTTCCAGACTAACAAACAGCTGCTGGCTAACCAATTAGACATAGTGGTGTTTGACAAGGAGCAGAAGAGGGTGGTATTGATAGATGTGGTAATCCCAGCTGACAGTAACATCAGAAATGCAGAGCACAAAAGACTGAGAAGTATCAGGGTCTTCCAGAGCCCCAGAGTGGTCATAGAGAGAAGATATATACCACATTGACACTAGAATCAGACTCAGACTTTATATATAGCCTTGGTATATCGGTGCAAAAAAAAACCAAAACATATTGATGCTAAAACAACAAAGACAGATAGAAGTAAGAGTAAAAGCAAAAAATAAATTCTACATGAGATAGAATTCATATCCACATTTTAATAAGTTCTTACCCATGTTTTGATTAATTTGTGAGCACAAGGTAAGTGTATATACAGACAGCCATGATAACAGACAGACTTTCTGCACAGCACCTGCTTCAAATATCAGTGTTCAGTTGATTATTAATAAGCAGGGATGTGCCTGGATCCAAATAAGTTATTTGGTGAAGCATAAATAGTTCAACAGATAAAATAACCATACACATAACAACTGTAATACAACTTGTGCCATGTAACAGCTATATTCAAACTTATGTCTACAACCACAGTGTCTCGAAGCTATGCCCACCTTCTCCCCAACACGCTACAAAATTAGGGAGGGTCGCCACAAGATAAAAATTCCCAATCTGTTTTCAACATAGGACTTTGATTTTACTAAGCTGCCGTTTCGTACATTAAATGTTGAAAAGCGAACACTATATAGTGTAGTCACCCCACCTAGTCGGCACGCAACAAGCAGCGGGCTGTCAGCTGACTGTTCCCAGCTGTCACTCAGGGAAATGCTCAAATCGAAGAGGAGGAGGCGGGGCTAGAGAAACTAAGCCCTTGTGCTGGAATTCTTTCAAACCCTTTCAACTTGCACATCCAAATGAAGCTTAGAACCTGTAGTTCTTAGCAGTGTTAATTTCCTCCATTAAAAAACAAACAAACAAAAAACTGAGATGTAGCATGCTCAGCAGTAATTCAAACTGGGGTAACATTATACATTAGATAGCCTGCATTATTCCCTTCAACTAAAGGATTATATCTTCACTGTAAATTGTTTCTATTTCCAATGCAAAACAGAATCTTTTGATTCTGGTTAAGGGAGGAGTTCACAAAACTTGTGGAATATATATTCCTAATCAGTTATATGCTTTTTTGATGCTTTGAAGGCACAGCAATTGCACTGATAATAAAAAATTGTTTGAAAATACAACTTTTGCCAGATTTAACAGGACTTATAAACCACACACACTTCTGGTCTTCTATCTGAAAACAGAGACAGATCATTTTGTTGGCTGAACAGATGCAGATACACATAATGATGTCTCTGTACATCTTTATAGCTAACAAGGCAACACTCTCCAGTGCTCGTCACCGTATGGTTCAGTATGCTCCAGGTGCTGTGGCTCTTCAGCATAAGGTGAAGTACAGCCCAATACAATTGTGACACGTTTTACTTTTTAATGTTAAAAAGCCCCAACAGTTTAAAACTTAAACTCAATACAATTAACTTCATAATCTTTGTACAGTGTTCACTTGTGCATGGCAATAGTAGAGTACAGTTCTACGTTACAACTAAGACACACTGCAGAGCCCTCAGACTCCTCAGACCCCTTCCCATGTGGGAGTGAAAGGGGTGAGCATCATGATATTTTACACTAGTTGGCTACTTATCTCTACTTCCTTATCATCAACGTGGGTTATGGATGGAAATGACCGATGTGTGTGTAAAGTGTCACTAGAAGCTTGTCAGTCCAACAAAGGGTGAGAGGAAGGCTGTCTAGCACCTAGTATGTTGCAGTGGGGATTTTACACTACACCCTCTGATTTAAAAAGGAAAAGCAAAAACCTTGAAAATTTGGAATAATTAAAAACAAAGCAAGAATGAGGTGTGTTATAAGTTCTTTTGCTTGAAGTGTATTAAATTGAACAGATCCCGTCCTGAGGAGGACAGCAGGGGGCCCGTCCTCCTCCGCAACCCACTTCACAAAGACAGTTCTTTCCCGCTTGGCTGCCCTGCAGGAGTCGCTGCTGAAGCTTTTTAATCAGAATTTCAATATTTCCAAAGAAAAGAGCTGATACTTGTACTTTCAAGCATATTTTGATCTCCCTCTTGCTTCTCAAAAACAGAGGTGGAGCAACCTCCTTCTTCCTCAGTGGACGAGTGTCCTCTGATATGTTCAGCTGACAGATTGTGGGCAGCAGAGTTTGTTTAGTACATACTGCAGAGTACTAGACTGAAGTCAAGGAAAGATCCAGCTCTTGATGGCAGGATAATCAGCCTCCAATCCCTCTCATCTTTGATAGAGCCCTGCAGCCCTGGGGCCTTGATCCAGTCCAAGAGCACTCATTAAAACAGCAGAGAGCCCAGGCAGGCCCTGGCACATCATGTCCTTCTGATACTCCAGCCACAGTACACACAGGCAGCCCACAGTGGGAAAGTAGCAGAGATTAGGACTTCTCAGCCCAGCTTTGTGATGCTGAATGACCTTAAACTTGGAGAGGACATATATTGGTGGCTTGATGATTGGAGTGATTATCAGTACTTCTTTAGACACTTTAAAAGAGGTGGCATCATTGAACAAGACTTTGACTCTCTGTTAAATTACTTAACTAGCACAGTATTTAGCAGGGCTTTGTCAAAAATCTATTTTGAAAAAATTCAATGATACATAATCATAAATATTAATTTGGTAGAATGACCTTGTATAGTTACTGTTTTTCTGCAAGATACCATTCATGCCTACAGAAAACTAATAATAAACCAAATGAGCCACATGGAATGTCTGTGACTGGGCACATATCTAATCTAAATGATTTTTCTAACCGAGCAGTGGATTTTCATCTGCCCCAAACATGGAAGGCATGTCTTTTTCCAAGCTCTCCTTCAGTGCAGCAGCTGCCGAGCTTAGATCCCTCTAGAATATTATGAAACTGACCTAATTTCCCAAGCTCGCTGCAGGCAGCGATATTGCTCCTTTGTACTTTTCATTTTAGCCTAAATAATTGATTCAACCCTCCTTTGCCTGTAATCTTTCCCATAAAATGCCAGCCAGTGATAGAGTCATAGCTTGTGCCATTATAAATTAAAATGGATAAATATGTAATAGCTGTTGTCTCAGTCCAATCGCAAACTCATGAGACAAGCAGCTCAATTTCATTTTTGCAAAAAAGATTCTTTTTCATAAGCCACTTTTTGGTCATATTTTAGCAGCAGCACTCCTCCTCCTATCTAGAAATGGCTAAAGCACACTGCTAAATAAGTTTCCATGTCTATTTTTGAAAGATTAACACATTTTTGAGAAGGGAGAGGCTCCAAATTGAAAATGCAGTGTGATTTATGATTTGTAAAGACTACTTTGCTGCCACACTCTCAGACATGTGCACATATGCCAAGAGGACATGCATGGATCATTGTACATAATGCAACTGTGTAATTGGAAGCATGCCAGCCCCAAACAGGCTTCCTAGCCCCCCACACCCCCCAAACAAAACCCCAAATACAAACATCTTCCAGTGCTGATATACACAACGCCTCAGGACTTTTCCACATTCTGTTCTGACACCTCTAGTCAAGTGCTCCCCAGCAGCCCAGGGACTGATAAAACATTCAGAGCAGGATTCTGGCGCCTAGTGCTGCTGCTGCTGTGGCTGCTCCTGTGATAAGGGCCCTCCTTCTCTAATTAAAGCCAAGTAAGCCCATGCTGGAGCTGCCTGCAGTGAGAAACCCGTAGAAACTGCTGGGGATGGCTGTTTGAGAAAGTCTCTGAAATATTAAGACGCCGCTGACAAATGGAGGCTCAGGTAAGCATTCTGCTGTCAGCCTCTCAGCTTCACTTCCATCACGGCTCATTGAGACAGCTCACCAGTGGAGACAGGCTGGAGGCTACTCAACTGGGTTTGACCAGTGAAGAGTTTAAAGAGTCAAACTGATATATTTTGGCATAAGTAACCACCTTGATCTCTTAAAACTTGATTTGCGTGCCAAAAACATTATGAAATATTGAAGGATAAGACTGACAATATTTTGTTAGTTGAAAATTAAAAGACCATAGAAAGACCAATAATTGAATTATTAAGTATTATCTGTGTGTCTGATATAGCTTATTCCTGTGTACCACAGACCTCTATTGCTGTTCTTTTCCAAAAGTCCAACAGTATGCTGTCCTGTTCACTCCACATCTGTCAGCCATAAAAGCATCACTCAACAATGAAGAAAATTACTATATTTAATGTAATGGGTGACAAAAAGAGTTCCTCTCTGCCCTGTAAGGATCATTTTAGTGTCTTTCAGCCCATTGTTTTGGTTCTGTCACTCACAGCTTTACTGCTTTGGTCCAGTCTCTCCACTCTCTCTCATGTTTCCAGTGGCAGCAGGTACTTGTTTTCAGTGAAGAGAGCTCTGATAAACGATACCAATACCAAATGGCAAAGAGACAAAGTTAATGACTAGCTGGTGAACAGTACAGCATTCAACAGATAAACAACCAGATATTTCCCTTGGGAACTGGTGGAGACAAAAACAGAGCTAATAGGATTGTGGATATTAGAATAACATTCACCAGGTACCTAAAAACAAGACTTCAAATCAAGGCTAAATTACCTGAGTATGTACATAAAAAATATTTGCTAACACTTATGCCCTTTCAACTTGTGTTGGCACCCAGGTGACCAGAAAATCCTAATTAATACTAATACTGCTATGATCAGTTCCCAAAAGGCAAAGACGTTCAAGAGTTAAATGTCACTAGCTTGGTAGAGAAAGCCAGTCAAATGGCGATGGCTAAGTGACCCATGGCTATAGCACCAGCAAGACAGGGAGGGCCAAATTGCATTCCTGACTTTTAGACTGCATAAAATACAGTAAGACAGATGGAATGGAGCACTGTTTTCTGAATGCTAAACAGCCAGTCATTGCAAAACACAATGGGTCTGAGTTCTAATATCAAGTGCAGTCATAGACAGAATAGTAGAGTATAGATAGTAAACCCTTGAACCACATTTCTAACAAATTTCTAAGCTAATGGAACAGTGGCTGTCCAGGATGTGACTTTAAGAGAATGATCCTTTAAGTGTCTCTCAACAGATTGCTATTGTTGTGATAGAAAAGCCACACCATGGAACACTCAACCTCTAGTATTTCTGCACATATACACCTTATAGTGAAAGGCAATGGTCCTCCATCTGAGCAGCTTATTACAACTGTTAGCCAGCATAGTTTATAGAGCGACAAATTTTGTATTAGGAGGAGGGATGGGTTGACAAAACACCAGTCTGACCACTGTCTGTTTACTGTTTCAAACCGATAGTGATCACTGTGTCTTAACCATGACCGATCCACAACCCTAAACTGAGTTTATCGCTCACTGTCATCTGACCATGATGATACACCTGCTGCCATGGGATTGCTATTTCAGGAGATGCTGCCATGGACGGGGCCATGCTTAGAGGCAAAGCACTGCTTTGTACATCGCATCAAACGAGCAACTGTAAGAGCTTGATTTAAAAAATGTAGAAAAATTTAATAAAGGCCAATATTCTATTTCACTCAGTGGGCAAAACATGCTGAGATGGTCAAAGTAAAATCCATCTGTGACAAAAGGGAAGAAAAAACACATGTTAACAGTGATAACCCTGATGCCCTGAGAGGCTCACAAAGACAGAATAATTGGGTCTCATATTCTGTAATGAGATTCCTCACTCGATCACAGCTAGACAAATGGACTGTGGAAGTATTGACACATTGAAATAACCTTTCATTTCATGAGGGGAGGGAAAGCAATGGGAGCCCTAATGCCAGGACCATTCTCCACAGTTATTCTGTTTTCAGAGTAATCGTGCCATTAACAATTCATTACCATTTCATGAAATCGGAACAACAGTGCTGAGAGCAGCTAATAGTCCTCAGAGCGCATATTTATACACAAAATATACAACTCATTTGGTGTATGACTGCGTGGCCTAATCTATGGCACTGATGACTGAAGTCATTAACCAGGCTGCAGATGATGGCGTTAGATTTAAGGTGTCAAGGAGTCAACACATTAGCAACTCATTAGCTGAGTAACGTAGGTGAGCATGGACAGGAGGGTGCCATCATTCAACACAAGTGATTGACTGTGAGTGGGTGTGGCATCATGGGAGAGATGATGGGTGGGAGTGGGGGGTTGCAAATTACAAACACAACTGAAATAATCTCTTTGAATACTACTTGTTGTGCATCTCAAGTACTACTGACGAGCACAAAAAGCAATCCAATATGAAATGGGCCAAACACTTTTATTTCTCCAAAAAGTTGGCCAATTCAGTCAATCCAGAAAGGACAGTGCTCACAGGGATGTCTGTGGGTTAGAAAGAAACATCTCAAATTGAATTAAACTTCTCTTTTTTTAATTTTTAGCCTTTATCATATGGATGATAATAGACAAATTGGAGGAAATTGGGGGAGCAAGGGACAGGAAATGCCATACAAAAAATGTCCTGATGGCAACTGGGTGCTGACAACACGACCACCGCATCAACACAGTCATCACTCCCCATGCACTCTACTAGCCGGATTTGGCTCCCTGTGACTTCTTCCTCTTTCCTAAAATGAAATTCAAGGTGAAGGATCGCTGTTTTGACACAGTTTAGGAGATCAAGTGTAAGTTGCAGATGGTGCTTGACACACTTAGAGTGGTCCAAGCCTGGCAGGTGCATGGCAGGACGGCTGGGAGCTGTGTATTTCTGCACAAGGTGAATACATCAAAGAGGATGACAGGATAATTTAAATCAGGTACAGTATTTGCTTATTATAGTCTCAGAACCTTTTGATTGAACCTTGTAGCACCAAAACTTTCTGTGTGATTGGATACCACCAGAGACTCTAGTACTATATCCTGTAAATCCAAGTTTATCCTTTTAATCCACCTCTGTAATCTCAGTTTCACAATAAGTCTCTCAAAAAGGACTTTAAATTTAAGATAGATTTTTTGGAATAGCTGACATTCCATGATTTGTTGTCCAAAAAGATTCTCAAAAAAACTTCCTGAATGGTGCTGCCAGTGTTTAATGTTTTCAGAATAGATCAGCTGTCATGGGATACCAAAAGTCTCCATTTAAAGCCAGGGTATTAATGATAATACTAACATTAATGCTGTTGCTACTAACAATGGTTAATGGCTTGTCATCAACAACTAGTGTGGCACTGATCAGGGGGCGATCATGCAAAGGTACAAAAAAGAATGCAAAATACCTCCAAAAACAATCTGTAAAAATATGAATTAAATAACAAGCATTTATTTCTTCTTATATTGTGTCCAAAAAAAAATCATGGTGCACATACATAGAAACAAGTAGGCAAAGAAAAAACGATATAGTTATTTGTGCAACAGAAATCATATAAATTTATGAAAGTAGATGAGAATATGAGTGTACAGCCATGCTAAGTACTCTGCGAGGCTAAAGTTAGGCACAGTGGTACTTTCAGCTAACATGGCGAAACATGGCCAGGAGCATTATCATGTTAAAAGTACCCACCCCCTTGGAGCTACAATAATGGCCCTGAATACAGGAGTAATTATTATGATCTGCTCTGAGATTTTCTATCAATCAACAGGTATTAAGGAACCCTGTGTATGCCAGTACTATGCAACTGTTCGTTGTGATTTACACATGCTATATACAGGTGATCCACTGCTTTCTCCACCAGTGCTTTCATTACTTTTAAAAGCAGCTTGGTATGTTACAAAATGACTGATATTACAAAGTAATTCTCACCTTCTGAGGAAGGTAAATCGAGTATGTTAAACACTTATCACCCAAGCACAATTAGCATTTCACTGTAATGTTCTTTTCCTTTTCAACCACAAATTCCAAATAATGTGAATATTTCCACCAATATTGTCATCTCACTAGCTGAGCTACACTTGCACACTGACACACTGTAGGATGGGATACCTTCCTCTAGTATGCTACCAGCAGTAAAGAAACAGACTGTTAATATTTTTTGGTTTTGGTTTGTGACAGATTGATGTTACCCAGAACACTGTTGATCCCAAATCTGGAAATTCTTTAAAGGAAACCAAAGGAAAAAGAACACGGTGACATCAGACAGCAGCAAACCTGGCTGAGTGCTGGCACACTTGGCTATGTTGTGTTAAGATACCAAATGAATCAGCTCTGGCCCACATCCTGTTAGATCTGGCTGTGTTGCGGGGGTGCAAACTTGGACTGATCATCAGTTCCAGTTGGGAACACTTTAGGCCAGTATCAGCCCATGGGATTGACCCAAGTTCTCAGGCGCATCATTCATGACCAGTCTGCAAACCAGGTGTGCTGGATTTAGGCAACTGTTGGCCCAAGCCACTCAGCATTTTAAAAGAGACTTAGTTTTGTGAGGTTTCTGTGCTGATTATAAGTTTCTGGCTCCAGGCTTTGGAAAAGTGTGCATTTTTACAGCAGTATCAATTGCTCTAAGCCTAGTAAAATAATTTCTGATGAGGACTTATTTTACTTATCGAAACATAACAGTCATGCTGCTTCAGGGTGTTTCCTGATGTTTTTGCCTTTTTAGCATTCTGTCTCTCATTTCAGGCAAGACATTTCTAAGATAATTCAATGGCAAATCTAGAGCGAATATTTCCACAGAGCTTTGTGAAACTTCTAAATCACAAAGTGTTTCTTAAATCTCTTTGTTTATAGTGATGTTTTTTTCTCAGCTATTTTATATATATATATATATACCACTGTGTCCTTGATGTGTCAAGTGAGAAAATGTGCCTGGGCAAAAAGGCTCATAAATACAGTGAATACATTTCCAAGAACACCTCAGAGAGATTGGAGAAAAGAAAATCCCTGTTGTGGAACAGCAGGGTATTTCTGTGAACTTCTATTTACCTCATGTTGGACATTATCTTGCTTATTTACTTTTTTATTCTGCATCATATATCTAATACAAACATCCATTCATTGACGTAGAAGGCTGGACTTAAAGTTTTTCCAGTTAAGTACAGCATTTGCAGTATTTCTCATTAAACATACTGTAACCTTGTATGTTTGTATTTATTTCCATTTGATAGGTTAGATCACAGCAATTTAGTAATATAGCATTATATGATGAATTTATATATATATTAAAAAAACTGCAGAGAGAAATAAAAATTAAATATTATTACACATAAGAGTGTCATTTTAAGAGTAAAAATAGCTCTATAAAGTGTAATCATATTACTCTGAACAGTGTGAAAAAACCATAATGTTAAAAATTTTTACACATTTCATTGTTAATTTTGACACTGAATTGAGTAGAATTAACTCCAATAAGTTGACACTGGCCATAGAGTAAATTTTACTCTAATTTCAAGTGGGACCAAATGTTATCTGAAACAGAGTTAAATTCAACTCTCTAAGAGTTAGATTAACACTTTTTTTTTTTACTGTGCACTGACCTGTGTCTCACTCCAGTAGAAGATTAAATGTAACTGACTCTATACAGTCTTTGAAACTTTATTCACCATAGCCAGAAATTAGGCTATTTAAACTGCTTTTAAAAACAAGCTTTAGTCTAGCTGGAATGTTGGAGATTGCTTCCATATGTGCTGATCACAGATCAAAGTTTTTCCCTCTTCTTTCTGGCCCAAATGGATTGACAGTCTAAAGTCATTGTGCAACCAACCTTTATATAACATTACTTCTGAAGGATGACACAGTAAAGTGATTTTTATTTTCAGCTGAGATCACAGGTATCTTGTACAACAGGGCTGGGATATTGACGAACAGGTCAAGACAAAGAGTGGTTGATATATGTATAGAATTAAACAGTTTTACATCAGTACTGATGCAATAAACTGTCATCAAAGAAATGAATTTGATATTTAAAGTATAAAATCAACAGCCATTGCAACAACAGCCATGTGTCAAACTGAGTGTGCTAATACTAATATTACTAATACTAATATTATACTAATATTTAAAATGACAATGTTAAATTGCTCAACCTCATAGTGACACTACAAGATCACAATGTTAGGATACTTCTTCTGTGAACAATGAAGGTACAAACTTTAATGGCAATATATCCAGTATTGATTGAGATATTCCCTCAACCCAAGTGGTGGGCCAAACAACAATTGTTGCCTACATGGAAACAAAGAATCTTCACTGGTCTCAGCTCAGTTATGCTACTTTCTGGATTTGTCAGAAGATGTAGCAGTGCTTCAGTTTTTCAGTCTTTTCTAAAGTCTCATTCAGGCAAGGGCTGCTGTCTTCTCTCCACATATCATATATTGAATGAATTCTTGAATTGTCTGTAGTATAGAAATGTCTTGTGCGATAATCAGGTAAACCAAGTGTCACATGTGGTTCATCTTGCTCAGCATCTGTCACAGAATCCAAGAGTGGTGTTACATGGGTTCCTGCACATTGGATGTATAAGTATCGACAACACACTGACACTCCCCACTCGTCACATGCAGAAGCTTAGTCAGAAACCCTTTCACTTTTTAAATGTGCAAGGAGTCATTTTTCATATGAAGGGTAGTCCAACAGACTTCCAATGTTGTCTGCTGCATTGAAAGTTGATGCATGAATCCAGCAGAGTGCAACATATTTTTTTGGATGAATGAAGCACTACATTTATTAACAGTCACTGAGTTACGAGGAGGCATTTTGGGTTAATGGTGATGCCAAGAGGTCCTGGCTGTCTGTATGTAACAAGTTTTCTCTCCTTGACACATGAAATAATTCTATACAAAACAGAGGTGGAACTAAAGTACTTTCCTGACTTTACATGTAAAAAATTCAGCTGTAAGTTCAGTTTTCAAGGTTAATAGCTCTGCAACAGGGTTATCACATAATGATTACTTTTGTGGCTTCTGAGATCTTTCAGTAAGATTCAACTACAGTTACCCAGAGGGTCAAAACACAACAAAGTTTCACAAAAAGCAAAAACATTAAAATGCAATGATATTTTAGGAAACACAGTGGTGTTTCCCAAAAGCAACAACATTTCACTAAAAACAAAGACAGGTTCTTCTTGTTTGTGATTAAAAAGGATTCAGATCAATAGTTTGTTTGCTTATGACATCAGCCAAAGGCCAGGAAGTGATGTTCTACATAGGAAGTGCTACCACAAGCTCTCAAAATGCCTGTGGTTTGCATTGTTTACGTTTGCTCAGATCAGTTAAACTGAAAACCAGCATGAGCTTGTATCAAGTACCAACAGTTGTTATTTTGAAAGGAGGGAATTCAAGAAACTGACTGGAACTGCAGGCAAAAAATCGCATGTGAACCTTTGCTTTTGGTCTGAAGGAGTGGACTTTAATCCTTGTGTGGGCAGGGACCACTTCAAAAGTAACATTTGTGGCTTCCTTCCTTACTTTGTTACATTTAAATTATTATTTTTTTCTTTGCTTTGTACCCTTGTAACTGAACTACAGTGCATAGTAATTATAACTAACACTAGCCAACAGTAATGTGTTTGTAGGATGCAACCTTGTTGCAACAAGCTTTAAATCATGGTTTTGTTGTTCTCTTTAGGCTGCCCTCATGCATTAAAAGATGTTGAGTCTGTAGACTAGACCCCTACAGTTAACCTTGGTTATGAGAACAGTAAGTCCATGCCAGAGTTATTGTGTCAATGAAAAGAGAGAAAGCCCAGAGACAATAAAGAAAGACGCACAGAAGGTGAAGGGACCTTGCTGCATCTCCATGAGTCAGTTGAGAACCAGGAGCCAGAGGGCATCACTGAGATGCTGCATAATCAAATTAATTGATAATATAATTTATTAATAAATAAATATAAATATATTAGTGTTTTTATAGTAAAGTAAAAGGACTGGTTTGGTCCCTCTGACTGATATGTTATGATATATGACATCATTAAATGATTGACATGGAAGCATCCATGTGTTAGCAGCATGTTACAGTTGTATCTGCTGGAAGAAGAACTAGTTTGAACTGCTTTACATGCAGTTTTACATACAGGGACATCAGATAAATATGAGTGGTTTAGAAGGAATATCACTATTTGTTGGAGCTGTTAACAAATCACAGTCATCTGAAATGTGACATCAACTGCGCACTGCTTTTTATAAAACATCAGAAGTCAAAACGGTTAGAACTTGTTCTTTTAACTTTGCTAAGGTAGAGACTAAAACTTACTCTGAAAGATTTGGCTTTTATGTTCAAAGTCTCTTACACCACTGCTTCTAGAGTTTGCCACAAGTTAACTGACATACTTCATGATAGACTAGAGTTTTTAATTGAGTATCCAGTTAAATGTGAGATGTACTTCAAACTACAATGCCAGTGTCAATCAGGCAAGTATTAGGATGTGATGTATATATGTATTTATTGAAAAGCCTTCTAATTTGCTTGCTAAAGCACAAACATGGTAAACTGTGAAGGTTACCTTGTGAAGTTTCTGGTCGATGCTGTTCCCCAAGGGCATGTTTCTAAATTTTGTTCTACCAAGTGGTTGATAAAGCAAACAAATGCAGTATTTACTGACAAAAGCTATTAAAAGAGTGATTAATATGCCTTTTTTCTACCAATACATGCTCAGCCAAGCAGTAGAGATTCATTTCGTAGTATAAAAGAAAATAAAATGATAAAATTGTTATGAAATGTTGTGGATCATTAGCTACTGTTAATGATTTAAAGATATATGACGTGTAGAAATGTTGGCAGACCAACAGAATAATAGTTTTATACTAGAGTCCAACCTCTTTATCAGTTGGCTGATTTTTTTGTCCGATTTTGGCCTATCCCAAATATATCAGGATTGGCACAAATTTTTAGATGTGTGCTGAAATTAAAACTTCTTTTTACAGAATAAAATGCAGGAAACCATGCTTGGGGTAATTTAGTTATGGTATCATAACATAGTTGCAACATGCAGGTTAATTGGTGACTAAATTGTCTGTAGGTGTGAATATGACTGTGAATGGTTGTTTGTCTCTATGTGTTGACCCTGTGATGGACTGGTGATCTGTACAGGGTGTACCCCACCTCTCGCCCAATGACAGCTGGGCAACCCCTAACGGGTAAGTGATATAGATAATGGATGGATGGAATTCTGTGTTAAAGATTATCCCATAATATGCAGGTTTGCACATACAGTTTTCACAGTAATTCACAGATTCCAAATTATTAATTTCAAAGAGAGCACAAAGTTACCCCTAACAGCACTTAAATCTCACTTCATAATCTTAGAAAAGCAAACCTTTCCACAATTAAATGAGGCAATTTTTCTGAGTAATAATGAGATACTATAATCATTTACATACAAATGAAAGATTGACCAAGATGTGAAAATAAGTCTATGGCTGACATTTAGAATGAAAAATAGGAAATTTATCAATTACGAAGCCATAATTGCTTGGCAAGGAGGAATACCTCCTCCCCCTATTGATTTAGTTTGAAAGGTTCCTTCATATTGACAAATCCAGGCAGGCGGAGCAGTGTTCCAGCCACTTCAGGGGTGTCATCCATCTCCCGCTGTAAGTCGTCCAGCAAACCTCACGCGTTAATGCTCATTTAAATGGGACCAAAATCATCTATCAAGACAAATGGTCTATTCAGACGTAGTGTAGCATCAGCAGCACCAGGCAGTCTGCAACAATATGGAACTGGAGCAAGAACATCACAGAAGAATTTTCAAGTAAAATCAGGCTGGACAATAATCCCTTCCATTTTAAGAGCTATGATCTTAATTAGAAATTACATAAATGTCTTAGCAAGCTGAAGGAGGTGAATGTGGCAGTCTGCGACTTGATTTTAGCAAATTTATTCAGCTGTCGCTAATTTTCTGACAACTATAACAGTTTGGTGGTGGGTGTAAGAAGGCAGATGGAGATGTTGGAAACTTATATTACGCTAACATATCATTATTAGATGTACTCACACTGCAAAGCAGAGCTGTCCTGCTTATCCTTCTTCTGTTTTATTATACTTCCACCAAATTTCTCAGCTCATAACTTTTGTTATTTTAGCTTAGCAATATGGACCAATTTCAAGTATGTCATTGGCATCCCAAAGTCACAGGTGTGCTATGATTTATTATAGAGATCTGATGTATTGTTTTTATACAACTGAACAAAAAGTTGCAATTTTGTGGCCCTCAGGAAACAATGTAAAAAGGTGCGTCCAAGAAGATTTTTATGTAATATATAATATAACCTGCAACTCAAGTGCTTTGGCTCAGTTTTACTGCTAGTGCAATCTTATTTTCAGCAATCAAGCTCACAAAACCCACTGTAAACTGCTTACTCGACAACAAACAGCTCAACATCCAAAGTCAGCAACTAGCCAGTGAAGGTAGTGGAGCATTTTGCTGCAAAAGTAGCAAAGATTATTCTTATTCAGTGACAGATTTTTAAGAGACAATTACAAAATATTACTTCCTCCTCTAAGGTGGCCTATGACTAAAGTCAGCCTTGAATATCCGAACCTTCAAAAATAAGACTCAAGACTGGCTTTCTTAGCACAAGGTCCAGTTATCAGTTGTCATGGAGATAGTTCAGAAAACGTGTGCTAAGAATTTTTGTCAATCTGCTACTTCCAAATTCAGAGTAATAAACCGAGATTATCATTTAATTCTGACAGAACAGCTGCATTTTTGCTGTGGGACAGAAGCTAAAAATTACCATCATGATCTTATTGTTTCATTTTATAAAGGTATCACTATTAGGGATGTAATGATATCAAACCTCAGTATCTATACCTCAGTAACATGTCCACAATACAAGATTTATTGCGATATTCTGAAAAAAGGCAAATGAACACTTGGGAAAAAAATCTGTTTATTGAACAATGAAAGAGGTATTAATTTTAAAGTACAAAAAACAGACAGTCGCATTCCCCAATGTGTAGGTAATCGCAGTCTGGCAGTGTCTGTAATATTGTGTCAAAATGCTTCCACATGGCAGATCTAAAAGACGCTGGAGTATCCACAATTTCAAAGGCTTCGTCTCTTTCTCCCCTGCTCTGTTCTCCTAGCCTCCAACACTGGCGTCCGCCAGCCTTGCTGTAGATTTGTAGAGGGAGCGAGTGGAGCACAAAGGATGATGGTCACGCATAGGACAATGGTCTCTGTAGTTCTCATTTCCCGTCACCCTACTCCAGCACGGCTGCAACAAAACTATAGTTTTGTCCAAAGGACCTATCATTTGTTACTATCCAGGTTCCCAACAGTATTGAGACTTTTGTTATTGCAATATCATGAAATTGACGAGACCGTTACATCCCTAATCACTATTAATGTTTCCCTGTAGTGCCTTCAACTGACCGAAATGGAGTGACATTACATTTTTGAGTAAACACTGTGAATTACCATTACCCTGGCTTCTAAGCGTGCAGGCTGATCTTGTCAAACCTGCACAGAATTGGTGAATCAAAGTTTACAGAGAAAAGCATGATGGGTAAAAAGCCTGAGAGCATATACCAGCTATGACAAATGCAGCTTTGGTGGATACAAATTGAATTGTTCAGACTCAGAGGCTTTGGGCTGGATGGGAAAAAGATCATTGGTTTGTGTTCCTTTGTCCATCCTTCATAGTGATCCCTGGTAGC
The DNA here is from genome assembly GCF_001640805.2 of Lates calcarifer. NCBI lineage: Eukaryota > Metazoa > Chordata > Actinopteri > Centropomidae > Lates > Lates calcarifer. Next base: position 1,943,903 of record NC_066835.1, read on the forward strand.
CTTCATGCCTTTCTTCACAATGACAACAGCAAAGGCGAAACAGAGGTCACCATCTATCATCTGCTGCAACATGCAATTAATCAGCATTTTTGTTTGTTTGTGTGTATGTGTGTGTGAGTATGAGAGAATGCTGTAGAGTGATGATGGTGGGAGAGGGAGGTTTATTTCAATCCTGACTTGATCAATGCACCACATTAAATTTGTCTGACTCAGTGTGAGTAGTGAAAATCGAAGAAACCACAGCAAGGTCAAAAGAGCTTAGTAGCTTACTACTATATACAACACAACATGCACGCACACGCACACACACACACACACACACACGCACGCACACAGAGGCAGACACTGTCATCGTTCCTCCCCAAGTCCAGTAAAATGTGTCCACTCTGCCCCTCTGCTGCTTTCTCACTTCGTCAGACTCATGCAGTTAATGAACCTGTGCAGACCTGCTGTTCTCCACCTGTCCACAGATGCCCTCAGACTTCCCCACCTGGTTCAGTTACCTGGCTCGCACTTGCACCTGGCCTGCACCATTCCCAGTCACCTGACTCCCTCACTCACCTGCTCATCTGTTTCCCATTCCCTAATCAACCTAGAGTATAAACTTACCAAGTACTATATTAGAAACACCGTGTTAATACTGGGTTGGGCTGCCCTTTGCTCTTAAAACAGCCTGAATTCTCTGTGTCATGTATTTCACAAAATGTTGGGAAACCTTCCCTTGAGATTCTGGTCCATGATGACATGATTACATCATTTCTGCAAATTTGTTAGGTGCCAATCTCCTGTTCTACCACATCCTAAAGGTGTTCTGCTGGATTCAGATCTTGTGACTAGGGAGGCTATTGTACACTGCACTCACTGTCATGTTCAAGAAGCTAGTTTGAGACTCTAGCTTTGTGACATGGTGCATTATGATGCTGGAAGTAGACAGTGGAAGATGGTAAATTGTCATGACAGGATGCACATGGTCAGCAACAATACAAAAATAGGCTGTGGTATTCAAACCATTACTGACTGGTATTAAGGGGCCTAGCCCATTACACCACACCATTACACCACCAGCAGCAGCCTGGACTGTTGACACAAGGCAGGTTGAGTCCATAGATTCATGCTGTTCATTTTAAATTCTGACCCTACCACCTGCATGCCTCAGCAGAAACCCAGATTCATCAGACCAGGCTACGTGTTTACAATCCTTTTGGTGAACCTGTGTCCACTGCAGCCTCAGATTTCTGCTCTCGGCTGACAGGAGTTGAACTTGGGGTGGTCTGCTGTTGTGGCCCATCTGCCTCGAGGTTGGATGTGTTGTGCATTCTGAGATGCTTTTCTGCTCTCTGGTTGTAAGAGTGGTTATCTGAGTTACTGTAGCCCCTGTCAGTTCCAACTAGTCTGGCCATTCTCCTCTGACCTCTTTCATTATTGAGGCATTTCAATCCACAGAACACCTGTTCACTGGATGTTTTTTGTTCTTCATACTATTCTGGGTAAAATCTAGAGACTGTTGTGTGTGAAAATCTCAGAAGATCAGCAGTTTCAGAAATGCTCAAACCAACCCAATTCTGAAGCTCCTATATCTTAAGGATTTTGTGAATTGCACTGCTGACAGATTGTCTGGTAGGATAATTATACTCACTGAGTGTATGATCATACATGTTTGCATTAGTTTATGAATAATTGTCCATATAAAAGGGCTGCCCCACAACAATACTCAACTCTAAAGCTACTAAACATCTATGCATTTTTTGCAGGTACCAGAAAGGCAAAAACTGTGTTTGACATGTACTTCACCAATGTCCTACAAAACTACTCTGTCACTTTTGATCCTTACATGATTTTCTACCTGCTTGACCAGCATTTGACTTCATTACAGTGTACTGTTGTGCAGAGGATTTATACTATTCTGATTCAGATTTGATGTTGTACAGATCTTGTTTATGTCAACTATGTTTATATAACCTGATTCATTATTATATCACGATCCATTTCTGTAACTTCATATATCTGTCTTCTGTTGTTCATCCACCAATTTCCTTTTCATATAAATGGTTACATGTGTTTCATTGTTTATCCTCTGTTTTCCCTCTGTTGCTCACAGAGATCAATAACATTTTACCTAATCATTAGTCACATCAAATCTTACCCAACCGCCTTCCCCCCAAGACACAGACTGACGGAAAAACAAATAGAAAGCTAGTGTCTGTTGTCAAAAGCGCCTTTTCTACAGCACACAACAGATCATTGTGCCTTTGGTGCACATGAGTAACACATTTCTCCAGGGCCAAATATGAAAGTAACCATTTGTATTCTGTTGGCCGTCCAGTCAGCGATACTCTCTTTTTTCTCCTTTCTTTCTTTGGATGCCTCAGAGGAGTCCATCGCACTAAAGAGGTGGAAATCAAACTACCATTTGAAAGGCTTCTCATATCCCAGCATCATTTGCTAGATTGGTTCGGCATTGTGAAGTCCAAAAGCTTTAGTATGGATTTTGCCTGTGAGAAGCCAGCGCTGTCTCTGTGAGATCAAAGCAGCTGAGACCAGATGATCTGTGCAGTGTTTAAGACAGCTCTGAGGGCCTGCATGACGTGACTGGACTGCCTAGACCAGGTCAGAGGCCTCAGAGGAGGTGATGGATTCCATCAGCCCTGATGTGAGATGGATGAAATGCGAAGAGATGGAATTGTGGTGCCTACTGAAGTGTTGAACAGGTGAAAGTGCTTTGAATCTGGTTGGGATTGTAAAGTAACATCTGTATTGAAGCATTTTACTAGAGAAGATTATGATGATCAGAAGATGTCCATAACCTGGTTGGGTCAATGCATACAATATTATGTGACATTATTATTATATTGCTGAATATGAATATACATTTTCAACCTCATCTGTTTCAAAACTTGCATTTGGATCCATATTTATTCATGTTAAACTTGCTATAACTTGGCTGGTCTAGTTTCTGCATCATTTCTCTACACGTTGATTCACTGTAAACCACTTTAAAGAAAAAAAACTTCTGGGCTTGTCCTGAAGCAATTGAAGAAGAGTGAAGGCTGCCTGCATGCCTTAAGGTAACAATCTCTCACAGTAGCATTATGATAGCCTTAATTGGCTCATTTGATGACATGTCAAGGTTGTCACTGTTAATTAGCCTGGCCAGGTTGAGTTGTTTTGAAGTAGCAAACACTAGCTATCACAACGTAGAGTTTAATTTCCTCAGAGTCTAACCATTACCATTACCATTGCCGACAATGACTCTCCAAGTGCCAACTTAATGTTAACATTAACTCCTGATGCTAAAATAATATTAACAAGGCTAATATGGTCATATCCACTATGTAGTTACATTGCTTTTGTATTTGTTCTGGAACATGAGACAAATTTAGAGACAATGATGTACACATTTATCTAAAATGGACATACAATAATTACGACGCAGTTAAAGGAAATGCTTGTGACAGTAGTCAAATTATGTCGCTTGAGAATGGGACAAATGCAAAGCTCACTGAAAACAATAGAAGTTAAACTGGAATTACCTTGTGATTATGTTTCTTTTAGTTGTAGCGGTTGTTAAATCCATATAAATGTTACTTCTCAGCAATGTCTTTTGGCCAAACAGCAGGAGCTGTGAGCAGCAAAAACCCAGTATCTTAACCCTGATATATGGTAACTGGCTTGTTTGAGAAAACAGAGAGAGGTGCAGTCAAAGGTTCAGGTAGGCAGCTTATCAAGACCTGAACCATTATACAGACACCGATTCAGCATATAAATGGACATATAAAAAGCATCACAGCATGACCACATATAGATTAGAATGAACACACTTGTTTTTCTGAGGGTAAAGTTAAAAAAACATTTGACAACAATCTAGTCCAATTCACATAATTCACGTAATCATTACCATCAACAACCCTTACTGGAAATTATTTCCAGATGTGTTTCTTTTTTTTTTTTTTGCTCCATTGAAGGGTGCTTCTACAGAACAAGTAATCTTTCCTATGATGGTAATCATGTTTACAGTGACTGCATCAGATATAATTCCAGTTTTTCCTGACAAGAAAATAGTTATTTGTCATGTTTAGATATCACATGTAGACCATCAACCCCAATTCTGACCTGAGGGAATGAATGGTTATAGAGCAGCACTGAGAGCTCAACACAGACGTGATGAAAGAAAGATCTCCCCGTCCTCAGTTTATTCTAAAAAATTGGCAGGAATGTCAGGAATGTCTCCCCTGGGCCAGAAATGTGTATTTATAGTGACTGAAATGACCAAGTTAATTAACATCCCAGTTCTTTTTTGCTTTCCCCTCTCGTGAATATCAAACTAAATTTGAAATGAAAAAAAGTGTAATGATGCTCGTGTGAAATCATCAGACACAAACCTGTGGTATTTTAGTGCTGATAATATTCCCCTCTTTTTTATCTGGATTTAACAACTTTTAAGACTTTTTTAAGCTCTTTGGGCAGACCTTAGATATTCTCTCACGTTAGTTAATTAAGCTCAGTTTGACTTCCTTCCTTTCAATCTTTCAAACTTTACATTTTATATGGATGTGGAAAACCCTGCATTATAATTCCACACATATGCAAATTAGCACATGATATGTTGTGATGTTTCATGCAGACTATTGCTATCTCTACTGGTAATTATACTTAACAGTGTTTCGAGTCAGGACCTGCTTAGCCTATACTGGAGGCAAGGGAGAGACAGCTAGCCTGGTTCTGTCTAAAGTAAGAAAGTAGGAATGAAGAAGAGTGTTTGCATTTAAACATGGATTGCAGGTTTCAAACCTCTAGGAATAAGTTGGCTCTATAACTGTTTTATGAAGGAGGAAGCTGATCAGAGGCATTTGTCGTTGCTCAAGGATGCACACAGTATATTTTAGCAAGAAACATTGCATATAAACATAAGATCTGTTTCATGGAATCTCCATAGGACACCCAGGAAACAGTTGCCAACAATAGCTGGAGTCAGGATGTGTCTAGCCTAGCTTATCATAAAAACTGGAAGCAGAGGGAAACAGATGACTTGGATCTGTTTTAAGCTTGAAAAAAAAAAAAAAACACCCCAGCAGAATTTCAAGGCAACTGTTACAACAATAGCCCACATTTAGCAGGTTAGTTACAATGGGATAAGTTTTTGATGAGCATTTTAAGCACCAGGTGATTGAAACAAGAATTCATTTAGTTCTCACGCGGTCAGACTGCTCCATGTTAGCTGTCAGAGAGGAACCTGAAGCTACACAGGACTGACTAACTGAGAGGACTATGGTCCAGCCTACTGGAATCCTAACAGGAAGAGGGAGGGAAGATGAGCAGGTTTGAGGAGGAAAGGGTAGAGCACAGAGTCATGACCTTGCTTTGAACCCGCATTTCTGCTAACTTCCCAAAAATGACCTCTGGAATGCCTTGCATACGGGGCATAAATAACCCTGAATGACAGTTAAATACCAGGATGACACTTGTTGATACAGCACTCCCTCTGCTTGTCTTCATTGAGGAGGATTTTCAGGAACATATTGAATGGCTCTGGCTCCAGAAGCTGAGAATCAGAATAGGATTTTCACACCCCTTCCATCTCCCCCTCCCTTCTTATTACTGTCGGCTCTGAGAAGCGGGGGGGGCGAGATGCCAGGAACCCAACCCACCCCCCATCCCCCATCCCTCCCTCACCAGACACAGTGGATGGGTACAAACTCTTGGCAGAGTGTGGCAGCGAATTTGCCAAAAGCCACTCTGGCAACCATCGACTGAAGGTTCAGTGAGAGGTGAATCATCACTCACCAGTAGTAAACACACTGCAAACATACTGCATACTGTACAGCACACACTGCGAGCTACAACTGCAAATATCATCACCTGAAAATCATAAAGCAAAATAATGTATAGTATGTTAGGTACAGGATTTTTTTGCCATTTTTAGCCACTCTAGCAGCACTCCTTTATGGATGGCAATGTCATCCATCCACTTTGGTCCAGACTGAAATATCAACTAACAAATACCGAATGGATTGTCGTGACATTTGGTACAGACAATCTTTTTCAACAGACGATGAGGCCTAGTGACTTTAGCGATACGTAGTTTTCATCTGCATACAGTTAGAGTCGTAAAGAGTTATCTTTAGCGACAAGAAGAACAAAGAGCCCTGCAACAGACGGTATGCCCCCCACAGAGACTAAAGGATCTGAGACAGCCTAAATCAACAAAGAACCGTGGCAAGTTTTCCAAGATGCTTGGAACAACCTACCTGCCAAGTTCCTTGAACAACTGTGTGTAAGTGCACCAGGAAATAAAATAATGGATATTAAATTAAGCTGCCAAATCTCAGCTTTCATTTGAGTGGGTTTACATCAAAATAGAAAGAACTGTATGGAACGTATAGCCTTTTCAATACACAGTGCCCAAACTGCAAGACTTTAATTGGACACTTGGCTCACACATGGCTCAGAGTTGATTGCATAATTGCTTTGCCAAAATCAGCAACTGAGTACTTTCTAAAAAAGCAGGAAAACTGGCAAATCACAAATGACCTGGTAGACTGTACAGCAAGTCAGGAATGCTCTAAGGAGGTAGGTGGACGTTTACCTCACAGGATACACTATGAGATGCAAACTTACCCTTGGTAAGCCTCAAAAATAAAGGATACTAGAGTAAAAACTAGAATGTAAGACCTTGTTTATGAGTATCTTTTGGGATAAGGTGAAGAGTTTTCCATGGTACAGAATTCAGAGTCTAGTATCATTGCCCTTTCAAGTGTTTGGTATTCAGAAAGCTGCCGTGCAGCTTGGTATTACACCAGATCAAACTGATGGATTGATTTGGCCATAATAAGTGACTTGCCTCAGCTCACTGCAGAGGAAGAACATGTAAGCAGCATGAGCATGTTCATCTGTGGGTAACTACACTGTGTGTGTACTTCATCTTCAGGCCGCCTACCTACCTGCATATTAAAAGGTGCCTCAGACCCACTGCTGTGTGGGGGGTTTATTTGAACACCATTTTCAAATAATAAAAACCCAGAATGGAAAGAAAGACATTCATTTAAGAAGTGAGGATGAGGCAAAGTGAAACAGAAGAGGGAGAGAGCCAGATGGGGGTGAAAAAGGAGGCAAAGGAGTGGGAGAAATAGAAATAATGCAGAAAATGGGGGTTTGCCTCTTGTTACAGTCACCATTAGAACTACTGCAATGCACTTCTCAACCATTATGTCAAATATAAATCCAGATTTCAGAAAGTTTGACAGCAACGTTGCTGCAGTGGAAGGAGAACCTCCACCTCTTCTACGTGGAGACAGCAACAACAGCAGGAAAAAGTTCAGCACTGAGCTAGAAAACTGCCTTACAGAAACTTAGATTAGATAGATTGCCTTGTTGGCCAACTTTATATCTGCAGCATTAAACTGACTGCATGTACTGCATGAGTTGACAATAATATGGTATAATCCACACGCTCTATTAAGGTCTGGGCTCTGTTTGTGTTAACTGGCTCTGTGTGTTCAGATAGAACTTGTAGAAATTTTAGACACTGTGTGTTAGTAAGTATATAAAGTCAATGTGAGGATAAAAATGGGTGTGAATAGATGTGCATTCACTGTATATAATGCCAACTGAGGTGAAATGCACCTGCACCAGTTAAAAATATTTCAGCTTGACCAACGTACTCGTTCCAAAGTTTTAACAATCTACTTCATTAATATAAATAGATGCTAAAAGAGCAAAGAGACTGAAGCAAAAAACAAAAACCTGCAGCTCCTGAGAAGTTCAGTCAAGAGTATAGCACACATACATGGTTAGTGTATACACGCTAACTTAGAGCTGATGTCTGTATTGTTGGTACAGCGGCTGTTTCAGGTGAAAATTAGGTTTGCATTCAGTATGAACATATAGGGTGCATGGGGAGCAGGCAGACCAATTAATTACTACCATGCAATAAAATTACAATGACTACAAGGTTGGCACCACCTGGCAAGTATACAAAGTTACCTGAATTGACCCGAAACTGACAATCTGCGTCTGCTGACCACTTATCAGCACAGTCAGATGCTAAAAACCAAATAATACTACAGACAATCCAGAATTGAATTTTTAAGGAAAACTACTGTACATTAAAAATCGTGTGGAGCTTATACATTAAAGTTAAAAAAAAAAAGTTTGTACCATAAATGATACCAAACAAAACTTGAGGATAACCAAACATTTTTTTAAATACATTACATCTGTAGTAGATTTCTTCACATGTCCAGTTTCACCTCAAAATTAAACCAAATTATTTTAGGAGGGCAGAGGGACAAAGTAAGTAGTTTAGGAAGTCTCTGAAGAAAGCCTCAGTTTCCTTGTTTTCTGCATCAGGCCTTGCCGGTGGTGTCTTTCCTGGTTTTGGCAAAAGAGGTGGCAGAGGGTGGAGCTCACTTAAATACCAAGGCTCAATAGATGGACTACACCTTCAGCTGCCAGCATGGGGGAAAATTTGTGTCTTTGTAGTAGTGTATATGTCTCCCTCATGTCTTGTTTTGTTAGGTCAATTGGCTGAGTTAATTTTCGAGTAGAGTTTTGCTTGTTGGACCTCTTTTAACGGGCCCACTTAGTTATCAAAGCTGCATCTTTTCATTCATTTGTATCTTTATGCTTTGGGTGAAATAAAACCCACTTTTTTGAGAAGAAAACCTGTGTCCCTGTCCTTTGGCTGCTTGGTCTCTAACACAAGGCTATACCGATAATTTTAACCCTCTCATGCATAAATTACAAAATCCTCATTCAGGTTTTCTGTTTGTTTTTATAAAGTGTTTTTATTCTTCTTTAGGCATGAAAAAACATTTTTAACTTCATTTTCTTAAAACACAAAAAAATCTAATTGATTTTTAATTCAGTTTAATAGATTTTTTTGCTGCAGGTCTCCTTCTATAAAAGGGTTAGCAAGATATTCCTGAGCTGCTCAGCAGTTCTGGCCATCCTCTCCATCTCATCTCCAATGTCCATTGTGGTGGCTGATGTGCAACATTACCATCAAAACCCGTGAATATACAAGAAAACAGCTTTTTAATAGCTGTCCACTGTAGTGACCACTATGCATGAAAGGGTTTAATGATTGTATGCATAGACTGAAAAGTGCCTTTCTATAGAAAAAGAAGTGTGGACAAAGGGTCTAGGGTTGCTAGTTGCACTTGGGCCCAGCATCATATTGTTAAGCCAGTGCATCTTTGATATGATGTAGTTTGTTTGATGATGTATCTAACATAGAACATTGATTATTGGCTTCTGTAAGGGACTTTGCCTTCTTCAGGTCTATTTTCTTTAATGAAGTCTTTTTTTCTTTCATTTAAGTAGTGTTACACCTACCCAGGTCACACCCACATGTCATCACTGTCTGTTGGTTGAAGACCTGGATGCCATTACACAGTGTCATCTCTTTTCTACTCGAGTGACCTTGTTCATCAGTCGACCAGATCACAGATTTCCATTGCGGCTTCTGACCAAAAAAGTCTCCAAAAGCTTGTATCAGTCCAACAAAGCATCATTTGAACTACCTTGAACTGGGAACCCCCAGTCATGCTAAGCGATGAGTAGTTGTAAAACAAACACTGTGTATGTGTAAACGCTGTTTGACCTTAAAGTTCAAGCTGCACCGAGCGAGCAGGAGCTGACAAAGAGTACGAGTGGTTTACCACAGCAGCAATCCTGCAACAGACACATTACAGAGCACGATGATGCCAGAGTATTAGGTAACCAAGAGGATTATTCAGATGAGAATGAGAGTCATTTGCATTGCAAATTAAAACCGTATTTAAAGCAGAGTAACATGCCCTTCAAATAACTTCTGCTGCAGAGAAATCCCAGTTCTCCTCCCTGTTAAAACAGTTGTAAGGAGGGAAGTGCTGCACATGAAAGAGTCAGTGCTTCCACACTGAACATCACCATCACAGTGAATTATCGTCAGCTCAGCCTCCTCTCATAGATACAGCAGACTGTGTAATAATCATTTCATGGACAGTTTTGTAAGGGAAATGAACATGTGATTAATTCATTAAAATCACTGTGTTCCTCCTGCAGGTTAAATAGCTTAAAGAATGGATAAGCCCTTGCGCTGCGTGGTTTAAAAACCATAAAGAAAAGCGTAAAGAGTGTCTTGGAGATGTACAGGGATGCAGTTTGGCTGTGTTTGTCTTGGAGAAAGAGGAGAACATTGTACTGAGAATAAGAGACATTTGAGGAGATGACTGATCAAAGATGTGAGTCTGGCAAATACAAAGTAAAAAGAAAAAGGCAAAATATTGACGCATATGTCTTTGTACATGACGGGAGCCTGGAGACAGGTCAGAAGTTTACAGCTATACGTTTGATTGATGATATATGCCATCAGATCAGTGCTTATGACTGTGTCTCTAAATATATTTCAAATTTGCAGCAACAAGTATGCCGTGTCGATTTATTCTCCCAGCGATGCTTCATGTCCTACTACATCCTCAGCTCTTTGATGTACATCATCTTCAGTTTTTACCAGTATAACAAGGGAATATTTAAATCTATATACACTGATCATATTGTGTAAGTCCCCCCCTCATACCACCAAAACACCTCTGACCCATCAAGACATGGGCTCCACAAGACCTCTTGTATCTGGTACTAAGATGTTGGCAGCAGATCTTTTAAGTCCTACAAGTTACGAGGTTGGTTGAGGTCACCACCTTGAACTCTTTGTCATGTTCCTCAAACAGTGTGCAACAGTGTGGAACATCCACATGAATGGCAGGACCCAAGGTTTCCCCACTGGCTTGCCTATTTCCCATAGTGCATCCTGGTGCCGTCTCTTCCCCAGGTAAACACACCAAAGGGCTGTCCAAATGATGTAAAAGAACACGATTCATCAGACCAACCCACCTTCTCTATTGCTCCTTGATTCACTTCTGATGCCTATGTACCCATTATAGGTGCGTCTGGCGGTGGACAGGGGTCAGCATCGGCCCCCTGACCAGTCTGCAGCTACGCAGCCCCATATGCAACAAGCTGTGATGCACTGTGTGTTCTGATAATGCTCTATCATAGCCAGCACCAAGCACCAGCAGTTTGTGCTACAGCAGCTCTTCTGTGGGACTACACCACACTGGCCAGCCACCTGGTTGTCCTTCCTTGGACCACTTTTGGTAGGTGCTAACCACTGCATACCATGAACACCCCACAAGACCCTCTGTTTTGGAGATGCTCTGACCCAGTCGTCTTGCCGTCACAATTCGGCCCTTATCAAAATCGCTCACATCCTTGCACCAGCCCATTTTTCCTGCTTCAAACACATCAACTTCAAGAACTGACTGTTTGCCATCTGCCTAATATACCTCTTGCAAACAACAAACAACATAATCAGTGTTGTTTACTTCACCTGTCAGTGGTTGCGGTCAGGCTCAGGGATTTGTTTTGAATAGTTTTTTTTTTGACGACAGTGAAGCTCTCCTGCACAGAGAAATAAGCAAAAACATCCAGTGAGCTGCAGTTCTGTGGACGGAAGCACCTTGTTGATAAGATGTCAGAGGAGAATGGCAAGACTGGTTTGTGCTGACACAGAGGCTATGGTAACACAGATGCAGAATGCACAACACATCAGACCTTGAGGCCCATGGGCTACAACAGCAGAAGACCACGTCAGGTTCACTGAAAAACTGGACAGTTGAAGATGATGAATCTCAGTTTATGATGAGGCACACAGATGGAAAGGTCAGAATTCGGTGTCAACAGCATGAATCCATGGACCCAACGCACCATGACACAAAGCAAAAGTGATTCTTGCTGGATACCATTGTTTTGTCATTACTGTAAAGATGTCCAAGTAGCAGTACTGGGGCTTATTTGGGCATATTTTAACAGGGTGGTACTGCCTGAAATGTAGCCAATCAAAATCCAATCGATTCTTGACTTGACTGTGTTTTGTTTACATCAGCCTGCAGCACTGCTCTCCTTTATGACAGCCAGGCTCTACAGTGCAGCCTGATTTTCTTTCCAGACATATTAGGAAAATCTGTTTAGTAGTAAAATAACATATTTTGGAAGACAGGTATACTGCATTAGCTCCTCCAAAATCTACTCCTCAAAACTAATAACTAATAATAATAACTAATAATTTGTGCCCATGACTTAATATTCACATTTTATATTACAAATTAGTAATTTCTTAAATTAATAATTCTTTTAAACGATTGCATTTATGCTAAACACAAGAGCTATAGCTCATCCCTTAAAAAATAACTTTCTATAGACATACACCTCAAATATTCTGTGGGAACTGTTGTATTTTAAGCCACAGCAAACAGATTACCATCTCATCAGTTAGTGAAACAATTCAAAACGATGAAATAAGTCTTCTTCAGTTGTACTTTGTTTCTCTGGGTTATTGTTTGTACACCACACCCATTCTTCATCCATTGTCATCAGCAACAGCTCCTTATCTGGCTAATGAAGCATACATAACACCCTGATGCAATTTTTACATAAGGTTCATGGTAACAAATCAGTATGCCAGTTATGTTCAGTCTTCCACTGAACAAGATATCTTTCATTCATTATTGATGTTGTGTGAGAGGAGCTTTCCCCTGAAGGCACACTAGGATTCCCATAGCCAGTCTCGGCATCAAAGGCTGCTCTATAATCTTGTCTTCTCTTTTTCTTTCCCCTCTACTCCCTGACTCTCCACATTTTACATGGTCCATCTTACTCATTTACTGCTTTCCCTCGCCGTACGTGTTTGATTATGCTATCACTTGTGGTAGATAATATTATTGTGGCATAAACAGTGCAACAGCTGCTATTTGTGATATCCTTATGAGGAGCTAAATTTCCAGAACACTGATTGTATAGCTGACATAAAGCTGATATAGTTTCATCTCTGCATTAACTTACTAATGTGAAGTGTGTAGCTAATTGGTAAAGTAAAGCATCTACTTGTGAGTGTTAGGAGTTTTAATGAATAGACTAAGGCACTACAGTGTCCGATGTACTTCTGTACCAAGGTGCTGCAGTAGCCACAACAGAGATGTCAGTTATGTTGCAAATTATTTATGAGCTGTGTCTAATGACCCAGCACATCTCCTTTGAACATAGTTGAGCTTTGCTAGCAACATTTGCAAGTAACTAAATTTACATATGACCAAAACTCAAAGATTTCATTTAGACCTGTAGTCAAATATGAATACATTTTTAAACCTGTTACTTGCTCACATTCATTAACTTGAAAATTTGTTACTTGCTAACGTTTAATAACTTTAAGTCTTGTTACTTGCTAGATAATTAACTTCAAAATTTGTTCCATGCTGAAATACTTTGGTTTACAACCAAATACCTGCGAAATTGTTGAAATTCCCATCATCCTCAGCTGTACTTTGTGTTTTGTGCTAATTGCTAGCAAAAGTTAGAATAGAAACATGCCAAACAAATATAGTGAACAAGGTAAGAATTACTCTAGCTAAACATCAGCTTAACATTGTCACTTTGAGCATGTTGGTATGCTGAGATCAACATTTAGCTCAGCCTCGCAAAGCCTCCAGCATGGCTATAGATTCTTACACTGTGTCTATACAAGAGGTGAGTGTGAGCAGTAGAAGCTACAGTCCTCTGTTTCTATTCAGTGTTACCTGCTTGCCAGTTTTCTCAAAACATTTGTTGACTTTTTTGACTCTTCAGCAGAAGAACAGTCGCTAATATTGTGAATGTGAATGTGCTCTCATGTCTCCTGGACTGACCATGTTCAGTGAACTATGTCCATGCAGGGGGGAGGGCAGCAGCACATTCAGTCCAACAATCAGCAGCAGTGGCAGAGCCAGACAATATCATAGGGGTGTCCAGGTCGGAGACAGTACTCACTTTGGGGTGGCACAGAAATAAGAATCGTGCTGTGGTGCTGTGGTGCTGTGAGTGGGTAAATTGAACCTGGCCATTTTCGGTTTTATTTCTTCTCAAAGCTTCTCAGAGTTTGAGTGTTCATTCTGTATTTGGATCTTCTCTATTCATGATTCTTTCACAGCCTGTTAACAGCCAACATGACAAGTTTTTGAAATCAGAGGTGATAAACACATAATGAAAAATAATAGCTAATAGCTGATGATAGAGTTAGTTATGTGTGGGTTGACTTATTTTGGATATATATGTTAATAAAAAAGATTAGGTTTTCATGTCACTAACTATTACATGTCACTGTTGGACACGCTGTCCCTGACTAACATGGCTCTTTTATCACTGACTCAGATTGGGGTTCCTTTCCCCTGAGCAAGGCACAGACATCGCCAGGGTTCCTGCCCTGGTACATCGGGGAGCGGAAATGTCTCCAAATTATTCCTCTAGTGTAACAGCCTTCCACATTCATCATTAGAGGCAATTGCAGTCAATCTCACTCTGACATAATATTTGGCTTCCTGACACCTCTGCACCACCCCTTCATCTTGAGATGTTAAGTACTCTGAGGTATTTATTAAGCAGTGAGTGGAGGCTCTCAGGCTGGTGCTGTCACCCTCTCTCACACAGTTAGCCTCAGTGCACATCCTGGGAGCTAACTTAGCTGCTTCAGCAAACAGAAGCAGAAATACAGAAGAGACAGGAGGAGAGAGATTGGTTTCCTTATATATGAGGTCAGGGAAGAGCTTGTTCTTATCCAAATATTACGGTAAATATTAGTCAGTCATGTGATCCACTGCTGATATAATGTAAATTATACTGTACATAAACAAGTCTCTGGAGTGGTTTAATTATTCCTTTTCCTTCATTTTTAGGGCACATATTCAGGGCCTCTCTCATTCAAGAGGTGTATCACCCTTCACTATGGAAGATTTAAAATGCCTTAATTAAGACATATAATACATATTATTATGTGCATTTTGTTTTTATGTGAGCATTTACTGTGTGATAAATTATGTTAAAAGGACAAGATCATCAAGATTATCAGAACATGCTGTACATGAAAGGGAACGACATAAGGTGCTCACTCCTCAGGTGTAGCAATTATCAGATCAAGAAGAAAGCCCACAATAAAGAACAGAATGTGATTATCTGCTTGTCTGCACTGGAACGTTCCCTCCAGCCCAGCCAGTGTGATTGGCTACTGTTGCACTGATTCAAAGTATATCCCTTGTCAGGAAAATGAAGAGCTGATTCACTGCACACAACCAAGTCATTCCAAGTCAAAAAGCTGAAGTCAAAGTAAAGTCCAGAGTCACTGATGTTGAAGTCAATGTCAAATTGTCATCACTGCGCATTCTCATGGCTGTCACATTATCAAATACTGACACTGTTCATTGCCATGTTAACACTGGTGGCGTATTGGTATCAAGAGTCTTCCACTATCGAAAACTGATGGAAAAAGCAGAAATGAGACTGAGATGAATTAAAAATGATAGGCCATCATATAAACCTATTTAAATGATCAAAGAGATTGTTTTTCTGTTGAGGAATATTGGGGATATCATTAAAAGAAAACCCTGAACATTGAATTCATAGTGGGTAATAAATACCTCCGTCCTTCCACTGAATACCTTATCTGTGCAGAAAATCTGGATCATGCCTCATCTCTGTGTAAATGTCAAAGCTCAAAGCGTCCATTGCTGCAGGTAGGTTTACATCAGAGTCAACAGCAGGTTTGACAAAGCATCGGTATTTAACAGCCTGGGAAACAAGAAGAGGTTGCACATCAAGTCTAAAGTCACCAGGTTCATGACTGAAGTCAAGTCTGACTCGAATGAAAGTATGTGATATAAAAATGGCTGTTCCCTAAAAGTCACTGAGTTGAAGTATCAGTCAAGAAGACCCTGAGTCTGCCTGAATTTTGTGAGACTCACTGCACTTTTTTCTCAGCTGCCTCACAGCACACAGAGCAATCCAGGAGCAACAGTGTGGCAGGTTGTAAACTGTAAAACCCAACTCTTATCTTAAAATGACCGAACCACAAAACTAACAGTGATGTGAGTTGAGATGGGTGATGAAAACAAAGGGTAGCACAGTACTGGACAGTACAAGGTAATGCAGTGCGACTCTCAATTCTGGTGTCCAGCTGACAGCACTGACAGCAGCCTGCCAGGAGAGACGCTCTGCATTGCGGTGGGATTTCATAACTGAGCTATGACCAGGACAACAACTTCTCTAACTGTGTGGAACCAATGTTTCACATCCCAGGTGATGAACAACGACATTCAAATGTGAGTTTTTAGGGTAAAGCATGAGAGTCATGGTGTGAGCTGAACTGATGCTTCGTGTGCAGGGGACTGACTCATACATTTGTTCTGTTTTTAGATAAGGTGTAATTATGTTAAATATACCAGTAATAATAGAAAATAATGTAGATAAGAAAAAGCATGAACCAATGAACCACAAGCATCTGACTGATTAATAAGGTTAGTTTGAAGAAATGTGATTATTGCTTTTACATTATATACTATGAGACGATTCTTTTTTGCTATTACATGGTAAATAAATGTCATACTTATATGTCATCTTATTTATTATATGTGTTTATGATATGATTATATTACTGAAGACGTAGCTATTAGCTTTGATACTTAATGTATCTTATATTCATTTATATCAGCAGGAATATATCAACTACACTACATCAAAAAGAATTTCAGTTCAGGGTAGTGCAACTGGACTGGATATTTGCATAAATATATGCTCAACTGATTTATCACATCTAGGGTATTATAACGTATGTGATGTGCATAGCTTTTTGACATTTTCTTTCTTTTCATGTTTTATTTATTTATAAAAGTTGTCTGTTTTATTACTTTTTATCTGTCCTCTAACCTCTTCACCTGTCTCCTGTCTACTGCCACATGTGAATTTACCTCTCTTGGAAATTAGTAAATCTTATCTGCTATAATTTTAAAAACAATTCTATTTAGGGGTTTGACCATGTGGCCATAATATGAAATAGAAAAATATATTTAAAACTAGAGTGTGACACCCTCTACAAAACAGCTAATATTGTTGATATTGTGCTTGTGGTGTAACTTCCGAGACAAACTTATCGCCCTCAGAAGCAGATAACAGTCTCTACTCAAGGTCAATTTCTTTCTGGAGCTCTGGAGCTTTCAGTCATGTAAAACATGAGTTGAGCAGATAAAGTCTGCTCAGTTGTCTGGTGAAGATCTTCAAAATTTCCTTCTGACTATTTTTTTTTCCATGACTTCAAAGTTGAGCTCGCCTTTCCGTAGGAACAGTGCACATTGTTTTGCCAGATTAGTAAGTTATCAAATTACTTACAACTAACTGATACTGATGGTGAACCCCAGTGACCCTGGGCTTTGCCTCTGGAATATATTTGCAGCCTCAAAACAGAGCATCAGTGTAACCCTAATTTCCTCTGATATATGGCTCCCGCATATATTAAACAGCCCACTCTCTCTGGTAGTAAGGTTGAATCTGCTTTTCAAAGAGGCCTGAGCTTCAGCCTCAGAAGATTTCAATGTGATGAGACAGAGAGGCAACAGCGATGTCTTTGAAACTCAGCTGTGTAGCTCTGACTACAGTGAGCTGCCCTTTACAATGTTACACACACAGCTGTGATAGATCTCTTATCCCTGAGAGCATTTTGCCACCTGCTGACTGTTAGTGGTAATCACATGACTGATCACGTTTCACATGCACCATATACAGTACATACCATACAGGCTGCAGTGGTGCAGGTTTGTGTTATGATTAAAATCACATTTGAAAAATCTATGATGACAAATGTAAGGAGACAGTTCTTTTCTGTGCACACATTTGTGGATACTGAGCTTTAGAAAGAGAGAGGGAAAAATCTTGGAAAACAAGACCCACATCTGGGTAATGTAAATCCTGGGAAAATGAAATGTATGGAATAATTAAAAAGCTTTGATTTGGGTACAAGGCTCAACATGAAAGCGCTGAAGAAACACTGGAATCGTTGATGGAATTAAGCACATTATTAATGTAGGCTTACTTCAGGCTATTGCATCTCTGAGGTTCATCCTTTGATATCTTCCAAAGTCATTAATATTGCATAGTGTAGCTGAAGTCTTAATCACCAGATCCACCAGTGTATAAAGCACTACTTTTTTCATCCGGGGCGAGGATTTCTCACAGAAATAAGTTGCAGACAATATCAAACCAGCGATCCTTTAGACATAAACTGACCATTGACTTTGAAATTCCCAATGACAGCATGTCATTCTGTCATGGCTCCATTTCCCCCTGATGGCATTTCACAGAGGACAATGCTGCGGTGCGCATACAAGTGGGTTAATTAAAAGATTCATAAGTCAATCAGAGAACATTAACATACTCGAGAGCGGCTTCAATGCTCAGGGTTCAGCACAAGAAAACATCAAAGGGTTTAAACTGCAGGCATGAAAAGCATGGGAAATGAGCTTTCAGAAGGAGAGGCACTGCCAAAGCCTGCAGGAGGAGAGGAGCCTCTCACTGGCTCTCAGGTACTGAGCGCCTCCAATGAAGCTCTCATACCCCACCGGCTGCAGGAGCAGGAGGAGGAGCAGGAGGAGGAGGAGGGGAGCAGAGGAAGACCTCAAACAATAGTGTCTCATTTTTTAATCATTCTTTCTATTTGCGGATCAAGTCCGTGTTTTCAGTGTATTAAGTCAGTGTTACCTGTGCTGCTGGATATGAATAAATGCATTATCCAACACTAATACATCTGCACTAAAACCTATTATCCTGTCACTTTTTATTAAATTAACATTGAAACCTGCACTTGCAAAGCACTCTTTGATGCATAAAGAGATGGTAAATGCAGAAGAAGGAAGAATGAATACTGTAGTGTTATCTTATATGAAATGTGCACGCTGTGAATCTTTACGCCGAATACAGAAATGCCAAATGCTCCAAATGTATCCCTGCTCCCCACTGAAGACATTTACACTGGTCAGTTGCGAGCTGCAACAGGTAAGTGCCATCAGAGTCACTGCCATCATATCCGTCATCTCCATCATCATCATCATCATCATCATCATCCAAACTGTCTCTGCCGACGCACTATATTCACTCTTGATGGCACCCACAGCCAAAATCATCATCGCCTGATGAAAATTAAAAGGGCAGGAGCAGGTGGGACTGAGGCTGGCTGGCTGTTTGAGGGGTCCTCGGGTCCAAAGCTCTGCCACTTCCAGGCGCACCAAAACAAACCCGCGAGGACTCCGGGATGAAAGCAGCCACGCATCACTCCCTGTGACCCAGTTCACCGGCCGAGACTGAGATCCGCACATCTCAGCCCCAGATGAGCAGCAGCAGCAGCAGCAGGTTCCCATGTCACACAACTTTTCTGATGCTTTCAATTCAACACACATCAGAGGCATTTTTACTAGCCACAAAAGACTCGTCCACTGCAGGACAAAACCAGAATGTGGTTCATTCGTACTTAACTTACCCGCATCCCGCAGCTGGTCCTGACATCTTTATTTCAAATCCTTAGTTTACGCCCCTCTCCTTCCTGAATGCAGCCAAGCAGAAAGAACAGCCGCCGTTATCTCCTCTTGTGGACTGGGGGTGTGTGGGGTGGGGTGGGGTGAGGGGGTAAGGTGAAGTCCTTTTTGGCACCGGGGTACTCGACCCGACCGCGCGCAGCCACTGCTCACAGACGGAGCGCTTTATTATTTCTAACGGGCGCGCAACCGCAACATGGCAACACGGGGTCTAACCCTGCGCGATGAGAGCGCTCGTTAAACTGACACTGTTAACCACATGACACGAGCGTTTAGGTGGCGCTTCCCCACACGACACGGTTCATGTTCACTGTTGACTTTCTACGAGGCGGCGTTACAGAGCTGCTCTGTCTAGTGTTGAGAACTGTTCGAACTCCATTTCTGACTGAGAGCCTCACTTTTGGGGCAGAAGAAATCGAATCATTAAGGAGTTCTTTGAATTGGACTTGTACAAAGTATTCCCGCAGTTTTGAGAGGGATGGACAGCGCATCGCTTGTTCAACTTGACATTTTACTTAAATTGGTGTTTCTTGAAAGGTTTTTCATTGAGATGAATTATGTGGATAAAAAGCTGAGTCAAGCTTTTTTTCTTAACACTCAAGGAGATTATTGTATGGCGGTGCAATGAGCTTCTAAGATAAGAAGAAGCTTCACTTTGTTAAAGTCAGATAAATCACCTTATCCTCCTTCCTCAGTCTTATTCCTGCTGTGTGAAAGGAGCAGCGCTAATTAGCAAACTGATTTCGAACTTTGACTAACTAGAAAAGGGCTCTATCTATTACTAAGGAAGGAGTGGGGGATGATTCAGGAACAACCTGATAGCCTATAGTGGTTCTCTAATAACTCTGATGACAGGACAATGAATTAGATAATGATGAGTTACAAGAGAGCAGCCTGGGAGATACTATGTTAATGAATCGTGATGGAATGAGTGCTTCATAAGTAAATTCACAGATATATCTGTGAATGGACATACTGACCTCCTTCTTCTCTGAACCCACCACTGGGCAACAGCAGCAGCAACTATTCACACATCACTGATCACTGAAACAAAAGTCTCTGTGCACACTAAGGTCAACTTCAGTTATGTATGATGATGATAAACTACAGTGTGTGTTTATAATAATGCAGGAACATGTTATAGGGCTGGGCGATAAAACGATATCGATATATATCGCGACAGAACCCCTCCTCGATAGACATATAAGACATGGTCGATAATAACGTCAATAGAACTCATTCCGCTTACATTCTGGCAGATAATATGAAAAGCCAGTGATGAGGAGAATGAACCAATCATGTGGCTGGAACAGAGTTAGAGACCCGTCAGGTTAGGTTGATGCTCAAAACACAGCAGTAGCACATGTGCTAATGTCTTTGATACTGCAGCTGTGTGGAGCGGTACATCAGGAGCAGGAGTGAGATAAAAGAGAAAATGACGGCAGAAAATGTTGATGAAAACACCAGCGACAGCTTTACAGAAGAAGACGCCCCTAATGACACATGACTGACAGGTACAGAGAGCCGGTAGAGACAGACACAGCTGATAAACACACACACAGAAATACAAAATACAAATACAAACCTGATTCAACGTTAGCTACTATTTGCTTTCTTTGTCTCACAGCTCTCACCTGACACTCACACTGCCTGCCTCAGGCTGTCGCTCTGTCACTCTGTCCTCTGTTTTCATCAACTATCTAACAGTTAGTTTTGTGGTTTGGTGTGTGCGTTTAACTAATATGTCAATACACCAGTGAAGCCACACATGTACACATGTGTGAAATGACAAACTTTGCTTTGGGCACCATGGACTCTGGTCTGTAAAGGCTAACCTGCTGTAATCCTAAATATTTTTAATGCGCAACAACGCTTCTGTCAAACACCATGTCTCATTGCTGTAAACTGCACACCTCAGTCATTGCTCAGTGTCAATAACAGAGCTCCAAAACAAACACATTGATGTGAAACAGACAGAGTGGAGGTTCTGAAACCTTACAAGACGTCTCCAGGGATGAACTGACACAGAGACTGCTGACGGTCCCCCTGGTTACACACTGTCCTCTGATTTAATTAATATTTAAATATTCTTCTTCTTGCTTTGTGTTTGTCTGCTTCATTTTACCTAATGTCTTAGAGTGGATGGGAATGACTGACGCAGCGATACAATTAAGTCACTAATTGTAAGTGAGTTAAGTGATTAAGTGACTCCACCTTAGTTCCGGCGCCCTTGCTCCAAGGTAGAAAAAAACACATGACTTTAACATGGAAGACATTTATTTCCTGTTTGAAACCAATAGTCATTGATGGCTGTTTTCCTGCCAAACAGTTCTGGGGTCTTTCTCAGAGTAACTGTTCCCTGTGGAGCTCCTCTGAGAGCTACATACCTCCATGGGCTCTCTTCTGTTTGCACTCACGCAGCCAAGCCAGCTGGTGCTTGGTATAGCAACTGTCAAAATCGCATTGTATTTCCTCTGTTGCATATACACTCAATAAAGCCTGGACTCTACTGGCAGTCTATTTGTGATTGCTTTTGTAAATAGAATTTTGTCGTCATATTTGGTTTACAGTGACCAAATACTGGAACAACACTTAAAGCTGCACTTAAAGGCAGAGTAAAGGCCTTTTCACACTGGGGGCTTTTTTTCATGAGATTAATTCTAAGCATGTTTATAAGTTTAATGTTAACCTTTACAAAATCAGCAGCTTATTCAACATTAGCTCCATATAGATATATATATAGATATAGCATATATAGTTGTGGTCTTTTGCCTGCACTGGGTCTCACACTGTTACTCCAGCTGTACAGAGCACCTCAATATTGCACTATTTGCCATTGACTTCTTAATGTACTCAGCAGCCCAACCTCCCCCCTTCAGCCCATTCAGTGGCAAAAGATGATGTTGTTATCAGCACTAAGGGCTGAGTGTGCATTCCTCTTCCTGAAGATATTATCTGCGCCCTTCTCTGCAGACAGCCAGAGAAAGGGAAGAGTGATGACAGCAGAGGAGCGGGAAACTCCTCTTTTTGACACCATATCAACTCAGCGTTCCTTATCGCTCCCATTTGCTGCTGAGCCAGACGATTACGAGAGTGGCTTTATTCACATAACCTCGACACTCAATTAGTCTCCCACACCCACTCGCTCTGTTAGCGCTCAGCGCCAGGGATCCACAGCAGCAGAAACAAGAGTGGGAAATTGCACGAGTTGACCCACATCAACAGATCGAAGCTTGATGTGTTTTAAGGAAAATCCACCCCAGACCTCAAGTCTTTGATAATAATTTCTTATGCAGTGTAAAAAAAAAAAGAAAATTTTTCTACCTTAGTGCTCCTGTGTTTTGTGTTTTTGTTTTATCATAAGTGGAGCTGTACGAATGAATACAGATGCCAGCGACCATCAGATCTCTGTTTCTTTCAAGCAAAAATGGGAGCTTGAAGTGGTGTGTCTCTGAGCTCATTAGACAAAAGATATGTGAGGTGCCACATGCCATCCTTAATCAACAGAGGAGTTGTAACACTGGAAACAGTCTGCATGGGAAAATGCAACCAAGGTTTTCCAAAGTTCCTCCTTGCCTAGGCCCAAACATAGTCTGAACCGCAACCAGGTAAAACAGAGGTAATGTTTGGTGTTATTATTATTCACTCACTTATATCTTCCTCTCTGTAGGATCTAGTGCCAGACTGTTCTGTCCTCCCTGTTCTGCCCTCCCTACAATAAATCTCTCCTTCTTGAGAACGCTGTTTTGCCTTTGAGACATTCATTGTTCAGCATAGATTTTTTAGCATTTTTTATCTTGGCCTAGTTTAAATTATCATTACTTATTTGTTTTTTTTCCCTCTAATACATTTTAATAGTCAAAAGAACATTGTAGCTTTTAATCTTTATTATGATAAACACCATCTTTTAAACGCTCTACTATTTGAATAATTTTCTTGTGAACTGAATGTTCCGACTCCTACTCAGCCTGAATATTGTTGGTAATCTGCGGTTGAACGTTATCTACCACTGTACAAGGTAACATTTGCATGGTTTTTCCTGTGCAATGAGGGATTATTACAGATATTGCAGTTATGTAAACTTTTAGGTTTACCTCCAAGTAAAGTGGTTTAGATAATCTGGACAGTGTTGGTTTGTTTACATCCTGCCTGATCATCTGCCCGTCTTTATTTCGGAGTATAATGGCATCATAACTGTACCTCTAAAAACTGAATTACCTCTGGATTACATCTGCTGTAGAAAGCCTCAGCTGACCTCCTCAGATAAAGAATCCAGATCTCATTGGTAATTGGTAATCTCAGGCTCCATTCAGAGTGTACTGTAAGAAATGTCTTTATGTAATTCTCCTGGTTTACAGAGACAGCTGCTGTTAATGTGGAGCATTTGACAGGAAATGTTGTCATTAGTCCACCTATTGACTCATGCTTAAAGTGGAGAAGACAACTTTGGTGTGTTTACCAGTAGCTGAGAGGATAAATGTTCGTGTGCTGCACTGCTCCAATCACCAACATAATTACACAAAGTCTATTTGCAGGGGAGGATTTGCTACAGCTCTGCTTTCGATCAGCGTCAATGCATTCAGAGCCCGAGGGCCCTCCTTGTTACATTTACTCTGACCTGTCACCGTCAGCTCGTCTGTCTCTTACTGTTAAATTCCTCGGACCAAATTTTTTCCTCACACAGGATTGGATTTTTTTTTTTTTTTTTTTAAAGAGTGCGAAGTTGGCAAGCAAGGTCTAATGTCTGGCATATTTCAGTGTGATGGGCATTGATGGCACAGTATACTCCTCTCAAAGAATTTTTGATTATTACAGTCAGCTCACTTCCTGCAGGCACAGCAGTGCTGACAAGGTCTCTTCACAACCTTCATCTGTGTGTTCATTAATGCTTCTATAACAAATTTCAGCCAGTGGTTGTATATTGTGTTTATGTTTGAACTATACCTACTTACAGTCACAAGCAGTGCAATATTAAGAGATTCATTCTAGACCTTTGGAACACAAATACCTGTATGTGCTAAAATATTTTAGACTCATGGTTCAATTACTAGTTTTGTTCTAGTGCTTTCAACTGTAACCACTGCATTTTCCAAAAAATGAAACTTTCTTCTGTGTCATCAATTGAAAGAAGCATGAAATTTTGGTAAATGGCCACAATATTGACAGCAAGGTGTCATAGTTATCAACTAGGAGTCAGTGGACAGCCAGAGAAAGATCAGGCCTGACATTCACATAGCAAAACCATCCCTGAAGATGATTCATTGTTACATAGCCACCAAAACATGTCTCATACCTGTGACATGTAAACACAGAGGACAAGACATTGTTTAGTGAGCAGTTTTGACGTGTTTATTGACCATCAGCAGCTAGGAGTGACTGCAAGCATTCATTCATTCATTATCTATGGAGCCTATCCCAGCTGACACTGGGAGAGAGGCAGGGTACACCCTGTATAAACTCACCAGTCCATTGCTGGGTCAACATATAGACAAACAACCATTCACACTCACATTCACACCTATGGAGTGGACTCACCAGTTAACCTGCATGTCTCTGGACTGTGGGAGGAATTTGGAGTTGCCAGAGAGAACCCAGTGAGAATGCATCAGTGCCCAACACTACAAAAAATGTTGCTAAATTTTTACAATTTGTAATTGAACATTTTAAATATTAGTGCAAATAAATGATGGTAATGTGATTTCAGTGCTATGCAGGCACTCTAATTTTGATATGCGTAGAGTTACACATATCAGTCTAGCGCATAATAAACTATAAGGTAGCTACTGTTCTTTCCATAATGATGGTAGATTACAAAAATGTATATAAATGCTATGAGTTCATTTCAGGAACCCTTTATTTTTTTTACCCAAAAACATACAGAGGAAGTGGGTTATTTTTTCCACCCTGAGTAGTGTGTGCCCTTCAGTCTCCGTAACATGGATTTATGAACCACACGGCACCAACAACCTCCACTAACAACTCAGGGCAGGCGGACACGGAGCAACATTAGCATTTATTTGAAGTTGTGTTCCTGTCCAATAGACTCTCTCCTTATGGCTCTGTTTTAGGTTGAGACCAAAACGTCTGACTTTAGCTGCTAAATGCTGCAACCACGTTCACCAGCCAGTACCTAACATTGTTTACTGGAAATTACACCTATGGGAGCAGAGTTTACAGGCCAGAAATCCAAAATAATGAGCTTATAGAGACTGAGCTCAGTGGAACTTCAGAGCTGGAAGATGAAAAATCTTTTATCCAATCTAAAGGGGAAAAAGAGCTGTGTGATAATTCTCTATGGGTTTATCACTACAACTGACCACTTTCAAGTTACACATCAAATGATCTGTCTTTGATATGAAGACTTAGCGTAACTTTAGACCACATTATCTTGATTTGTATTTGTATTTTAAGCAAGACACAGCGTGTAAAGAGAGACAGCCTTGAAATATATTTTCTCTTCTTCTTTCTTTTCTTCTTTAATGGAGTCTGATATTTTTTTCCTGCTTTCAGACTTTGTGTAGCCTACTGGATATACAAATATGAAAATGATATTGATCCTCTCATCTGACAATAGGTTTGATGGAAAACAAACTCATTATCAGCTCAGTGGCTCAATGGCTTTTTAGACCAGTCAATTGCAGGAGATGATGCAGATTACATCGTATCCAATTAACAATGAAAGGCACTATTTCACACTTTAGTCAGTGTATATGCCTTTAGCTTGTATTTAACGAGCACAGAGTTCAGTCACCATGATGATGAACATGAAGTAGATGGAGTTCACCATCTTCTTTTGGTCTCTGTTTGGAATTATCCTCCAAGTGCTTGTTCATTGTTCAGACAGCACAGATGGACTTACATGTTACCTTGTTTACCCCACATACACTTCACACAGATCACTTTGTCCTGACGCTCAGAGGGCTGATGGATGCGGGAAGAAGATTTTAAGACCTGTTCCACAGAAATAAATAATTATTGATTTGATGTCAGTGTTATAACTGTGGCTCATCCTGGCTTGGTGAACATCATCAGTAGAAGATAGTGCTGCTGATGATAAACTGTGCTCTGCTCACACTAAGCTGTGCAGCTGAGAGAAAATGGCTCTTTTTTCTTTTATTACTTTCATATCAAATTCTGTTTTTCAAAGGGCATAATGTTGCACGGTAGCTCATGCCAGCAACAACAGAGATCAGATCAAACTTTGGACAAATATATCAAATCTGATCAAATCAGCAACTGTACCATGTGATCACAGATTTGGAGGTGGTGATCATGATTCACTTTGGTGATTTGAATAATGTTCATTTCAGTTTTAACCAATCAAGCTGCCAGCATCACCGTCAACCTTAAAGATGTGTCTCAAACATCCCAGCATATGCTGTTAACTCCCTGAGGCTCCTGCTCTTTCTGGATCACACAGGCTTAATCACATCAGATATGAGTGAGGAAAACAATGTGTAATATGTGGATGTGATGGATGACTTGGTGCCATGGTTTCATCAAGGTGTAACCGGTGTAATTTGATCCTCTGAAGAGCATCAGATCATCACAGAAACAATGAGAGATTTTTTCAAAACACTGTGCATTCATCATTCACTCTCAGCTTCAGACACCATGTAAGTTCATCCTTCCTGTTTATTCCTGAGCACCTTTTGGATTCTCCTGAGCTCCTCAGACATTCCAGCACAGCGCTGATGCTGTAGTTAAATGATATTGTTCAAAGCTTTTTGCTGAGGACAACACTTCTCATTTCATATGGATGGTGGACCGTGCTCACGCTGTGGTGTATGATTTCTTATCTCTGTCAGCAGGCAGTGGAGTAAGCTCACCAGGCTTCAGAGGACTATCTGTTTGAGTTTGCAGCACAGCTCAGGGGAACTATTGAAAGGGGTCAAACTGAGGGCAGTACAGGAAACAATAACACAAAGCAGATAATGACACAATACAATACAGTCGCCTGAAAATGGCTGCCTTATCATCAAGGATATCATATGTCGGGGAATGAATGACAGTGATATGAAAAACAAGTACTCCCCCTAGTGAGGAAACACATGTGGTCTGGATATTTTTAACAATGTCATGTTCCACCTGAGCATGACTGAGGATGAGATAACTGCACAAGTGTTCACATCCCTTTAGTCAAGTAAATACTACAATGTAAAAAAAATACTTCATGCACAATTTTACTCAAGTAAAAGTACAGAAGTCTCATGCAGAATAACCCCTTTATATTGTTAATGTAATTAATTTTATGTATACCATATTCTAATGTTTATTATATTTAATAAAGCTGCAAATCACTTTATATAGTGTTGAGAAGATTGCTCTGTAAGAATGCATCAATATAAATTGTGCTGGTGGAAAGTAACTATTTACATTTTCTGAAAGACTTTTTTTCTGTACAGTTTAGAGGTACTTGTACTTTTTATTTCAATATGTTATTCTTCTACTCCATTAACTTTAGTGGACAAAATATTGCACATTTTTACTTCACTGCATTTATAAGACATTTTAGTAAGCTATAATTACTAGTTATAATTCAGTTTTATTTTTAAATTATTTTAAGAATATATGATGAACTTAAAAAATATTATATTTTGTTACAGGCGCCTGTCATGGCAGCAACCTCAGAACCAACTGGTACACAAGCAGAAGAGAAAGCAGGGCACAATTCAAGCTGTGTTAAACAGAGGAGGCCAACATGCCCTTCCTCAGAGGGCATGTTGGCTGTTGAAGCCTCAGTCATATATCTGACAGAGATCACTGAGGTAGTCAAAAAGCTCCCCAGCAGCAAGTGAATGAGAATCGCCCTGAGATGTTGAAAGCTCTGGACATCATAGGGTTGTCTTGGCTGACACAACTTTTCACGGACTGTTGGTAGTGTGTGCTCCAGTTGTCATGGTATCACATCGCTCAGCATCCTCACAAAACCTTATGCTAGGGTGCTGGAATGAGGCTTTGACTGACTGTCAAACCTCATATCCAGGAGAAGCAATACAGATCCCAACCTGGGTGTAACAGTGGGCCAACTGTTTACCTTTGCAAGATCACTGGAGGGGTTGTGGGAGTTTGTTCACCCAGTCTACATGTGTTTTGTGGACCTGGAGAAGGCTTACGTCCATGTCCCTCAGGGGGTCTAGTGGGAGGCACTGCAGGAGTACAGGATATCAGGGCTGTTCTTATGAGCCATCCAGTCATCATAGAACTAGACTGAGAGTTGTGTTCGTATCCTCAGCAGGAAGTCAAGTGTCCAGTTGGTGCTGGCCTCTGCCAGGTTTGGCCCTTGTTTGTGATTTCCACGGACTGGATCTGGATGTATCCGGAGGAGTGTGTCTGGTTTGGGGACTTTATCACCTGGTGTATCCAGATGACATGGTTCTACTGGCTGGCATATCCACTGGGATGGTTTGCAGGTAAGTGTGAAGCAGGTGAGATGAGAGGCAACATCTTGGCTTGCTCCCTTCCCTCCCAGCGAGTTGCTGACTGAAGCAATTTTCAAGTATCTCAGGATCTTGTAAAACAGTAAAATGGAGTATGAGACTGTCAGGTGAACTGACACCTCATTACGCTGAGCACAATAAAAGCTCCTGCAGGAGGTTGAGGGCTCTCTAAAACCAAAGATCGACAGACGTTGACCCCAAACGTCTGAAAATCAGGCCAAACAAAACAGTGTTTTAATCTGATGACAGTAGTGAGGATGCTTACAAGCTACTCCTGGCCTATAAACAGTACTGTGCAAGTCTAGGCACTAATTCTGCAGCAGGACAATGAGTCCAAACACACAGTCAGCATAAGCTACAATTGATATAGATCATTGAGTTAAAATGTAATGTTGCAAAGTTAGATATTTGATATTTTACTGCAGTTAGGTCATTTTGCCTGTTTCCTTTACTCAGAGACATTATGTTTTTTTCCCACCATTATTGGATCAGAAGATATATTATAATACTACTTATACTAAGTGAAGCTCAGTTCTGACATACTGAGCATCAAAGATTTTGCTACAAAAAGTTCTTCAAAAAAGAAAAGAAGCATCACACAGGCACAAAGAAACATCCAATAACTCCAACATGTCTAAATTCTCCAGTTTGACTTTGGCAGAAGTGCAGTTCAAAATATATCCACTTGATGGCAGCAACCGACTGTGGTTTGCATGTTACATAATTTGGCACGTTACCAAAATGTTCTCTACCAATCAGATAAAACCATAAAACTGCCACATATCTACAACAAATATGTAATTAATTCCTGGTTTGTACATGTTAACGCGTTCAGTTAGGAAAGACAGTGCAGTAAAAGGCTCATATCAAAGCCACATTTATCAGTATTATGGGAGAACTGCCAGGATGCAGTGAAATATTTGGATTTGGCAGCTGGGGAGGGCTTCACTAAGACACAGTGAGAGACTGAGTTTACCGTGTGTGTTTAAACCGTCTAACCAGCTGTTGGGATTACACACTTGGAGAGCTGAGCAGTGGGAGTTTGTCTGTTTCTAACAGTACAGATCCTCTACTCACTGTCACTGAGTCTGTGACCTGAAGTGAACTCAACATCATTCACTGCCTGTTATTCAACCGCTACTAAAAGACACTGTGCAATAATGTACTGTTCTGTGTTTCGGGGTGTGTTTAAAGACAGTTCTTTGAACTTATCAGACGTGTAAAAAAAATGTTTGGAGACTATCAGTAATTTTTCATTATTCTTCAGTCATTAAGGTGGAGTTACAATCCCAGGACTCTTT
The DNA here is from genome assembly GCF_001640805.2 of Lates calcarifer. Taxonomy (NCBI): domain Eukaryota; kingdom Metazoa; phylum Chordata; class Actinopteri; family Centropomidae; genus Lates; species Lates calcarifer. The sequence continues at coordinate 1,974,062 of NC_066835.1, forward strand.
TTGATCAGTTCTTGATCATAATTTTTTGATTATGATGCTAAAATCATATACAATGTCCTGATAATGGCCCATTATGACAGATGCTTTACATCAGGAACAAAAACAAGTGCTAGCAGTTGATGATTGCTTGTTTGATGCCATACAGTCTGGATTGAAAAGTAACTAAGTACATTTCCTAAAGTATTCTATCTAAGTACAAATGTCAGATTTGGTCTTAGAGTGGAACTTTCACACATCAAAGTATTTTTCCATAGTGCATCATGATGGAGGACTAAGAGCTTTGCATCTGGGAAGCCTTATATCCTGACAAAAGATAAGCATATCAGATTTGTTTTCCTTCTCTCACCTAGTTTGAGAGCTTCTTCTCCTCATTTCTTCTGTGTTTCAAGATGCAAACCTGTTGTACAGCAGACTTTTTGTTCATACATTGCTGTGGAAATTGTGAAGTCATCTCAGTGAACCTGTAACCATTAAACTATCCCCCACAGATCAGGAGCATTACACCACATTAATCACACCTGTGTATACCTTTATTTTTAGTGAGTCAGCTGTAGAGACATGACAGGACATGGGGGGAGAGACAGATGGGGAATGACACACAACAAAAGTCCCTAGCCAGCCGAGGAAGTTGGATGTCATGGTTTGCACCTTAACCTGTCATCTGTCAGGTCACCCTAAGACTACTGTTTTAATTAGTATAAGGAGAAAAAGCTCACACCATTTCTTAAAAACATGGGTTGTGTTTAGTTGGAAGACACCTCCTTCTGTCACTATAGCCATTTTGTTACAAGTTACATCTTGCAAAAAAGATTGCTTCTCACCAAATAGGAAAAAAATAGCAATGCTTGAGCCACTAAAAATTAGGCTGCCTTAACAGTAGCACAAGTAAGTAAGTGTCAAAATGTCAGCAAACTGGCTCAGTAACAAATGATGTATCATTGTTATTTAGTATAGTGTTTTGAAGTGGTTGATCCAGAACATAAATCATCCATCCATCCATTATCTATACTGTGTATCCTTAAGGGTCATGGAGGGTCTGTCCAATCTCAGCTGACACTAGGCGAGAGGCAGGGTACACCCTGTACGAATCACCAGTCCATCACAGGGCTGACATATAGAGACAAACAATCATTCACACTCACAGTCACACCTACAGATAATTTAAGAGTCACCAGTTAACCTGCATGTCTTTGGACTGTGGGAGGAAGCTGGAGAACCCAGAGAGAACCCACACAGGCACAGGGAGAACATGCAAACTCCACACAGAGAAGCCCCGGGCGAACCAGGGATCAAACCCAGAACCTTGTTGTTGTGAGGCGACAGCGCTAACCACTGCACCATGACCACAAACCAAACTAGAAAAACGTACGTAATATGAAACTCCATCATTATGGTTTAGGCACATCACCTTAGAAATATAGTTAAGTGTTTTCCCATTAAGCATTAGAGGGCTGATATTTCACTGACTCCCAAATTAGTCATCTGTTGGGCCACATAATACATTTAATGCATGACTTCATGTATAATACAGCATTTTCTTGGAGCATTAATCCATAAGATATCTTCTCCTTGCAATGGGGGGGGGGCTACAGGGGGACTTGCCTGGAGCTGGTTTCACTCTTTGGTTAACTTCAGTTCACCTGCATAGTGACCTGTGAAACAACTGGTTATGAGATATTTGTGTGTGTGTGTGTGTGTGTGTGTGTGTGTGTGTGTGTGTGTGTGTGTGTTTGTGTGTATCTGTCTGTCTGCGTGTGTGTGTCTGTGTATGTGAATTGGTCTGGAGAGCTCTGTGTTGATGTTGATCATAACACTACTTGACAGCTCCCAGAACAAAATGCCCCAGTTGCCAGAGGGAGTGGGCACTCAACTGTACACAGATACTTTATTTATAGGTGGAGAAGATCAGAGAGAGGACAGGTTCACAAGGTCAGCTGCCAACACATCACTGTTTGTTTTTTGCATTGCTGGATGGCACTTCAGACAAACCACAAAAATGAGAAGAATGTCCTTTGAGCAGGCACGTGGTGTATATGGAGCAGATTAATGCAATTTTTATTCAAGTACTTCTTTTACATATGAAGTCCCGCAAAGGCATGTTGACGTGTGAATGGTCTGGAATATCAAGTTCAACATGGAAGAGGTTCCAATCTTTGAAGGAGAAACAGAGCAGTCATTGCAATAAATAAGTGAATGGTGTCAGTTAAGCAGACAAAAATTATTACAGGTCTGCTGAGATTACTTAACACGATATGTCATATGATACTGTTTGTTGAGTCTTGGCAGAGGTGCCTTTAGAAATCTTTTGGTCCTAGTGATACTGATAATGTCAACAAAAGCTCTGAAAATGAAAAAAAAAACAAACAACAACAACAACAAAACACCCGATATGTTTCAGGCTCCCTGTCCAGCTCTGTCCCACCATCCAGGGCTTTCCCCCTCATGGCGCCCCAGAGTCTTGGCAGACGTAGGAGATAATAAGAAATCTGAGAAATCCTAGTCAGATTTACAGGGAGAAGTATCTGAATGAGTATATCCACATATAATCTACAGCTTTCATTCCCTAGAAGTACAAGAAGCAGGTCAAATTTGTTGGATGTCATAGGATTTCATACTATTACTGGTTAGTGTACAAGCTAGCGTGATTGTTGGGTAAAGTGTAAAGTACTAGCAAAACTCTCTTATCTCTTTGATTGTCCTCCAACCATCCACTTTCCTGCAAGGAGGTCATCTGATCCCAGTGGCCAGTCTTAAACTGAGATTAGGGACATGATCTGTTCCCTGTATAAAACCACCTCTTATCATGTAATCAAATGACCAAGTTAAGGTTATGACTCCAGACTGACAATGGTAAAATGTGGCTGAAAGCTGTGAGGCTAGGAGCTTAGGTATGTGAAATGAGTACAGTACAGATGAGTGACAAAAAAAAAAAACCCTGAACAAATGAGAGTAGACACATAATGAAAAATGCTGAACAGGCCCAGTTGATTCTGATTTTGTATCAAGATGGCAAGAGTAAAAAGATCTAAGTGACTCTGACAAAGGGTTCATTGAGTTCAGAGGTGGTAAGAGCCTCAGTCACAAAGACTGCTCAACCAGCTAATGCTTCAGTGGGAATGGTGACTAATGTGACATCTGCATTTAGATCTATAGGAAAGACATCAGTAAACAGGGTCGGAAATTGATGACCGTGATGCTTGTGCTCCAGTGCATCTTTGCAACTCTTCCTCAGGTGACCATGGGGAAACCATGGAGAAACCATGGGGACTGATCTACACAGATGTGGAAAAAAGTGATAAGGTCAGATGAGGTCTGAATGCTTGACCCCTGCAGTGAGGGAATCTGGTGGTTCTCCTTAGAAGGAAAGGTCACTGCGAATGAATACAAGGTTATTCTGAGTGCAGACCTTTATTCTGTGATGAAACATTTCTATCCTGATGGGGATGGGCTCTTCTGGGATGACAATTCCCCAAGCCACAGGGTACGAGGGGTCACTGAATGGTTTGATGAGTATAAAAACGATCACACCAAATGAGGGAATATACAGATGATGACAGAATTAGGTCTTTGGCAAGTTACTTTTTTAGAATAGTTTTGACATGATATTCATGAAATGATTAGTTCAAATCCCATTTAACACCATTGTTTTAGAATAAATGAAACTCTTCTGGTGGCATGGTGGTGCAGTGTTCAGTACTGTCACCTCACAGCAAGAAGGTTCCAGGTTCAAGCCCCTGGTTTGGCCTCCATTCTGTGTGGAGTTTGCATGTTCTCCCTGTGCCTGTGTGGGTTCTCTCTGGGTACTCTGGCTTCCTCCCACAGTCCAAAGACATGCAGGTTAGTTGGTGGACTAAATTGCCTGTAGGTGTGAATGTGAGTGTGAATGGTTGTTTGTCTATATATGTTGGCCCAGCGATGGGCTGGCGATCCATACAGGGTGTACCCCGCCTCTTGCCAAATGTCAGCTGGTATTTTTTTTTTTTTTTATTTACAGTAGATAAGGATATTAACAAGTTTATAGAGGGATTTCTCACCAGTCCCACTGACTGCCTTACTGCTAAGGTCTAAACTTTTGGACCTGATAGAGAACTCACTCAGACCATTCCACAATAAGAATTTCCTTAAAGAAAATACTACTCAGAAAGTCATTAAGTAAAACTAAACTAAAATCTCCCACAGCTCAAACCCTGTTAAAATCAACTGAAAACAGCCAATATAGGCCATACAGACATCAAAGCCGAAGATGGAGTAATATTAGATCAGTTTACATTAGATTAGATGAGATGAAACTTTAATGATGCATGGGTGAAACTGGGTCACTGCAGCAGGCAAAAGAAGAAATAGAAGAATAGAAAAGGGAGAGAAGAGATGATAAAACAATTATAAAGACGAACACACTGAGTTTAACTGTCACTAAATGAATAAAGATACAATGTCTCACATCTTTTTAATAAAGAGCTCCTCTTTGTTCACTGCAACAATTTTACCAAACTGATGAATGTTTGCATTTTATATAACTATAGCTGGAAGACTATATGCACAGCATATGAATAAGCATCTTTGGCTGTCTGGATTACAGTTAAAGAGCGGATGTGCAGATGTGCCTCACCACCAGCTGTTGATCGTCACACAGACGGAAAAACATATGTACTCAAATGTGTAGAGACTATAATAACCAGGCAGCCTACTAAAGCAGAAACTGAGTATTGAATTAATTAATTAACTTAATCTGGTCTTCCTCTTTATCTATGGATAAAGGGATTCAGTTTGACAGATAGGCTGTTTATGGCACTATTCAAAGCTGCACAGTGATTTGAAAGTTTCATAGTCTTGGTCTAGTGCAGGGGTCATGTCTAGTGCAAAGAGTCTCAAAGTACTTGTCAAGTGCACGGGTGTCAAAGTCTTGGTCCAGTGAACAGGCCTCAGTATTGATCTAGTGCAAAGGTGAAGTTTTAATGTACTCCCTGGTTTAAGTTCAGCTTTATTGTCATTTCCACACATAGTGCAGAAAGAAATATTAAGTATGTGTGCAAAGTATTAATAAGTGCAAGAGACAAAATAATTGTAGACTGAAATTAAAAACTGTAAACTCAAAATTAACATAACAGATACAAACACTACACACTTTTTTAGCAGCTACAGCTTGGCTCATTAGCAGCTGGCTCCTCTGTTAAAAAAAAAAGTGCAGCAAAATGGTTGTTGCAAACATTTCTGTAAACAAATAACTGCTATCTTGTTCTGTACAGTGCAATGGATTGTAAATAGACGGGGGGTTAAGTTGATATGTGTTGTCATTAATGTTTATGTAGTGGGTGTATGACCATGGTATTATCTGTGGTGAGGGTTGAGTTAGCCTGGGTGTTATAGTTCATGGGTGGGGACTGGGAATGTAGGTCTGGGTGTGTAAGCTGTTGAGGATCCACACAGCTTGAGGGAAGAGGCTGTCATAGAGCCTGGTAGAGGAGGCCCCAGTGCTCCATTCTCTCCTGCCATACTGTAATTCACTCTGCTGGTGCACCATCAGAGTGAATTACTGATGATCTTTTCCAGACAGTGATGCAGGTGGTAAGGATTTTCTCAAAAGTGCTTCTGTAGAACTTGGTGAGGGCAGGTGGAGGAAAGGAAGTGGAGATGATTTAGTGTTTTCTTGGAGAATACTGTCTTGTGTGAGGTCCAGGGGAGGTCCTCTGTGATCTATACTCTCAGGAACTTTGTGTTTATGACCCTCTCCTCAGCTGTGCCATCACTGTGTGGTCAGTATCCATCTTTCTGAAGTTGTCTTCCAGCATGTTTAAGGAATGGTTGCTGGTCTCACACCACACTGCTAGTAAGTCCACCTCTCCTCTGTAGGCTGTTTCATCATTGTTGTTGATGAGGCCCACCACTGTTGCCTCACCAGTAAACTTCATAATGTGATTGGTGCGGGATGATGCAGTTCAGTCTTATGTCAGGAGTGTGCTCAGTGTTTTGGTGGTGGAGGTGCAGCTGCTGATCTGGACTGACTGGCCCACCAGTGGAGAGGTCCAGGACCCAGTTGCAGTGGGAGCTGTTGAGGCCTAGCTGGTGAACCCTCACAATCTGGTGTTTGGTGTTGTGGGATGATTGTGTTGAAGGCTGGGCTCAATGAATAGCATCCTCATATAAGTGTTTTTTCCTCACAGGTGGGACATGGCTGGGTGATGAGCAGATGTCCTCTGTTGTGCAGGTACAATTAGGGTACACAGACCAGTCTCATAAAAATCAGTCTGACAGAATCAGTCTCATAAATGATTAAAAGCAAACTCTGCGATTTTAATTAATGATTAAAACAATTAAGGATGTCCAAGTAAAAGTTTTTTCAACCCCCATCCCAATCCGAGTCCTTCAATATCTGCAGATATGATGACCGATGATACTCAATTTAACTAACTTAGGGGTTAAGCTGCATCTCACATACCTCATTTTTATGAGCTTTGTGGCACATACACTCAAGGTGATGGTTCAAAAATATATGAAAGTTGAGTTGGGAGATGCTACCCCTGACAGTGACATGACACAGCCCACTAGAAAGAAGGCTCTGTTAGACTGTTGGAACTAAAGAAACACTCAGTTGTGGTTTTACAGTGGTGTTATAGAGTAGGAGGCTCTTCCCTCACAAACTATCTTTGATGAGTACTGACAACAGCATGTTAAGAGCTGACAAACCGAAAACAGCCAAGTTTAATTTAGACTTGTCATCAAGCTACTGATGGAGTTAACATTAATTAGTAACAGCTGATAACACGCACCACTCATTTTAACTACTGAGAGCGACACTCACTGGCTAAAATGAGAAGCTGCAGCTGAATGTTTTCAGCACTGCTTTGCTAATGATGATTAACATCGGAGCCTCTGTAGCTCTCCAACCTCAGGGTTTGTTCACTCACTGCTGCACCCAATTAATATTTCACTTTCACTGGCTTATGCACTGTAGAGCAGGGCTATATTATAGGAAGAGGAACAATAACAACTTTACATATATATAATATATACACATATATATATATATATATATATATATATATATATATATATATATTACAATCTAAATCATAAACCATACAGCCAATATGATTTGAGCAGAAAAAATTCAAGTATAAATTGGTAAATCCTTAGATTGGTGAGACTACACTAGGTAAAAGTTCTGAGACTGCGCCTATAACAAGTAAAAACCGTACCTCATTTAAATCTGGCCACCATCCCTGTCAGTCATAATTAGTCAGTTTCAGGTACAAAGTCTTGTTCTGATACATCATCAACAGTGAATCATCTGAACATCCTCTCCTTGGATGACAGCAGGTACCAGCCAAAAAAACAGTTCTCACCCCCTTATTTTTGCTATTCCAAGTTGGTTCCTCATGGACTATCTAATGAGACTCTCACATTCTTTTACTCCACTTGATTACTCTCACTGACAAAACCTATAGTCAAGGGCATCAGGGAAAATAACCTTGATGATGATATAAAACTGAAGTTATTCATCAAACATCAAAAACTTTGTGATGGTGAGATATCTGGATTTTTTTGTTTGAGACTTTGGAGCTCTGAAAAGACAGACTCTGAAAAGAGCTCTGAGGGATGTTTGTGTAACTCCAGTCTGCCGGTGATTCATAATCTGCAGGTACTCTCAACCTGCACTCCTCTGAGCTTCTCCCTGAGCACAAATGATTGGTTTAAATGCACTGAGAGTCAACTAAATGGTCCTCACCATGTTTCAAGGAGTCTCTAGTAGGAGTAAGTTGTATTGAGCAGGAATGATATACAAATGCCAGCCTGGATGTAAATGTGGAGAGTCCTTCAGTGTTAGTCTCAAGATCTACAGAATCAGCTCTCAGAGGACCTCATATCAGACAGTTAACGTGTTTTAGAACATATCCCACTAGTAATATCAAAGTCATTGTGAAAAATCTGTAGGAGATGTGAGAAACACTAATGTCACCAATATTTTCATAAAGGCTATTACAGCTTTGATTCAACTTATAGACAGGTTACGTTTCTAAATGTTTCTCTAAAACATAACCTATTGATTCTTTAAAAATTATCAACAGAAATGGCACAATGACAACAGTGTGTCCATAGTACTGAGCACTGACAATCTTGGCAATGTTCTTTTGAGAAACTATTAAATTGATATTAAATAACTGAGACATTAAAAGAGGATTTGGCTGACAATGTTTCACCACATAACCAACAAACATCATGGATAGCATAATAACTTAAAGAGTGACCAGGAACAGTTTGCAATGACAGAAATATCAAATATCTGTGCAATGAGCTGACACTGCAAACATAACAGAATCCAATGGACTGTGCAGGCAGGGCGGTCATCGATGATCCGTGGTTGAGGAAGGGGTTGGGCTAGAAGGCACAAGGAATTGTTGGAGGCAGGCAGGGGTGCACCTTGAAGGAGGCAGGTCATTTTAACAGAGGCGGGGTTGATCATTTTTTCAACCTCAAAGTCCGGTGTAGTGGGGGGGCCAACTTATGGCATTCGAGCCACACCTTCTGAGCAGGGGTGTAGGAGGGAGCAGGGGAACAGTGGTGGTCAGTCAGGTGCTGATCCTAGCCACAGAGCGAAGCCCAGATTTATCATAGGTGGTGACATACCTGTCGCTGAATTGGTGTTGGAGTTATGGTCGTCTGCCTCTGATGACCAGGTGGAGGGAATAGTGGGAGAAGTGAGTTTTATTAGAGGAGATGCAACCTTACTCTTGTTACAGATCTAAAAAATAGAGAATCCCTGAAAGTGCTGGAGCTGTTTCCTGTTACAGGGGTCAGGCCTCTCAGTCACAGCTCACATCTTGGCCAAGATGATGAATTGGGGAAGTCTAAATTAGCTGGTTCATCTCAAGCTGCTGGCGATTTTTTAAAATTTTCAGTGACACCATGAACAAACACCCCTTAGAGAGATGTTTCATCCCAGCTGCTTTCAGCTGCCAGGATCCTAAGTTGTACAGTGTACTCCACCACGGGCCTATTGCCCTGGTGGAGTGAGGGTAGCCAGTTAGCAGCCTCTCTTCCTCTCACAGGGTGATCAAAAACCTTTCTTATTTCTGAGATAAACAACTCTGACAAGAGTGACAAAAAATGGGAGTCTTGCTCCCACAGTGTTGTAGCAAAAACAATGAGAGATTTATCTATCTGGGAGGTGTTAGGTTGTTGCTGAAAAACTATGTGCACAACCGTCCATGAGGTTTGGGGATGTAGGAATCCCCAGGAGGGCTGGAACCACAGAGACCAGATGTAGATGAGAATGTTGAGAGACTTGTAAGGGGGAAATAGGAGAGGGATGCTGGAGGCTGACTAGCAAGGAGTTTAGAACACACACTGTAGAAACAGTAGAGAATATAACTCAGGAGATACTGACCGACTGAGATCTAAATACCACTTATAAGGCAGAACAATCTGGTGAAGGGTGGATGAAGAGCCAGGGTAGATATACTGCAAGGAGCCCAGGGCTGCACCAAACCTCCAATACATACACACACACACACACACAGAGAAGACAAAGGAGAGGAGACACAAGGGAAGGCATCTTGTCTCTGTCATATAAATGAGTAATTAGAAGAAGAAAGCATTACTTGTCAGCTTACGTTGTCAGTGCCAACACAGTGCAAAATTAACATTCCATTGTAGTTATGCTTCTGATCTCCTGACAAATAGCCCACACATTTACATATTTAACTCACTTTTTCTCTCCACTAACTCCTCAGAAAAATATGTAGTTGCTAAATGTTTGACTTTCTTCATCAGCTAACCACCAACTTTGTCTGTCTGTTTGGTGCTCAGCAGGTAGGATTAGGTTTAGATTTCTTTTTTCTTTATCACAACCAGGTTGCTGCTGATAGAACCTGGGTATTGACAGTTGTGAGACTAAGCCAAACAGCAAATGTGCTATACAACCAAAACAGACTGAAAGAGGTTGAAACCTTCAAGTTGGAGAGTTTGTTGTTACTCGCTTGATCCAATGTTGATATAAAAATATGTATTGATGTGGCTTCAATAACATTTGCAAAGTTGCCAACAAGGAAGGTGGTACTGTAGGAAAACTCGACATGACATGCAGATCATGGAATAAGAACTAATTTGCCCTGTTACATTCATATGACCTTGAAAGTGCTATGATCACTGGATCAGTACACAATGTACTTTTAAGGAGTAAGTACACTTTATGCAAACAGGTTCTACATTTTTCCTGCATACAACAGGTCATGTGATTTATGCAGCCTTGGTTTGGCATGTCACAGCGATATCTTCCTGCCTGTCTTCTCCCTCACAAATTATATTATAAAGATGTGTGTGCATGTGTGTGTGGTATACCTTCAATTTTCAGGTTGCTTAAATATCTCTCAAAAATCCACCTCAATATAACAATATTCATATGAAATTTTGAAAAACAGCAGTTGTTGCTCGACTGCATCTTGCTTTTACCATTATGTTTGTGTTGTGTGCTGTTCTTATTCCATCAGTCTATCATAGGCAATATGACATAATGTTGAGATATTTTCCAGTTCATCTGTGATGTAGTTTGACAGCAGAAAATGTGTCAACTACTAAAAACATCAACACTCCAACCAAACTCAGGCTTTGGTGTCAGTCCCTGAGAATCAAAGAGCAAGGGTTTCTTCAGAGACTCAGTTTTGCATCGACAGGGAGAAATACATGGTAAAAGAGGCAAGGCAGAGAAACAGTTACTTCCCACTAACACTAACCTCAACAGCATATGTATGTGATTTAAACATGAAGACATGGCACATTGTGACGTTATTCTACACTCTTACTTTTCTCTTACTAATGTTATTGTGGTTTGTGAATCACCTCTATTTGAATACAAACTGGTCTTGCACATTCCGTACGAGCTGTTAAAAAAATCAACAAGATTTTATCACAATCACCTGGAATTCTCTGAATTTAAAACACAATGCAAGATTATTATCAGATTGCAGCCTTCTGGTTTAAACTGCTTTTAACCAAACTACAGACAAGTTTTCATGTCATACATTTGTTGGATCTGAAATTTCTCAGAGCTGTAGATAATCTACAGTAGGCCTCTTTGTAATGTTAGTATCAGACACAATTTGGTGCTTGAGACGCAGACATCCACTCCTACACAAAAGCAGCCAAACTACTGCCCTTTAACACATTTGGAAAACATCCAAGTTAAACATACAGTACACAAAAGCAAAGGTGATATAAGGTAAGTGAACAGGCCCGCACCAAGTGATCAGCGCCATCCAAGGTACTGTACGCATGACAGGAACATTTACAAATTGCTGCCAGAAGACTTTGAAACCTTCCACTAATAATTTACCTGCAAGCTGTAATTCTGCCACGAGTTCAGAGCCAATTTAGCAGAGACTGCTGTAAGAAACTGGGCAAGGAAATGAGAGACTGGTGGGACAGACTGTGCAGGTTTAAAAAACAAACAAACAAAAAACATACTATATAACATTATCATTGCAGACCCAGCTATTCAAAAGGACAGTTGAATTTTAGTGCATTCAGCATTCCCATTAGACTAACAATTTGATGACCTAAATTATTTTTGTCAGGACTTGAACATACGTGAATGAGCACAGGCACGTGTGGATCACAAAATCTGAAAAAATACAATAAAATAAATTGGGCTATGTGATTTAAATGGATAAGGAAATACAATGATTACATAGTGTTATAATAAACAATACATCAGCATTATTATTATTATTATTATTAATTCATCTAAATCCCCTCTGCTTTCCTTGAGCACACGCAAACACACAGTAAGTTGGAGCAGTATGTTTCCTGCCCTGTCGGCATGTACCAGGCCTACTGTAAAAACAGCCAACCGCCATCGAAAAAAAAAAAAAAAAAAAAAAACTTGGGAGTTTGTAATTAGGGCGAGGCTTATTTTGTTCGGTTCCTGCCCGAGATTCGGCTCTCTGATTCCCCGTAGCGATCAGTCGGAGCGCTGCAAGTTAGTGTGCCGTTTTTAAGGGTTGTTTTGGGCTCCATGTTGAAGTTTTTTTGCGTCCAGAGCACAGACTCTCACAGCCGCATACACTGTTAGCCCATACGTACACACGGATACAGTACACACGCAGACACACACGCATAGCCCTCGCCTGATTTGCACTAGCGCGGGTCATTTCAGGTTAAACCCTGGCGCTGTGTCCCGGTCAGTTTAGCCGACGGAGATCAACACTGGTTCCAGCTGAGGAGGAATGCACAGACACTGGGACTCCAAATAATTTTTGGATACGAGCTTCGTCTTGCATATGCGGTATGTTTCATTTTCTGGGTATTTTTGACAACAGTCTAGCCAGTGACAGCGTCTTCGCAAACTGGGTGCTTGACAGTATAGCAGCTAGGTGGGCGTACATTGCGCTTCCTAAGCTAAATGTTCATATTAATGTTCACGCTTTTAGCCAGTAATGTGTGTTTCATGTCCTACGGAGGGAGTCGCGTTTGCTGAACTGCATTCAAAATTTCAGCAATTCAGTGCTGCCTTGCTAATCGGCAGACGGTTCACCCACGGGTGAACATGACTTAGACCTTTCCAGAATTGATTGAGTCTTTTTGACAATTCGGGGGTAGAATTTATCTGTCAAACAGTACTTTATTACCAGAATATATGAACTTTATAATTGGTCAACGCTTCTCCCGTACGCCCACGATGGTGTATTTGTCAGTATGAGATGGCAGGAAAAAGGGTGAATTTATCAAAAAAGTTTGAATATTATCTTATTACTGGTGTGTTTTATTCACGCCGAATTGAACACTGGCTCGTAACAATACGGAAACTTACTTTCCAAGTTGTTGTTGTGGATTTTTAATCTTAACAAAAAGCGCGAGCAGTTTAAATTGACATATATTTTGGTGGAGGTTTTGTCAAGTACAAGAGACCAGCATGTACCCGGGCTAGCTTTTATGAGGACTTGAGGGAGTTTTATGGGCCCAAGTTATCGTTTCCCCCATAGCCTTGGGCCCTAAGGCATACTACCAGCTTGATGATAATACTCGTCTGGCAGGGTCTGGATCACTTTTACTTCTGTGGCCTCGACGACATGTCAAATACATATTTCATCTCACAGTTTCTGATGTAACCACTGCTTTCGCTTTGGCAACATGAACTTCACTGCGCTTGATCAACATCTAGCATGTAAAATAAGCAGTGCATTAGTAACCCGAGAGGTTGGATTTGTGAACATCACAGTTCTGACATTGCAACACAATTCTGAGTCGTTAGCTTAAGCTTCATCTGACATTAGCTCTCGGTCTGGGAAAGGTTTGATTGTGACTGTAAAGTTAGCGAGGCGTATTAACACGTTTATAAACTGTACTTTTTGCCCTTCCGTAGTTTGTAGTATGATAGGTGGCATGTTACCGTCATGGATAATACATACATGGTTACCGTATGAGCATAAAATGATGCCTTCAAAGGCTGTCAGAAAATACAAGTGTACTTGCGCATGAACGACCCAGCAGTCTGTGTTAGTGGGAGACTCTTTTTTTTTGTCTGGATGTCGAGATATGAGGTTTATGGGGCGGGTAGCATCGAAACTGTGACGCTAGCTGGCGTTACAAGTAATGTTTACGGGATTCAAAAAAATCGTAATGTTCACGGCAGTGCCAAAAAAAGACACATGACCAGAAATGTCAAGAATTTCAAAAACGTACTGATGAATCACAGCAGTAGACTTTGGCCATCATCTGTTCTGATTTCATTAGGAGGTGATAAAAAATACAACCTGTCACACAAGTATCATATCAATTTTTAATTTCAAGAAAAAATGCGTTTAACTTTTTTCATTCAACATTTTTATATGCATGCATTGTTTATTTGTCTTTAGTTTTTTGTTGTTTAAAAAACTATGCATGCATACATACATAAAAAAGTACATTTGATACATAGATAGTGGCTTTTTTTCTTTTCCTTTTTTTTTTTTTTTTATTTATTTTTTTTTTTACAAACCAGAAGCAATACTGTACATAACAAGTCATATTTACATCACGCAAACAGGGAGTTTCCAAGGAGCTACTGAAGGCAGCATCAGTTCTCAGCTGAGGGTATTTAAGGTCATTCCATCAGCCTATTTGCCACTGAATTGTGGGAGCTTGTGTGGACAGCACCAACTCACAGAGCAGGCTCATGTTTGTGGTGTTGCAGCCTGCAGAATATAGATTACTGCAAGTTGCATACAGCAGGTTTATAAAGTAATGTCACTGGTCTACATGCAGTAGACATTTTGCAAATAGCCTAAAGCATTAATATTGAATGCTTTCGCTGTTCAGTTGTTTTTTGATGTGTTTGTTGAAACTTGTCTGACTACTTTCAAGTCTAGGTGGACGCCCCACCCCTATGATGACAGTTGTCAATTCTACATAACAAGTCTTGTCAACTATTAGGGGAAACCAGCAGCATCAGAACACATGCAGTGAGATGGATAGTGAGTGACATATCTTAGCTCTATGGGTATTGTGCAAATTAAACTTGTGGCATTTTATTTGCAGCCAGGCTTATAAGAGACTGTTTTACTATTTCATATATGATCATAAATGATCATTAATCAATTTATGTATTAGTAACTGATGCAGATCAGTTCCTTAAGTTTGTTCTTTGATTTAAAAGCACATATTTTGCTTTTCCATTCATTTACAAAAACTAAGATTTGACTCATAATTCCAGTACAATTTACCAACAATGTATTCTCAGGACGGTATGGCGGTGCAGTGGTTAGCACTGTCACCTCATAGCAAGGAGGTTCCGGGTTGGAGCCCCGGGTGAACCCCTGTGTGGAGTTTGCATGTTCTCCCTGTGCCTGTGTGGGTTCTCTCCGGGTGCTCCGGCTTCCTCCCACAGTCCAAAGACATGCAGGTTAGTTGGTGACTAAATTATCTGTAGGTGTGAATGTGAGTGTGAATGGTTTGTCTATATGTGTTGGCCCTGTGATGGACTGGTGATCTGTACAGGGTGTACCCTGCTCTCACTCAGTGTCAGCTGGATAGCTCCAGCACCCCGGTGATCCTTGACGGATAAGCGGTATATATAATGGATGGATGGGTGTATTCTCATTGACTATATGGCCAGAAGATCATTAGATTTAGAGCATGATCTTTTCATTTGGTATAATTTATAGTTCATGCATGGATGCAACAAATGAATCATTACACTACTATTGTCAGCTGTACAAGTTTTAACACGTGGGCCTGTAGATTGAGGGTAGTAAATATTAAAGCCCCTACACACTCATAATAAACCCACACAGTTGTTTTCACTTATTTAGTCTGATAAGACCTTTCTAAGGAAACTGTGGGCGTGTGCAGACACAGCTTGATTGACATCGACCTCACTTTTCTGCCTTATTGCACTTGTTAAATGCACAATATGCAATTTTCTGCTGTTAGCAGTCTTTCAATAAAAACAGTAACAAAAGGTGGAGTTTGGTGTGTGGGATCATGGGAGCTGTTGTCTTCACCACCATTGCTATCATTACAGTCAGCTTCTCCCAGTTAGGATTCCTTCAGTGTCATATTGTTCAATAGGTTTTTACCAGGAGCCAAATTATCAGCTGATGTCGTCGTCTCTCAAAACAAACAGGCCAAACAGACAAGTGATTAAAACAGGTAAAAACACAGAAGGAAGCTGTGAGCCGAGCTGCCATTAATGTTTGCTCAGCTTGTATCTCTAATAACTTAAGATCCAGATGTCTGATGACTTAAATACTTCATTTTGTTAAAATATATAGTTAAAAATGACCAGAAATCTAAATAAGAGAAAGCCCATGTGTGGATATACAGGGCTTCAGTGTTTATCCATAGGAAGTGAATTTTTAAAACTAATTAAACCCTGCAAAGGTAGGGCTGATTCAGCATAAAGGGCTGTAGCAGGTTGTCCTCCAACCGTATATTGTACATACTGTTGGTATTCTACACTTAACATAGCATTATTCATAGACCTGTCCCAAGCCTCATGACTCTATCTGCTGCAGCTGCACTGTGGCATCTCCACAGATGCTATAGAAAATACTGAAGGAAACCATCAAAGCTAGTTATATTTTCTTAATGTAAAGCTGTATATCTTTCATATATGGTATCTACAATGGGTCATTAATTGTTATGTAGGCCTACCTTACTTCAAGTGTACACTGTCTAATGCAGAGCGTCAACAATGAGTCAATTTAATGGATAGCTGACTGAAATAAAATTTAATGGCAAGTACTCTGACAACAGTAAGTCAGCACTTTTCAAGCAAAATGATAAGATTTTATGGTTCCAGGTTTGTAAATGTGAGAATTTTCTGCTTTTGGACTGTTGGTTGATCAAAACAAGACGTTCTGAGATGTTACCTTGTGCTCTAGAATATTTTGATTATATATATTTTTTCACTATTTTCACTGGAACTGGACGATTCATGGCAGCACATGCATAAAATGTTTAGGGGGTTGTCATCTGAATGTGTTAACGTATTGGGATATTGCAATAGTAGGATTTTTTTTTGGGGGGGGGGGGGACTGTATAAGCACTGCCAAAGCCAGGCGATACTGTGAGAGGCTGTTGGCTATGTAATTTGGCAAGTGTGTGTTTACTTGCCAGCACAGGCGGACCTGCTCATAGCTGCACAGGGCTCACCTATTGCTATTACTAGAGAATCTTCTGAAGGAAGTGATGTGTGGTATGAATTTATCTTGTCAAACAGAATTAGCAGAATTCAGCATACATCAGTTTGGTTCAGTACATCATTTGTTAAGGTATAAAGCTGCCATGACATCAGTATCACCTACATATTATAATCCATATTGTGAAATGACTAAATCAAATCTTGAATGCTGTTGTTGGCTTTATGGTTTAAGGTGGTCAGTCATGTGTAAGACATGGTAACATAGAGGTGTTGATAGTATTGCTTCATTACAGTAGGGCTACAGCTATCGATTATTTCAGTTATTATGCCAATTGTTTACAAAACAACATTCACAATTTCACTGAGGCCACGCTAATGTTTTCAGATAACACTGTCAAACATTAAGATATTCAATTATAGTCATATATGACAGAAAAACAAGCTATTTGTCACATTTTGGCATTTTTGCTTGAAAAAGGCCTGAAATAATTATCAATTAATTAGTAGTAGGAAATCTAGATCTTACCATTAATGCTGAATTGATATAGGAATTAATTATATTGTACTGTGCTGAGAAAATTGTATAGCATCACATTGTGGTAATATCTGAAGTATTACCAAATACAGAATTGCACACCTCTATGTACGAGTGCTTTATGCTACAGCAATCACAGTATGATGTGGAGCTTCAAAACTGACCAAAGGCGGTATAAGGTTATCAGATAAGTAAAGATAAGTCATTACTTAATATATCAATAAAAAGTACAGTGATGCAGTTAGCACTGTGGTTAGCACTGTCACCTCACAACAAGAAGGTTGTGGGTTCAAACCCTTGGAACCTATGTGGAGTGTGCTTGTGCCTGTCAACACACTTGCCAACTCCAGGTACTCCGGCTTCTTCCCACAGTTCAAAGACACGCAGGTTAGGTTGATTGGTGACTCTAAATTGACCATAGGTGTGAATGTGAGTGTGAATAGTTGTTTGTCTGTATATGTCAGCCCAGATTGACTGGCGATATGTCCAGGGTGTACCCTGCCTCTCGCCTAACAGGGCCAGAACCCCCCTGCCCCCAACCAACCCTCAAGAATAAAGGGTATAGATAATGGAAGGATGGATGGATAAATAATACAGGTACAGTACAGCTAATTAAAGGAAATATTAATTATTCATGGTCAGTCAGTATGGGATGTCTGTACATTCTCAGTGAGTTCTAGCCAGCTACTTTTGTTTGTATTACCTTCCAGGATAAAATGCTTTAACTTCTATTAAAGAAAAGTTGTATACAGTGATGTTTAAGTAGTACACAATATATGGATACCCAACATCTCCTGCACTTGCTGGTGTAGTTCTAGGGAAAAAGTTATCTTAAAGAGTTACTTAAAACTAAATACACTTTGTAGCTTTAGCTTTTAGCAAATTACATGTGTTACACCATCTATCTGGGGATTGGTTGGGATGTTTGGCCGTTGTGAAAATACCAATTTTCACATTATTTTTGGACCATTATCAATACAGTTTTTATAGACATTAGCAAGAAGAAAAGCAACTTACATCTGTTGTATTGCCAACAAACTAACTGACTAAGGCAGCACTATTCCACCAATTCCTGTGTTCTTCTCTGTAAAATAA
This sequence comes from Lates calcarifer, assembly GCF_001640805.2. Taxonomy (NCBI): domain Eukaryota; kingdom Metazoa; phylum Chordata; class Actinopteri; family Centropomidae; genus Lates; species Lates calcarifer. The sequence goes on from NC_066835.1 coordinate 1,992,310, forward strand.
CTTTCCAATATTCATTGTATTAAAGTCCAATATTAAAGTCGATAGCTAGTCACTGTCTGATCTGTCTAGTCACAGTGGTGCTGGATGGATAGTTTCCTATGTTATTTTCAAGTTGAGTGAATTAAAATTCTTAATGTTATTTGAGGAAAGTGGGGAATAGCTAAATGTTTAGAAGTGTGCCAAGACCAAAACAAGACTAGGTCAAAAACCTACTACATGGCTGGACCGTGTATGGTCAGTGTGTGAAACTGAGAACTTGTGAGTTGTTGTGGAGCTGCTGTAAACGACAACTTTCAACGCTCAAATCGCTAATAAACATATTCATGATGCCATTACGTCGTATTTGCATTCTGCCCAGTGTCAGCTGATACTCTCCTACTCTCTGTGCTCACATATACAGTACTTTAATACAGTGGGATTCCCAGTAAAGCTGTTCTCATGTGCCTGCTTTTCTGTCTCTGTTCTAAGGAGCAGAAAAGAAAATTCGATTGATTAAAAAAATGAATGAGCTAGTAAAACACAAAACTGTATGAATTTAGTTCCATTTTTTTCCCCAACCAATTGATGGTTACAGGAAACAAATTTTTATTTCCATATGAATTATTGAACTAACTTGTCTGATTTATTAATGGGTTCAGTAAGGGGCTCTGTATAAAGTCTTGGTCATATTATACAGTTGTTCCTGCTCCTTCAATTACATCCAAAGCTCCCAGCATATCTACCACATATTTCATCAACTCACTGTGACTCATCAGTGAACCACAATCACTTCCCTGCCACATGTGGAAGTATTTAGTTGTGACTTAAACATGGACTATTACAGTAAAGTGACATTCATGATTATATAATTGAGATCATCTATAATTAACCCTACAAATCCCCCACAAAGTACTTATACTGCTAACAGCAGCAATCACATTAATTTATCTTGCACTTTGCAATATTCAATAATGGTTGTGAAATAATTTTTAAGCTACCAGCAGTGGGTCTTACAAGGAAAGAGATGTTGCTTAGGAAATCCAGTTGTTCAGATAAAGACTTAGAATGGCTGCAATCAACCTCTCATGCATTTTGCACGTGTTAGGCTGAACTATTGTTTGTGAAATCAAGCTGAGTCAGTTGTTAGGGTTCGAGTGACAGGGTGCAGGTAAGGGGACCCGAACACTCACACCCACACACAGTAGACTGCGTTTAAAGGCAGTTCACATTGCTATTGAGGCAGTATTACAGTTGGCAACTGGTGAACTGAATCAAACAAACTGTTCTCAGATAAACATGCAGACAGACAGGAAAGCCAACAGGTAATCAGGAAGGCAAAGTTTGAACATTAAGGCAACTTAAAAGGGAAATCTGACGATTTCACACATGGAGATCAGTTTACTAGTGATAAAGAGCACTGCTGAGCCTGTGAAAACAGCTGTTATGTCTTGTGTGACTCTGGAGATGCTTTTGTTTAGAGCTTAGATATTGAGACTTACACATTTTAACAGAAAATGTGTGTTACAAACTTTGGATGGAGTTTAGAGTTTGAAACTCCTGGAAGAGTGGGTCTAATAAAAGGTGTTATCAAGTTGCATTATGGGAATGTGGGCTCCAGTGTTTTAGTGTGACACTAATATATTAAGGATACTTTGGCCTCAGTTGCATCAGTTATATCAAATTAATACTAGATTTTGCAGTACAATAGTGATATAGATATTTTGAGAGTTTTAAAAAACTTTAGGTAATATATTACATTTTTTAAAGGATTGGTTTAATGTTTTATGAAATACGCCTGTTTCAGTTTCAGTCTAGCTTAGCTTAAACACTGAAAGCAGGGGGAAACAGCTAGCTTGACTACACAAAGTGAAAAACTATTCCTGTCAATCCTGCTATAGCTCATCAATTAATATGTTGTAGCTTGTTTGTTTAAAATGCACACAAGCAAAATGTAAAAATTAGTGGGAGGGAGATGCTTCCAGTGAGACTAGCTGTTTCCCTAGCTTCCAGGCTTATTGCTTGGTTAGACTAATCAGCTTCTAGCTCCAGCTAGAGAAGCAGCACTAAGTAGAAAGGAGAGGTCTTCAACCTGATGCATGGTACAGGCCACCATGCTTTGTAGAGACTGAGTTGGGGACCTGCAGGCACCGCTCGGGGCTGACAGAAATATTCATCCCCTGTTCTGTTTTCTGATTTAAAAGATATATTTAGTTTGTACTTTTAGTTACAGTTAATAATCTCCTAAAAACATGCTGGAATTGAACCTCAGTAAAAACTAAGGCAATAAAGAGCAGGGTGCTTTGTTGTAAAGATCAGGATGTAGATATAGGGATAGAGATATAGGCCCAGAGATCTTTTGTATCTTAGAGTATAGCTTTGTTAAACAAATCTTGAAGACATTAGCCTGCACTGTTGTACTAAATTCCTGATTGCGGGTGATGTTGTTGTGGAACACTTGGGTGTCTGTTGATGCAATGTTATTGCAGTGGTGGTGGTTTTTGTTTTTGCCACAGACACAAAGAAAATTTCCGAAAGTATAATAAACAAACTAAGATAGGGAGATCAGTCTTTGTCAAGGAAACAAAACACAATTTTAGTGCATTAAACATCCAGTGAGATTTACACTTTCCCCGCCTTTTTGTTATACTACTATTATAGAGTGGTGCAAAGATGACTAATTTTTATAGGCCAGCCAAGAAGATAGCATCACCCTGGTCCTCAGCCATATTTTTAATTGGGTTTTGGATTACTGCAGGAAATAGCCCCTGTAGCTACCACAAGCTTATGATACTTTAAGGTTTTGTTCATCAAGATAATCTTCACAAAGGAACACCACTTTTTAAAAATATAATCATCAAAAGTAAAAAGCTAATGTTTGGCTATAAATGACATTATGGTCACATGACTTCAGCATCACCACCACTAAGCTTCTAGTCTGTAATTTAATTGAGCATGCTAACCTCTTCAACGAAAACCTTTCTTTTTAGAAAGTTAACAATAGTTTGCAAGAATGCGACTATAAACCCAACAAGGCTGTAAAGGTCAGTTAGTGAAAGAAGACATACACACTGATAAAATATTAATAATATAGCTATAATAAGGTATTATCGACAGATAAGTGATGCCTCTCCTTTTGACCTTTTCGTCAGCTGGCATCACTGAAAACTGGCTAAGCAACTGGACTGTAAATATTACTGGTAGCAGTAATCTGGAGTACTTATTAAGCAGTATATAGGCCTAACCAAGGGACTTTCATAAACAGGAAGATATATTGTAAATATGATGTGATGTGCAGTTATTTCAGTAGCACAGTAACAACCCTCCTTCAAGTCCTAAACATTGTGCTGTCTTTGTTACACCTGACACACACCCAGTCATGTCTATAGCTAGGGGATCTCTGTCATTGTGATTTAGATATATATATTCTGTTTGAAATGCAGGCTACCTCACAATACATAGTCTTTTTAATTTAAAGTACAGACCTCTGCTGTGTAATGTCTACATTAAAGACTAAACTTTGAGCTCAACTTTACAGCCTGAGGATGTATAATTTACACATCTAATCTTTAAAACACTCTGAAACCTTATCTCTCCGAACTCACATTCAGCTGATAACTTGGTATGGATTGGGTTATACTATGGCATTGTTGTTGTTTGGATTTCACAGTTATTATGCATTCTTTGTCCTGTTAGTTTCAGTTTGATGCTCATGCCAACTTTCTTACCCTGCTGCCACATCCTCTGCAGTTACTAGAAGTTTGACCAATGCAACAGTTTGTCTCCAAACAGCTGTGATTATGTGTGCTTTTGGTGTTGCCACCACTCTGGCCAGAATGCTTGGATACAACTGGTCTGTTAGACCAGCTGTTTGCAAGTTCAAACTTGGCCTGGTTATAACTCAAGTTTTTATCATGTGGAGATTTACCCATCACTACATTAAAACAGGTTGCTACATGTAACCATGTTTTTAGAAACTAGTTGTTTCTAAAAGATTAAACCCAGTAATTGCTGTGAAGAACTGAAACAACTAAAATCTATGCATGGATATTAAATGATAAAATAGGTTATGTGAGGTATGGCTGTTATATTTGACATGAATCTTGTTTAATAATACAGATTAAATTACTGGAAAAAATTACACAGTATATTTCAGATTACATAATATGCCTTTTGTTATGTAGATATTGTCAGTTAATGGCAGTTAGGTTGTGTAACTGGATACTTCCTTCTCATTCTTAAGTGTATGTTACGAATTCTGAGGCACATATGCATATATGAATATAAAACATATATGGTAAACAAAGTAATACTGTAGCTATATTTAGATAGTATTGGCAGTTAGGTTTAATATATATATTGATTTGCCCCTTAAATTGTTATTTTGCAAGTTATTATTAAGATTATTTTGGGGGCATTTTGCTGTAGGTCAGAGTTTCAGACAAGAAATGATGAGGGAGAGAGAGTGGGAGAGGAGCTGAAATCGAAAAAGAATTTTGTGATCAGGTTACATGATATATGAGCAGGATGCCCTTATCTTCAGCAGTTACGATGTACTGCATCTTGTATATATAGCTGATGCCTTTTGATTATATGTTGTTACAAGTGTTTCCTAGAAACTGATTTATACATTACTAAGATCTTTACTAGAAAAGACATTGCTTAATTTTTAATGCTGTGACCTTTAGTTAATCATTAGGATGAAAAGATACACACACAAATAAATACAAAATAGTAAAAACAGAATCAAAAAGTAGAGATGGTTTTAGGTAACACCTTAAGAGTTCTGTTATAATGACAAACGCAAAAGGGGACTTAACCAAGATACTCACTTATTTTTTGGATTATTTTCATGAGCCAGAGGGTGTTTTTTCTCCTAGAATCTTAGCTACAATTCTTAAGGTTCTTCAGCAGATTGTTCTGTGATGTATGAAAAATGTATACAGATGAGCTAAAACATTATGACCAGCATGGGCACTCTGACCGATCTGTGGCTATCCAGCCCCATATGCAGTAGGATGCAATACACTATGTGTTGCGACATCTTCCTTCAATAAGCATCTGTTATGCCTTAGCATTAATAGCGATTAATAGCCATAGCATTAATAGTGACGTCCCCTCTCCACACTTCCATGGGTGACCAGTGTCCCAAGTGACTGTGGCTGATTTATTTGTTAACTCAGGTAAAAATTGATGTCGGGGTGAGCACGGCCAAAATAACAAACAAAAGAATCTATTAAAGGGTCCACCACTTTACCTGGACAATGAAAGAAAACAAAATAAAATACAGCGATCGTACCTAACTCCCTAACATAAACAGGAGAAAATTTGGTTTACAACAAAAAGTTAGCTAGCTAGTTCAGTTACCTGGACTGCTTTTAGGCAATGATTTACACTATTTACATTTCCACACACACTTAGATCAGTCGACGAAAGAACAAGGCATGGACCAGTTGGGAGTCAGGAAAAAGGCGAAACATCCATCATCTCCAGGAAGCATTTTAAAAATCGGCACCATCAGCCTATCGTCCTATAAACTGCCCCCATCACAACTCAGCTTCCTTAAAGAAAAATCACAGGAACCGATGAAAAGCAACAAAAACAGACAGAAATCAATACTACTAATAAGACAGATTATGACCCAGGGTCATAACACCATCATTGATTTTTTTTTTTTTTTCCAAACTAAACTGAAACCCTCCATAGACAGGAAGGGAAGTTGTGTGATAATCCTCTGTGGGTTGGTCTCTAAGAGTGGCACATAACACAGTCATTTGATCCATTGTAAATACAAAAATATTTATTAGTGCAGCTTTAACTACCTATAGCTATCTCCTATCTTAAACTATTGATGCTTGGATTAATATTAGCATTAGCTTAATGCTTTTTATGCAGCCTAATAATTAGAATTCACTTTCTAAGGGGTCATCACCATGAGCACCATCAATTCATAGTCATTTGATTAATTGTTTACTTTAAAAAAAGATAACAGCAATGGTGTCCACCCCATCTCCAGCAAGTGGACACATCTTTTAAATGACTCAGCATGTGCAAAAAAAAATTATTGGTCTGATTACACAATACCTTTTGGCCTGAATACCAACCACTACACCTGGGAAGCAACAAGAACCACTCAACATCTGGTTAACACCTTTCTTACTGAGGAGCATGGTGATGGTAGTATCATTTTGTGGGGATGGGTTTTACCAGCAGGGAGAGCAAGTCAGTACTGAGGGCACTGTTTGGAGCCAGATACAGAGAGATTGCAGAAGAACCCTGCTGCAGAGTGCGCGCAGCCTCAGACAGGAAGAGCACAAGTGGCCGAGGCACCAAGCCAAGGCAAAGCTGGAGAAGCTTCAAATTTGAGTGTCCTTGAATGATCTGACCAAAGTTTGAACTTGAACTCTAAAAAAACAAACCATACAGAGACCCAAAATTCACGATGAACCAACAAGCTTCCTCAAGTCTGACAAAACCGTAGGTGATCTGTAGGGAAGAATGTGCTTAGATCAAAGTATACAACTCTTGCAAAGGCAGAGTCAAGATGACTTTAAGCTTGAAGCTCATGAAATATCTACTGTACTGTATGTTACTATAATTCTAAACCTGCTCTCTCATTCAGGTCTTTCAGGGTCTTTATGGCTCAGAAGTGTTGTCTTATCAATTTTAATTTAACTGACCGACTAAGTGGAAAAAATGACAGGTTGTAAAACCTAAAGGAAGCTTAGTCATTTCTGGCATTTAACTGAGGCCCTTATCATAGCAGAATGGTTCAGTGACTGGCTCAAGGACACAGCAGCAGGATTCACACCAATTGTTGCAGGGGTACAGCATGAAAGCTTTGGTTAAAAGAAAGGAAAGGACAGGATACTGTACTTCTGGTTGACTTCTCTGACATGTGTTCCCAAAATTAAAGATAAAGTAAATGTCATTGAAGATATTCAACAGCACTTCTTTGTCACTGTGCTTTCAGTGAAAATAGAACCTTACAGTTTGTTTTCTATTCATTAAGTCATGACAACAGCTCTGAGCAATGAGCAATGAGTGACCCAGTTGACTTTGACACAGTCCATTTTGAGATGAAGGTCAGATAATATTAAAAAAAGGCATCAAATGAAAGATGTATAGCTTATATCTTAAAGAGTATGGTCTTGACCTGCTCTATATGAAAAGTGCCTTGAGATAACTTCTGTTGTGATTCAGCGCTATATAAATAACATTGAATTGAACTGAATGCTTGTGTCTATGGGAGCTCGTCAGGTATAGTAATAAACTGTATAAGGCTGCCCCCTAAATGTCGACTGTTGGATACATTAGTCAGGAGTACCCTGAACTGACTCACAGAATGTCAGTGGACGAGTTGTTATGCTTTTTTTAGCTACCTCACAGTTCACACATAGAGCACTGCAGGAGCAACAGAGCGACAGGCTGTTACAACCACATCTTGTCTTAAAATGACCAAACCACAAAACTAACATTAGAGTTAGATACTTGATGAAAATGGAGGACAGAACGACAGTGCGACGCAGGCAGTGTGACTCGCTCTGATTCGCTCCAGTGTCAGGTGAGTTGTACCTGCCTGCTGGCAGCTGCATGCTCGCCATGAGAAACCACACATCTAAAGCGGAAACTACCAGTGATAAGACGAGTTAAAAACCAGCTGACAGTGTCTGCAGTGTTTTCGCTTTATACATTTTGTAGCGGCAGCCCACCCCAGGAATATTACTGCCGCTGCTGAAATATTATAAAGCTGCAGAATACCTGGTTGAGCCAAGAGGGAGGGAGAGAAAGAACTGAAAAAGAGAAAATGGTAGAATTAACTAGCTAATCTTTTTTCGTCATGAGCACAGTGCCATCAGTGGGGTTTTCTTCTGGATTCATTTAGTCATTTTTCTTTGTCCTAACACAATATCTGGCCTCACACTGTCATTAGCCGCTGTCACTCACTCGCTCTCGCCGGGTTTATTTGAGTTTCTGCTGCTCTGAATCACATGGTCTAATGACACATTGTGATTGGCTGAGGGAGATAGGAGCACTCGTTTTGATGCAGTGGGTGTCCCTGATGAAAACAGCAGAATCATCAGCATTTAGAAATGAGATCGCATACAGCTCTGAATCGAGATCGTGATTTTAATAAGATTAATCGTGCACCCCTAATTCTATGTAGTTTTTTAGCTTTGTAGTTTATTTATTTTCTTTACTTTCTATTGTGTATTTATTGTTTGGCTTCATAGCATGATAGCAAGCCTGTTAGTTTGTTAGCTTTGCTTGGTCACTAATGGGTGAATAAGTTTACACAGCTTATTCAAAATTCCTGTGTTATAACTGTCAGCAAACCATTCCTCTTTCGTGGAACAGTTTTATTCTGACAGAATTGAAATAGAAATGGTTAGGAGAAGAATGGTTTACTTTTTAAACCCCAGTGGGTCCAGGCCTTAAGACTCAAATTCAAGAAAATTTGATCAGCACTAGAGACACAAGAGCCGTATTTATTAGGTATGTATCATTATCCTAGAAAGGTCAAACCATACTGCTATTACTACTATTTTACTATTTAACAATTTAAAAAGACAATAACAAATTGACTATGTAGAATGACTATTTGAAAGCCAAGACGATAAAGTTTCTAAAGGGCAGTTGTATGAAAATCTCTGCCAGTTTTAACACAATTTCTTCACAGCTTAAACCATGCAATTTCAAGGTGCTTGCCTTTTTGACCACAAACCCACAAGTACATGGAGTATTAGAGAGTTTTTATGATGCTGTTTTGTGTTTGCTTAATGAGCTTACTCAGCCAAAGACCCATTACTTCTGAGCACATGTGGGCAGAAACTGATATTGACCGAAACACCTATGAGAGAAAGAAAGGGAAAGAATAAGTGACATGTGGCCAGTGAATACATAGTTTTATCGTGCATCTAAAACACTGTGTACAAAGCCTTTAGTGAATCTGCAGCATAAGGTCCACTCGAGCACAAATAGTGCTTTTAAAAGTGAATTATTTTTGTCACATTTGATGCATTAATTGCTGAGGAGGAATACATACAAGGTAGTTGTTTTCATGATTTAAAAAGTCCCATAACACAACTCTTATCTGAATGACATGTGAGCAGTTGTTTCTGACAGCTGCAGAGTACAGTATGTACAGCCAGCCAAACATCACACCACCCGCCACTGCTTGTCAAGAGTTCTTCCTCATCGTCACCATCGCAGTTTTCAACACCGCAGTGGCAGGATGTGCCACTGAAATACTTTGTTGTTGACATACACAGTATGTAGGTAAGTAAAAAGTAAACATATATGATTATGGTAACAGGAAACAGACTAGTGTATGTTCTTGTCATGTTACAGCACTGTGCTGTAGTCACTGTGGTTAGTAGTCGAAAGGTCTAAGATGCCAAGGTTTCTGGTGTCTGGCTGAAGGCAAAAGGTCAACTCACACTGAACAAATATCTTTGATACTCATACAGTGTGTGTGTGTGTGTGTGTGTGTGTGTGTGTGTGTGTGTGTGTGTGCACATTCTGTGTCTGTGAGACTTGAATAACTGAAGGATAGAATTTGATTGTGAGTTTAATGGGTGAAAACAAAGCTTTCTGAAGCTGGATCAAGGCTAAAGGGGGACTTCTCTGCTGTTGAAAACATCTGCATCATACAACAGTTGGCCTTATAAAGGAGCCAAGCTGCTGACAATATCCCTTAACTCCTAGCAGTCATGCTTGAGCAACAACATGATGCAATGAAGGAAATCTTAAAGAGTATTCACTTGTGTCTTTTTTAGGTTTAGGCAAGCTCAATTTCAAAGCTCATGCCAGTATTTCTCAATGCTGGTGGGTATTTTCAAATGTACATAAATTGAGCCTCATTGCAGTTGTCGATGTATGTTTGATGATGAAAGAGGCTACAGTGTTCAGAGTGTCCTTAGAACATTTCTGTGAAACCACCTCACACTAGTGGGAGGGCTTCAGAGTTAGTGTTAATTCTGTTGGCCATTTTATTATTTATTCTTAGTCCTGTGTCAAATGTCCTTCTTAGTTTTTATCATACTAAGTCAATTTCATTCTGTTGTTTTTAGTCAACTTTTGTTTTTTTCTTAGTCTCACTGTAATGAAAGTGGGCCCAAATATTGCCTCATTTCTTTCTCCTAAGTTGTTTTTATCAGCTGCTGTAGTTATGTGCAGGTCGATCCATAACAGGTGGAGAAAATGTCACAGGTTTGTGAAGGTCTGGTCAAAAAGTGACAAAGCAGTGTACTGACCTAAGTTTAAAATAAAATAAAAAACATTGTGTGCAATTGGCTGTGATTACTAGTCCACCTTCCACTTTTCCCTTTTCACTGTCACTCTATCTCTAGGTAGATGCACACACACACACACACACACACACACTGGGGCTGTCAGTTTTTGTTTTTTGTTTTTATTTCAACATTTGTTGTACATGGGGTAAAGAAGTTCATATTCAAGCTGTAATGACCTGATTTGAAATGTAGGCTGTAGTCTCTGCAAGGGCATCAGACCATTTGAAGATGTTTGCCTTGCAATTCAGCAGATGGTGTTCCATCAGCTTGACCTATTGCACGCTCTAATGACTTATCAGTAAACTAAATAATGATAATGTAACGTTGTTTTGTTATGAAGATGGAGGACCGTAGTGAGCAGAGCCATACTGAGAGGACAAGTGTGTGTGTGGAAGTATTTTGGGTTCAGAGACAATAAATGTTTAATGACTGGTGTTGAATCACTGTTGTTCTGGCCAACAACCTAAACAACCACATATGTCGTTTGTTCCTACCCTCTGATACGACCCATAGGAGCATCTCCTGAAATATCACCACTAATGCAGCAGGACCTTCGTTGTCCTGTTACAGTAATGGACGTGTGGTTAAGTTTGTAGAACAGTCACAGTTTGGTTAGGTTTCAGCACAAAAACAGCATGGGTTTGGTTTAGGGAAAGATGATGGTTTGGGTTCAAATAAGTACTTCCTTTAAGGAGGAAGAGGACCATTGTTTTCATAATGACAATAATAAACACACAGTTAAGGTAGAGGAAAGGTCATGGATTAAAAAAAACAAACACAAAAACCAATATGATGTTGACCATTGTTTCCTGTGTAAAAGTGCCATGTTGACCGGTGCACTCACCCCAACCCTCTTCTTAATGCAGACTGTGTCAGTCTGTAGACTACGTCACCTAACTTCCTCATTTGTTCCTGATATTATCACAGCAGCAACTAGAGGTCACCTAGCAATGAAACTTAATTATGGGACATAATAGTAATTGCACAGACGACCTATTGCTTAGTGTTTTTTGGTCATGCTAGCATGAGGGGGGTTCTGGCATTATGGGTGGCAGAATAAAAGAAAACAAAACAAATAAAACAAAATTGATGAACTTGGACCTTATGTAACGCTGGATGTTCCGACTTAGACCCTATCAGTAAATTGTGCTGAAACCTGTGAACCCAGTGAAACACAAAATCATGGCTGCAAACCATATGTGAAGTAATGTCAGGATGGATCATGGATAAAGGTGAGGCTGTAAAATACAGCTGTCTCAACATTAGCTGGTTGCTGATATGAACTGAGTGGAAATTCATCAGTGCAATTTAGGATTACGTGATGTGGGTTGTGTTCTAATTAATTAAAATAAATGAAAGCCAGTCCTAATTCAAACTTTTTGTTTGTTTGAAAAAGTAACCGTAGAAATGATTACTTGAATTATTCTTCCCATAAGAATTCCTTGAGTATATATTTATAATATATCTGGAGAAATGGTTTTGTTTCCCATGATGAGGCAGCATAAATGGCTAAAACATAAATGTAATCAACACCAAACAAACAAACAAAAAGATAAAAAGGGATCATTCTACTTTGAGAAGCCTCTATGTGTAGTCATGTTGTTTTCAGTCACACTCTCACCTCTCATCTTCTCAGCGTAGAAGAGAGACACCCAGTTAGACAGAAGGAAGTAAAACATGATGGCTTGGCAGGAAGGAACCTGTCAGACTGTGCCCTGGGTGCTACATACGCTGTCAAACTTACTGTCTTGTTTCTTTTTTGTTTGGCGTTGTGTAGACTAGACTCTCAGTGGACATCTATGCATGTGTGCAGAAGAACACAGTTTGGCCAAACGTCCTTGCATTCTCTGTTTTTTGCCATGAGGTGTACTTGACTCATTCTGCTTTCTCTTCCTGTGTCACTTCTTTTTTTTCTCCTTTCTTGTTCCTTATATATTGTTTCAGGCTGTAGAACATGAGTGTCTGTTGGAACTATATGGAGCAGAAAGAGAAGAATATTGCAGATTCTCTGAATTCTGAGTGAGTGGTTGTTTTTCAGACTTAATATTTACTTGTCAAATAGATGCTGTAGCATAATTCGTTTTATTAATGACTTATAGATATGTATTTTATATTAGCTTAAATGAAAACAAAATGATGAAGCAATTGCCTTTGCACAGAGGAAGCATGCATTTTAAGTTGTACTTGCAATGAAACCTTGAAAACCGATTAAAAAGCCAACATGTTTGTGTGTGATGGGTTGGGCATGTGGACTCAGATAGTGAGAGGTTTTCAGAGAAAAATCCCACATTTGTGTCTTCACAGTAGGATTTTCAGAGAAGACACATTAGGCTAATTAGATTTCAGGACATCTAGGTAATTAGATGATTCAGCCTGATTTGGAGGAAGTGGCTGAGAAGTAAACACAAGGTTTTGGTGCTTTTGCTGCAGCCTTCAGCTGCTCTTAATGTTGGATTGAGAACTAAGTAGATTTTCTCTCGTACCTTAACCGTCAGTTAATCCTGTGTATTGCAGATTTGTGTCAGATCTGTTTTGATTTTAAGAAAGAAACATTTGGAACAAAGATTTATTGGTTTTCTGTTAGAAAAGCCTGAAGCTTTGAACCAGGGCTTGTTTGCATTTTGGTGTGATTGGCTTTACGTTCAAGTGCTAGTGGTTTTAAAAAGGCCATGACAAAGCATAATACAGTATGTACTGGATGTATCAAAGCCCATTAATGCCTTTGTGTTCTGGGTGTACTGGCAAATGCTCAAATGCATTGAGAGAGAAATGGATCAGATAGATGAGGTATTTGGTTGCAGCTTTGATGCAGATGAAATCACATGAAATAAGCAATGCATGCAGTATTACTGCAGTGCAATGCACAGGATGCTTTTGTAACAACACCAATCTGTAACACTAGTATTATAAACGAAATATTTTATTTGTTATTTGCCTAATTTATGTGCATTCATTTCAGATCATTGAGCGGAGAAGATAAGTTGACGACCTGTTATGTTCAGTGCAAGGAAAACTCCTACAAGCGTTACAAAGCTTTGTAAAATCATAAATGGACAAGCACTGACCCCAAATGTCTGAAAGTTAGGCAAAAATATCAGTGTTTTTGGAAGCTAGCCCTCTTCTACAGTTAATGTTGATTATTAGTAATTATTAACCCCATAATAGTCACTGTAGAGGAAACACTGCTGTGCTGTAACATGGTGTTTGTTATTATCAGTCCTTGATGAACACAGAAATCCAGTAACAAAATACCACATGGGTCCAAATCAGGCAGGCCGTTCCTCCTAATAACCCTCCTCCACATTTCTCCATCATTGCCCACATAAGCAGTGAAGTCCCCAAAGTCAGACAGTCTAAGCCTTTCTTGCAGTAGCCTGAATTTGCATAGAGGTGACCCCGTCATTCTCTGGGGAGAACTCCAACAAAGCCGGGGCTCGTGAGTATGCGCACACCTGCCTGGAGCCAGGAGTCTGGTTCCAGAGCCAGTGCTCTGTGTGGAGGTGAGTCCATCTAGTTGGTACTGCTACACCTCCTGCACTAACTCTGACTGTCAAGAGAGGTGACATCCCATGTCCCTAGAACCAGTCTATGATGTGAGGTCCCCTTCCTTGCCTACCACCCTTTCTATCCCTGCTGGGGGTGTGTAATATAATGTTTGTAATGTAATGCCACCAGACGTTCGCTGGCAAACTGGCCTCCCAGATCTGGCTCCAGGAATGTGACCTGGTTTTCGTGGTCCATGCAAGGGGACACATTGCTGAAGAAAAAGGTTTTATGAATTGCTCTTAGTGATGACTAGTAGCAGTGTCAGTGGTTTCAGAAACTGGCGAAAAAGGACATGTAGCAGCAGTGGTATTTATGACTTGAGCTATGGATTAAGTCAGGTGATGTTATAGAGCAATAAAGTCCACATAGGGAGATCTGAGTGGATGACTGGGTCGACAGATCATTGGACTTAACATGGGAGACTGCTGTTCATCCCCCCTATCAAACTGATGCACGTTGTTTTTTTGTTTTTGTTTTTTTACCACAGTTGTTCCATGACATTTTGTAAAAATTAATTGAACTGTCAATTTATTTATTTAATATTGAGCACTCTCGGGCTTCATACTGCAAAAGAGTGACGCATCAGTAATGTAAATAAATGAACCACTGACAAAGATTCAAAGTATCTGAAAGTTCAGCAGTGCACTCTAAACCTTCTTAGCCTCTGACTTTGACCATTTTTAATTGGCATTTCAGTAAAAACAGCCTGGGACTAATAAGTGTTGTATTTTGGTTGAAAAGAAAAAGTTCTTTGACATTTCTTTAAGAGGAACCCCTGTGGACTGGAAAACACTGCTGTTGATCACAGAAGTTACTGTGCAGCATACAAATTGAAAGTTCATTGAGGAGAGCAAACTGTGCAGCAGTTCCCAGGAAAGCATATACACAAAGTGTGGGAGCCAGAATTAGTGTTTTTTTTTTCAATATAAAACAGGCAGGGTGTTGGCGCAAAGATTTTTTAAGTAAAAGCTTTTGTCTTAAAACTTTTTATTTTTACAGTGTGTTATTTGTCCTTCTTGTCTTGTACATGACTGTTTTATTCTGGATGACACCTTGACCTGAGCACTTAAGCCAGTAGGCATTATCTACAGACGCTTTGTTGTGCAAAACCAAACCAGAATTTGTTAAACCAAAACCTTTAAAAAAACTTAAATACAAAGGAAAAACTTCACTTATTAGTTTGATGCAGGCTGTTGCAATTGAATAGTATTCCATAACTACAGTGGTGGAAAACATAAAACCAACTAAATAAAGAGAATATCTTTTATGCAGGCTGATGCAACAATGTGAAAACAATAGTAGTGTATCAGTGGAAAGTATGCCCAGTATGCCCTGATGACTGGGCAGTGATAAGCTTATTTCATTAGGCACTAAGTAGCCTACACTATATCTAATCTTCCTTTAGTAGTCTAATCCTCTTCTAGCCTTGGTAGCAGGAACACTGTTATTTTTCACTGTCATTCTTACAGTAGTTTGCTCTCAATGAAGGAACACAAACGTGATCAATTTGATGTTGATCTATTTTAAGCAGTCTGAGCTAGTTTTTTTTAAGTATTTTTTAGGGTACATGTATGCTCTACAGTACTTCTCCATCTGTGTACATACAATGGCTCCAGAAATGATCACATTTTACACACTTAATTGTGTTGTAGATTTAATTTTAAATGGATAAAACTGACATTTTTTCTAGCTGTCTACACTGAATACCCCATGTTGACAAAGTGTAAAGATGTTTTAAAAAGTATGATATGTATTCAAATCCTTAATTAAGTACTTTGTAGAAGCATCTTTGACAGCATTTACAGTCTTCTTGGGCAAGTCTCTACAAGCTTTGCACACCTGGATTTGGGCTGTTTATCCCATTCCTCATGGCAGATCCTCTGAAGCTTGTTAGATTGGATGGAAAGCACCAATGAACTTCCATCTTCAGACTTCTCCACAGAGGTTCCATAAGGTTTAAATCATCTGGGCTTTGGCTGGTCTCCGCTAGGACAAGCAGAGACTTGTCCTGAAACCCTTCTAGTGTTATCTTGGACATATGCTTTGGGTCATTGTCATGCTGAAAGACAAAATGTTGATCCAGGCTCAAGTCATGTGCACTCTGGAGTAGGTTTTCTCCCTGCCCGTGCCCCCTCCAATAGCGTGATTTTTCACTGTAGACACGGTATTATCAAGGTGATGAGCAGCTACTGGTGTTCACCAGAAATGGTGTTTGGGAATGCCCCAAGCCTTAGAAATGGTTTTATACCCTTGCCCTGATCTATGCCTCTGACATGCAGTGTGAACTGCTGGACCTCATATAAACCGATGTGTGCCTTTTTCCAGTCAGTTCAGTTTGCCACAGATGCCACGGTCCCTCAGTGTTTCTCCCATCTCCACACAAGATCTCTGGAGCTCAGCCAGAGTGACTGTCAGGCTCTTGATCACCTCAGTTATCAAGCCCTTCTCCCCCAATCGCTTAGTTTGGCTGGGCGACCAGTTTTTAGGAAGAGTCCTAGTTCCTCTATATAAGAATGATGGAGGCCGACCTTCAGTGCAGCACAGTGTTTCTTGTAGCCTTCCGCAGATCTGTGCCTTGAAACAGTTCCTTTGGCTTCAGGGCTTGTTTATTTCTCTGAGGAGAACCTGAGCAAAAATTCATGTGTCAAAACAAAGGGTCTGAATACTTCTTTATTTTAACATACAGCTGCAACATTACGAAATGTGAAATAAGTGGTGGGATGTGAATACTTTCCAAATGCACCATATAGGTCGTCCATGTATCCAGTGGCTCTGAACCAGTTGCTCTGTGCAGTCTTATGTCATACTAATAATGATATACAATGAGTTGTAGCGGTGGTTTTTTTTTTGGTGCTCTATAGTTCACTCACTTTTAAAGGCTGTCAATTAGTGTTTCATTAAAGGGCAATGGGGTATCTCTGACAGCTAGTTTACCCAATAGATTTCAGTGCTCAAATGATCAGAACAGAAATGGGCTTTCTATAGCAGATACTGGCCCCTGTGTTGGTCCAGTGATATCCTCAAAGCCTACTTTGCTGAAATCACAAATATGTACATCTATCAAGGGTGGGTGGTAAAAGGTTGAGACTCTTTAGGCTTATACTGGGCTTAGCTTCAGCTACATCAGCAATCTTTCCACTAAACCCTGCAACCAAAAACACTGACTAACATTTCCAATTCAAAATCCAGAGGAGTAGCATATATAAGGGCACCCAGACTTTGGAGAACTGCAGCCTTGATTAGAAGCTTAGTCCAAAGTGCATTTTAAAGCCCAACTCAGCTCCTACAGACGTTCAATGTCAAACATTAGTCTGTGTTCAATGAGCTGCTCTCATTGTTTATGCTTTGGCCAATGTTTCAAACTGTCTTATAGGCAAAAAGTCTTATCAGCTTTTAAGAGCATTATCTGTCACAGTTCAAGGTTAGTTTTTTTTTTTTTTCCATGGATGGATTTATGCATTCATAGTGAAGCACCTACAAGAAATGCTGAGATACTATCCACAATAGTTATACAGATTAACAATGTTACCGAATGCTGTGCTGAAAAGAGTGATGTATCAGCTCTTGCTGTATTGCTGTTTCAGTGACTGAATAGCTGGTAGCAAATATTGATTTAAAACAGCAGTATTATGCTGAAGGCGATTGCTGTCACTACAAGCTATATTCTGCTGTAGTGTGGCCTTACATTGTCACACATCTGTGAAGTTGAAATGCCAGCAAATAAAAGTTGAAATTCTTTAGTATTGATATAGCAGGAACACTGTTATTGTGATCTCAAACTCACGTCCAGTGTGCAAAGGAATTGGCATTGCTGTTCCAGTAGTTATGGAGGGAACCAAATACTTTTTCACCTTGTTTTTACTGGTGCCTGTTAGTAAGTAAATTGTTAGTACTGCCAGAAGGTTGCAATAATGCACCTAAAAGATGTTTGGAAACCGCCATTAAACAACAATGTTGGATATTCAAAGAACTGTTAAATAGTTCCCTGTGATTATTGAATAGTGTTTTTACTTGAAATGCTATTCCTAATAAATACTGGAAGCTAATCTGGCTTTCTTCAAAAGTAAAAAAAAAAAAACACCTATCAACATCTGAAAAATCAACTGATTAAGAGTCTCTCATTTGTTAAAGCCATATATTGGTTTGAAGAGGGTGTGTTAATTCCTGTATCTTTTTTTTTTTTTTTTGAATCCTCTCTCCATCTTTCTTCTTCTTGTGTCTATAGCAGCAGTTGCCTTACAGCTTCATTGTTACAGCAACACTGGCGATAAGATGGGAAGTCACTGTTGTTCATGAAATAGTTCCACACCACGTAACTCCCTAAACCGCACGTTGTTTAGTTCTAAAAATGTTAAACTATTAATTCAACAAATCTTACAATTTACCATCTGTGTCATTTTTTAATCTAATCTAGTCTCAAGCTGAGCCTACATGCACTTGCTACATTTGCATCTAAAGTGCTATCAGTGTTTTTATCAGATATGGGCCCTGCAGCCAAAAGTACAAGCAATTTTTGGGGGGAGCATATTGGCAGAGAATCAAGAGTGACCTTTGAAGTTATTACAAATCACAGGAGGACCCCATCCTCTAATAGCTGTGTGAAAGAAGGGATTTTTTTTGTGTTTAGACTCACAAACACTCACTGCAGTTAATCACTGGACATCAGGACAAACAGAGCTTAAGTGACTCTCTCAACATTGTTAATCCATGTATCATTTTTTCAATTGCTTAATAAAAAAAAAAGGAGCTCATCAGCAAAATGTTCTAAAAACAAAAAAAAAAAAAATCTGTCATTTGTTCATTCATTTTTCAAAATAAAACCAAAACTAAAAAAACAAACTAATGACTTGTCCAGTTTCTGATTTTATGCACAAATGGAAAATGTAAAAAACGGATAACAGCCGTTCTATCGAATTTGAATATTTTGATTTGATCATAGACTGTATATAAAGATCTTTATAAAGATCTTATATTTATATAGTCTATGGATTTGATGCAAGGCGTGTGACCCGGAAGTGAACTTTGACCTTACTCACAGGATGAAGGCGACCATGTTCCCTAAACAGCACAAAGATGTTCATTTTTTTGCAGCTTGTCTTGCTCGTCTCTTCCTGCGTGTAAGGTCAGAGTTCACTTCCGGGTCACACGCCTTGCGTCAAATCAAAAATATCAAAATTCGATAGAACGCCCATTATCTGTTTTTTCCATTTTCCATTTGTGCACAAAATTGGAAAAACAAGTCATTTTCCCTCTTTTCATTTTGGTTCTGGAAACAAATATTGAAAAAACAAGTCATTATTTTGTTTTTTTTAGTTTTGGTTTTATTTTGAAAAATGAATGAACGAATGATTACACAGATTACTGTTGTTGCTCTTGGCAGCTAATGTCATTTAGCTTCCCCATCATATCAAAGATAACTGGAATGAAATGGAACCACATGTGTTTGAATCTTGTGCACCTTAGGTTCTTGATGAACCTAAGTTTACTCGTAAGGCCCGCTCTATGATAGTAATGAGATGGTTCCCAATGGATTCTCTGGGTGCCTATGTCATTGTGTTTCTATTATTTCAATATCCTTAGCAAAAGCTTTTGGATGCATAAAGAAGTTTATGTTGTTGACTCTTTGAGACCATGTTCTGTGCAGCCCCACAAGCAGTAGTGCTGAACTGTCTTTTACTGTAGAACAGAAATAAGTTACAGGTGCTACAAACTTGTATTTAGATGCTAATATCAGATCATTTTCTGTGCTATCTGTATGGTCACACACACGTCCTTCACTGTACTTCACCGAGTAGGTCATTGCCAGCAACATTTCAACTCAGATATATAATCTATTTAATGTGTGGTTGTCTTTTAAAAATTATTTAAATGCAGCTGCACAGAGTTAGAAGCAAAGAGAGGCTTAAAGTAAAACCACTCAAACTGGATCACGCTGTGCAGCCTGGCCTTGTTTACCAGTTTACCATCCTCAGAAATAAATAACTTGAGTCTCCAAAGTTTTCATGTAGAACACCATGAGAGGGATTATACATGTGACACAAACTGATTGACTGAATTAACTCTACAGTGATCTACAGTGCAATAAACTAATGTTTGCTCTCTTTTATTGTTTTTTTTTTTTTACTTCTATGTTACTGGATCATGATAACCAACCACTAACATCACTACATCACTACAGGTAAGTTGCCATCTCCTTTTATTCTTTATTCAATATGAACTGTATGCCTGTGTGGGAATCCTCTGAACTTTGATCAAGTTTCTTTTTCCTTCTTTTATATATTTTTCTATTTCCATAACACAGAGAGTGGGTAAAAACTGCCTTATGAAGCTGGCGTGGAATGTTCTTTCAGATTTGTAATCTTCTTCATTCTTCTGATTTTAATGAAAATTTTGCCAGCTTAGACTATTTCATTAAGGCAAATCTAATCTCCCCAGCTCCCCAACAACAAAACTTCAAAATTATGTCATAAAAAAGTTGAAAAAGTAAAATTGCTGTACTTCTAATCAGTGCGACAGCAGCCAATCACATTGTGCAAGCAGGAGGGAAAAGTGCCTCCTGCTTACGAAGGTGGTCCAGACAGGCAGACAGACAACAGATAACCTTGGCTTGTTACATTTGCACATAAAAATATGTTGGGGTCAACTAAACATGGCATTTAAGGCTGCACAGAGAATAGTAAGTAACATTAAAATTCTGTGGCCAGCTATAGTTCAAGGAAATATTAGCTATCATTAGGTGGTTAAAGCTTTGCTCATCAAACTAAGTTGCTTGTATTAAGAATTAACATTCAAATCTGCAGTTCCTCTCAGCTTCACAGAGCTTTTTAGCCTGCTTAGCTCACTGTTTTGGTTTCACCACCAGCCTCATGGCTTTGACTAACCTTTTCCTCAATGGAAACAGGGAGCTGTTTACAGGGAAAATGTTCAGATAAATCAACTGTACACTGTCCAGCACCCAACAGCAAACAGACAAAGTAATTGACTTGCTAGTGAAGATAGTGGAGAATTCGGCAGACATTTTTCTCCTGGTGGAGCTGGTGGAGACCAAAACAGAGCCGAAAGAAGAGTGAATATTGGACTTCCATTCATCAAGTGGACAGAAATTATTCTAAAATGACTGCTAATGTTGCACTGTGTCTGCCTAAATGTTACCTTTGAAATTCAATACGCGGAGTCTAATGTTAGTTATCTATTATTTAATACATAGTAACAGCAGTAAAATATGACTAAGGTTGCTGCTGTCTCTACTTACTTGCTTGTCTTTGGTTTTGACAATGGACTAATAGCCAAGTCTTAAGTCTTGCAAAACAGACTTTGTCCCACCTTTGAAAAAAAGTATTTGAAATTAATGTATCATATCAGCACTAGTATTAAAAATTCTCAAAAGATACTCAATTTTTACATTTTTACACATATCTTTCATAAAACAGTTCTGAATCTAAAACAGTGCAAGGCAGATTAATAATGACACACACATATAGAAAGGTTGCAAGGCTCAGAACTGATTAGATGTGGTTACAGACCTGTGTGTCCCAGCTCCTTTGAGTGCTTTGTAAAACATGTAGTTACTGTCTCCCAATCTGAAATGATTTGCATTATCTTCCATCTATAGACCAAACATGCAGCTCTGCTCTCATTTACATGTTGCAGTTATTGAAGTCAGTTGTTTCCAACTTTGTGACGTCAACTGTTTTCTCAGCAAATTTGTAGAAACCGCATGTTACCTCTGGTTTCCTGCATTTATTTCAGATTTAGTTTTCCAGATTCCTTGATTTAGTGCATGATTTATACAAAACGGATAACACAGGGCCCTGTGCAGGTTGACACACTATCTGCGCCTGTGCCTTCAGCAAAACCTCTAGTTGTGTGGCCTAATGTGATCCTATTATAATCGTAGGTGGATTTATGTTAGGTATGAGGAGCTTATGACCCTCCTGGCAGTCAGTGTGGAGCTGTGCTGTGTTTTCATGCTTCAGGGAAAGTTGAAAAATGCTCTTAGGCTTGGATGGGGTTGAATTATTCATGGAGATAGAGGGAGAGGAGCTGTAAAAGCCTTCATCTTCACTTTTCTGCCCCTGGCTGT
The DNA here is from genome assembly GCF_001640805.2 of Lates calcarifer. Taxonomy (NCBI): domain Eukaryota; kingdom Metazoa; phylum Chordata; class Actinopteri; family Centropomidae; genus Lates; species Lates calcarifer. Next base: position 2,014,210 of record NC_066835.1, read on the forward strand.
GCTGCTTAGTGGAGTGATGGGGTGAGCTGGGGTAAGAAGGCACGTGATTATCCACGTAGAGTATTGATACTACACTGACTAGCTGGGGGGGGGGGCTCTGCTGCTGCTGTACGCCAGTAGCCTTTTCCTTTAAGATCCCATCCAGACCACAAATTTTTGGGGTGTCACTGATCCATATCTAAACATCTGTTTTGTGTTTTGGTTCATCCATAATGCCGGTAGTCGTGTTGACATTCTCACACAGTATACAGTGAAGCTGTCACAGATGTCAGCAAGTTGTAAAATGAGGAAAACTTGTAACTATGTAGTGCTAACAGGCTGTGTAGTGCTAACTGTAGCACTGAGAAGTTAAGAGAAGAGAAATTGACCTGCTAGCAAGTTTTCTCCTGCCTTGAATACGCACCACAACACCAAATGCATAATAGTCCGCCACTGAAAATCATCCCCAACAAAAGCACTGTTTCCTCCTGTTTGAGTAACGTCTGCTAAAGACTTAAAAAAGAACATTTATCTAAATATTTGTGACCCATATTTTAAAGATATAAATGTTTAGTGAGATCAGATGTGCTTCAGTTCCCCAGAGAGGGTATGGAAACAAAGTATTGAGAAATCAACTAATGCAATTGTTTTTAGTCTTCTCCTGGAATTTGTTAACAATGAGAAAAACATAGAAAACTGCCAGCCTTATTCTTTAGTAAGAATGGTCGGAACCATGCGTTACATAATGTAAGATGACAAGAAAGTCTGTTTGACATTTTGGTGTTTAGAGATCTAGTAGATCAAGGAGCTATGAGTAGACACTTTAAACCTTGGCATGAGTTTCAACTTTTGTTGGATTTGTTTTGTCATCACATCGGAAAACAGCAACTGGACATTAGGAACAAACTGGTAATCATGACAGGGACTGGGGATTACCATCTACCAGTTTTACCATCAAAGTGGCAGAGAACTGGAATTCTCATCAACAGTTGATGATAAAAGTGATATTTCACGTAGCGTATTTTTGATTACATACCTCACAAAACACAAAATACATGAACTACTCCTTTTGATGTAGACATACAAACATGTAAGGCTGTATTTCAGGTAACATTTGTGCTGCACTTGGACTGAGAAATGAACTGATTATATTTTTTTTGGTTAAAGGTCAAATTTTTTGGCTGTAACTTAAGAATTCACATACTAATGAACTGGTGGTAATTCTGGTTTGTAATTAGAGGCAAAGTTGATAGATAGAAAATATGATGTTGATTTTGAGAACCACTAAATGTTGCTGGCTGACCATACATTTTTGGGTTAATTATGATTTAATAATTTGATGTTTGGTTGGTGTTGTTTCTGTGGATAGCAGGCCAAACATACTGTAGGTGACATTAAGTCAGTTTGAGGTGTTCGCACTGTTGAAACTCCAGGGCACACAAGTAATGTCTAGACCATGTTCATTTATTAATAGTGGTGCATGATTACAAATCCTTACAGTTCTCTTAGGCTTGCTTGTTGCATAATCAGCAGCAGGTGTGTTGCTTTTTAAGATTCTTGGGTCCCCTGATAGCTGTTGGTCAACTGCAGATCACATGACAAACATTTGTGTCCATAATCTTCATATCTATACATATAAACAATATACATCATCATTTAGAAAATCCAAATTTAATATTAAAATACCATATCAAAAGCTTCTTAATAAAACCCCATTTGTTTCCATGTTCACCAGTCATTGATGGGAGAGATCTATGGTAAGAGTCAGAGAAACCAATTTATCCACTAACAGTAACCACAGGAAACATGAGTGAAATGCAGCTGCAAACTGTGTTCTGCAATTACAGACACACCCCAGTCTTTATTAAGTAGTTGGTTACCAGTCCTCTGAAGTCCACATACCCACTGAATAAAAATAAGTTTCTGCCCATTCTCTATGGGTTTTTGTAAACTAGGTATACACTTACTGAAGAAGTAGATTATGCAGTTTGAAGGAAAGTGGATATGCTAAGAAAGAAAAAATACAGGTAAAAAATGAAAACTGGAGTGCTCCAGTAGCACCACCATTAGGTAAAGGTTTTGAAATTTCCTGTGGATCTTTACGGTCCCATGGGATGAAAATGAAAGTTCGTCCTTTTCCAATGAGCGTTTAGACCAAAACGTTGAAATTACACTCAAGATGCATTATCTCTGAGATCCATAGGAAAGATAGACGGCTGATTGCCATGGCGTTTACTAAGCAGTTGAATGCTCACAAGGAGTTAAAAGTATGTTTGACATTAAGACAATGGAGTAAGTTTGGCGAATTAGGCAAATATCCTTCTGAACTGTAGATAATGCTACGATACTTACTGAGTGTAAGTATCATTTGTGTGGTGCTGCATGTGTCCTTGTGTGTGAGGAATCTGGATAAAAATAAATACAATAAGAATACATTACGTTCCCATCAGACAGATTTGAGTGCCTCAGGTCAAGTTCTATTGCCCTATAGAGCTGTTATTGCTAATGTGAGGAAAGATCTGCCTTTTTGCATATAAAACAGATACAGAGCATTAGTAGCATTCGTGTATTGTCCACCTGATGAATGTAAGTTGTTAACTTTAAAAAATGGTATGCAGACTGGCTGAGGAAATGTGATAGGAAGGGAGTCCATGTAAAGGTTAGACTAAAAACAAGCAATTAATCACAACCAAAGGAAACACAAACAATGGGGTGTAGAAATCATGAAGTTCAGCCATGGAAACAGTGTGTGGATGAATGGCAAGTGTGTTGTGGAGGTGTTGAATGTGAGCACATGTGCCAGCCTTCATAGTCTGGAAGGCATAGGTGAACAACATCAGCTGCTCCCATGTCAACCAGTTGCTCAGGTTGGCCAGGACAACCGCAAAGACACTGGGAGGGGCACAGCAGTAAAAAAAAAAAAAAAAAGTTTTAAAAACCAAAAATCAATCTGCTAAAACAGAATAAAAACTTGTAAGAGAGTTGCAGTGTGGTAACTCTCTAAGTATTTATATTTTATAAAATGCCACAAAAAGGGGAAAAAAAGAAAAAAAAAGAGGAACGAAAGTGGAGTTTTAACCACACGTCTGAAGCCAAATCATTAATAGGTTTTTGTTTTAAGTGGGATCAGAAAAAGGCATTCAAGATTTGGAGCTTGTAAAATCTTGCACAGAGACTCAGCTCATCAAAGACTGGATAATTTGGCTTTCTCTGGTTAAACTCTGATACTGATTGGATAGTAAAAGCTAACTGAATTCAGCTGTTAAGATTTTATTGCAATAGTGTTCACCTTATCTCCAGTATTCCCCACAAAGTGTTCCCACAGCTACAAATCTTTCCTACACAACCGTTTGTTCACTTTCACTTTCGCATTTTCGAGTTTGTAAATGTGTAAAATCCTTCATTTACATGTTCACACATTTACATGGACTGACATTTTTATGTTTTTTATCACAGGTCCTTAAAAGGTGGTATACAACCACAGATGATTTCTAAACAAAATTTAACAAGCTCAGAATGTTTTAGTTGCTTTCCACAGTTCCATCCAGTAATTTCATATGTTTGGGTATAATGAACATTTTGTCTTCTATAGGCAGCTAGAGAGGCTTTAAGCTTTTTGTCTAGAGTCCTCCTCCTGGCTTGTGGCTAGTGTGCCTTCACCTTTAAGGGGTGCTGGAATGGGAGCGTTCAGTGCTGTGGCCTGTTATGTAAGGTTTTGGCTGTTGCACTCAGAGCTGCGTGGCCCCTGCGCTGTCCCACTGCCAACAAGCACAGGAGGTTTCATCACCCTGCTGTTTCAAAGGGCCCTTTGGACTCTGGTTATTGTTTAATGCTGCTCTGTACTTCGCCTAATTCATTTTCTCCTTTCTCTCTCCTTTACACCAACCATCTGTCATCCTCCCTGATAGTCTCCCTTTTTTAAACCCCTCTGTCTTTTTCCTCGTTCGCTCTCTCTTCTTTTGCTGACTCACTCTGCTCACTGAAATTATAATGCACTGAAATAGCTGACTCTCTCTGGTATGGTCTTATTGCACCATTTTGTTTTTATATCCGATTCTCCTCTGTGATTCCCACTCCGCTGAGACTGTGCCTAACAAGAAGCTGTGAATAAAGATAAGCTTAGGATGACCTCCTCCCACTGTTTTTTTTATTTTTGTTTGTGCTAAAATACATCATTGGCTTAGAAGAAAGGAGAGCTGGTTGTTATTTGTCACATAAAATTATGAAGCTAGATGTTATCAGCTGTCATCTTCACACCGACTGTTTGTAAACTGACATATAAAACATTCTTGTTGAAATTACTTTTAGAGGTGGTCATAGGGCATTCTAAAAGAATACAGGCACAGCACAAAAATGATGATTGTAAGTATGCGTTACAGGCATAAATGTGTTTGATCGTTTAGGAAGCAAATGTACAATAAATGACATGGAAAGAGCACAAGGAATACAGTTCAACTGATAAGAGTTTGTCTAAGCAAGAGGGTTTCTCAAGCAGAGGGAGAGACACAAGGATAAGATACTACGTGAAGTGAGATGGAGAGGTGCGCGCAGGTGTTCAAACAATAACAGGAAGTTAGTTATTGTGGTCTGGCCCACTGAGTCACTAGTTGGAGATGCAGCCGTGACAAGGAGATCACGGAGGCAATTAAGATATCCAGTTTGATTCAAAAATAACACTCCCTCTTGGAATCTTCAGTATTAACTCACAGACATGATGCACATATTTTTAAATTCAGTCACTTAACCTTTCTGAGTTTATCTCTGATCAGGAATAGACCATAAATCTGCAACATATGCTTTGGATGAATGAAGCACTACATTCGAACCAGAGTCACCACGAGGTGGTTAGGGTAGATGGCAGGTGTACAAAGTGCACAACTGTCACACTAGAGACCAGGGCTCGCATCCACAGCCCCACCCACTGGCTTGGGCAACAAATGTGCTTTGGAGAAGGTTATGGAAAGATCATAGATTTGGTCAATTGTATATCAACATGCTATGGCTGAAGTCACTGTGAATTTTTTTCTGTAATAAACCAGACAACAGTCTTTCTCCAACCTTAAGTGTTGTGAGTGTCTAAATACAACAAGTGTAATAACACTGTAGTTAATACAAGTGGTTGTACTGCAGGGTGTACCTGTATAGCATAGCATATCCTCATTATGTTGGTAAGAAGCACACTGTATTTGAAGTTGTGGTTTAGCAGTATAGAAGCTTCTCTAGGAAACAGCATTGCAAATATTGGTTAAAAGAATGGGGCACATGGAAGGACTGACGAAATCCAATATTATCAGTGTTGTTTTTGGATGAACAAACACTCACAATGTTCTATAAACATGGTTCTTATATTCTTGGGTGTCTCAGTTTTATTTTAGGAGGGGACCTGCCACTTCAACGAAAACCTCTGGTCTAAACTTCAAATAAGCTTATATGGATGTTGGTGTTAGTGCTTCTGAAGAAGCTGTGTGAAATTATAGAAAAAAAATAAAAAAAATACTTTGTATTTTTTGCTTAATTTAGAGAGGAAATTGCTGAGGGACTTAATTTAAGTGAATAAAGTAGTAATGAATATAGTGCTTGTTAAATAGATTCCAGCTTCTCTGTCACAGTGGTTTCACAGTGACTGCAGAGCTGATGTATTCTAAAAACAGATTCTACTAGCTGAATTAAAAAGATAAAAAATGCACAGAAAAATGTTGAAGTAGTAGTTATACAGGAGACTGTCCCCTCAATGAATAACAACAGAACTGACTACTTGATCAAATGCTTTAAACTATGAGTAGAAATGTCCAAAAGACATAATTATCCAATAGACACAAGTCTGTATCATCCCAAATTTAACACAACAGAAGGGGCGGGGGGGGGGCAGCACAGACAGGAACATAATGAGGTTTTGAGGTTTGCTAGGTAGTATGTTGAAAAGCAACCAAAGTCAGTTACCATTAAAACCTTGTGTTGTCTTGAAAGATTTAAATAATTAATGTATATGTCCACACTGTGCCAGCTGTGCCTAAAGTAAGCAGGTTTTTGGAGGTCCTAGGGTGTGCCCTCACAATTTATGCATTTGTGTCTGTGTGTGTGTGTGTGTGTGTGGAGGACTGTTGAGATTTAATCTTTGTTTTTTTGTTTTTTGCAGAGGACATATTTTGAGGGCCAGGCAGGTTGTTCTTTTGATTCAGGGGCAAAAGTGCAAAAAACTGGGAACCTGTTCAGGATATACAGGCTCAAATTAGGGTCAAAAAGATTCTGAGCTTGTAAAGTGATATTTACAAATAATTCCAAAATTTGTAGTGGTGCATCAACGTTTGTAAACCTGTTAAAAAAAAAAAAAAAAGTCTGCTGAAAAGTTTTGTATTTGTGGTAAAGCCTTTGTGAACATATGCATAAAGATAAAAAGCAGAAAACTGTGTGAAAAACACAGCGCTCATAATTCCCACAGTCTGTGTGACGCTGAAGTTATGAGTACAAATTTTGACCCTCTCTTTACACCATAAACTAATTTGACAAGGACAGTCCAATCACAAAGTAGAGTGCAATCAGAGGGGTGGTGGCTCCATTTATCTTCATCTCTTCTGCAGGTCCTGAAAGGTGTAGTAGATTTTCATAATGGATGGCAGTGCAGGCTTCTCCAAGACCCATTTGGGTTTGCATATATACAGAGCTCATTAAATGTTTGCCATTTTTTTCTACAGAATTATCAAATATGATTAAACCCACCTGGGTTGCAGAGGAGCCTGTTCGGACATCACTATAACTCAGCATCTTGTTTAGTCTTAATTTGAGCTCATAAAGATAAGCACAGACAAGTTCAGCTGCTGTAAGTCAGTTAACTGGTGTAGCTAATAGCAATAGATCATTTCCTTATCTAGCTGGGAAATCACTCTTATCAGTCCAGGTGTAGTGCTGTTCACGATTTTGTTCTTTTTAAATCAAGGTTTAAACAAACAACCCCCCAACTTAAAGACTGCAATAGAAAGAAGTGCAGGCTCTGTTTATATCTAAACAGTAATGAAAAGCTGCAGTGGTGTACTGTAAGTTAGGCTTTTCCATTCACTACTGAATATTTTTCTGTCTGCTCAGTGCATTTCTCCAAAAATATGAAGTATACCAGGTGTATGAAACGTGAGGCACACAGGAGGATGTGCAAAGACATACTGAAAATAATTTAAGAACAGCAGCTCTTACTGCCAACTCTAGCCTGTGCGGGCGCTAAGTCATTTTTTCAAAACCGGTTTAGTAATACTAAGTAGGTGGATGAACAGAAACATCAGACTCTGCAATTATATGTGTGCACTATGTGTGGTCAAAATTCTTTTCAGATTTTGTCAGTTCACAGTCACAGTTCAGAGCAGTTATATGGAGATTTGCTCAATATGCCTGTTTTTGAGCAGCAAATAGACCACCTGCTGTAGAAGCTGGGCAGATCTTACCATATGTTCTCCAGTCTAAACTGACTATGGGTGGTGCCTGAGGCTCTGATTGCACCTGAGCTACTGGTTGGTAAATGAGTATCTCTGCTGCTTTGTCATTACATCACTAAGCTGAGTACCTATCTAATTCAGCTAGTTTTGTGTGAATATTTTACAGAAGGAACAACAAAATCTGAGAATCAAAAGAATGTCAGAGGCTGTAATACACTATGGCATACATATATAAATAATAATAAATGAATAAAAGATTAAAGACCTCAGCCAGCTTTAAACAATCCACCTGTCAGATTGTACAATAGTGCAGTCAAGAACCATGTTGGATGAATTTGCACTTCAAAATTTATGTTTAATGCCTGAAGTAGTATGCTTTTAGCTGTGGACTGTAGGATATGTTTAATAAGCAAACCCAACCTTTACCATGACGTAGTTGCCATGCGCCACTATCGTAGAAAACAATATTTAATGCAGTTCAAGGTTTTTCCAGATTGGCTTGTGTTGACATTCTTGTCTGGCTGATGGTTGATCAGTGTCTGAAACCCACATTCCAGCGCAGTAGTTGGCTGGGCATGTATCCAGCCATTTTGTTATAGTAGGTAGGTAGGTAATATGATGGTCATGCCCTTACCGAATAATTCACTAGGTGTGTGGGGATGTGAGAGTAGACAGGATTTAACTTGTCTCTCAAGCTCTCTTTTACATTCCTCACAAACGTACTGTACTTCTTCTTAATGTGTACAACTAAGTCAGAGCCATTCTCCATTTGTATGATTCATTGTGTCTCACCTTTCTCTATGACAGCAGGCTTTTCACCCCACCTCTGAGTGTGGCCATTCAACACATGCTCTTTTGCTTTCTTTTTTCTAGCAGAGTACAGGCATTTAAAATAACCATTGTCTGGCATATTTGCATCACTGTTAATTGATATGAATTATCATTGTCAAGGAAAAAATGCACTGCTATAAGACAATAAGAAGTGAAAGGAGGCCCCCATTTTTTGAGAAATTCATTTCCTTGACTTGAGGGAGAAAGTTCTTTGTTGACCTTGGAAATTGCTTTCAAATTAAAATAAATATATATATATATATATTGGACCCAAGGTCCACTCAGTAGCTTTGTTCATCTGCATCTCACGGCCTGTGTCTTGTGGTCTTCCCCTCACAGTCTTCCATTACAACTGAGCCAGCGCCATCCAAAGATTGCAAGGTGCATTTGAAATCTCTGGAAAAGGTGCTACTGTTTCCAGATCTTTATCGCGTCTTGGCTTTACTTAACAGTTTTTCCACATCAGCAGTGAAATCTTTTTTTCTCTTATTTCAAACTGAGGAATCTCTGGTGTTTTGATTCTGTCTTTTTAAATGCAAATGCAAATTTCCATAAAAGCAGATGAAAACACTGGTAACACTGGCTAGCCCAAAGGAATGCAAGCATGAGTTACTGTTGACAGCTAATTAGTGCAAAAAATCAGTCACAGTCAACTTCTGCACCAACAGATTTGCTTAGTGTCCACATGTTGGTTGACTTCCCTTGGCTGCTTAGCTGCACTTTTATTGGAAATTAATGGACTCCAATTGATGTTGATGGTGTGAGTGTGAGCAATTCCCCTGGCTGAGAGTCAGGGGAAAATGGTGAATTACTGGATGCAGAAATGTGACCCAGCACTAATGGATGCAGAATGAGATAATCAAGAGGCTAACGGCAACAGGAATATTTTTGAAAGACGGCAGCAGGAAGAGCTTTGTACTTACCCAAAGACATCCAAAATGCATTTATGACTCCTAACTATACCATGGCCTTTCTCAAGTACTGACTTAAAATTTTATATTCCCTCAGGACGCATGAATGTGTCTCCACACAATGGCCTCTTCTAGACTCACAGCTGTGCATGTGGCTTCAGCTGGACTCCCTGCCCTAGTTTGGCTGCATATTGACAGATACACACACACTCGCGTACACACACAAACACACACACTCAGACGCATTCACCTACAAACACAGTCAACACTGGGAGCTCAAAGAGTGAGACAGAGCACTCAGGGTACACTGGACATGGAAGGCAAAACAATGTGTGGTATTAGAACACAAGTGTCTACACTGACCAAATGAAAGAGACCCCAGTCTGTCTTGTTTGTTGCATATTGTATTGTTCCTTGTTGTGATGTGGCCCAGATTCCCCAAACTGGGTGCTGGAGCTAAAAGTAGCTCTTTGTACACAGAGGCTACTCAGTCAAAGTATGTGTGGTTCTGTCAGCACTCAAGGATTTGCATCATCAGTTACATCTTTCCTGAGTGATTGCACTGGGTTTAGCCATCTGCAGTCACTTCAGGGGGATGTGGGTAGAGGAAAAAAATAGGATTGGCTTAAAATATAATATCATATTTGTTTGGCTGGTGCTAACTTGTTCCAGAGCCCAGAGGAAACCCATGTAGCCCCAAGAACTTGGAGGATATTGGTGTTGGTGTTGATGTGAAAGTATTTCCACTGTTCTCTAATGTCATTATGATAATTTCATAATCATGAGCATGTGCTTAGAAAAACAGGGATAAAGTTCAACACCAAACCTGATAACCTACAATATTCTCATGTGGAGTCACAATATTCTTGGTGAGGGGCATAGATCTGGCAGTGAGAAACGAGTGGTCACTGTCTAAACTGTGATCCAGCTGTGTTTAAACTTCAATAATCTGACCCTGATTTAAAGGTGGAACATCTGGACATTCTTAACAGAAATGCTTCCTTTGTCACTATTTACAAGCAAGTGCAACACAGTGACCGCCTTTGAGGAAAGATCCAGAATCCTGGCCATATAGACACATAAAACAGCAATATAATATCCTACAGTTAAACAGCGATATAACACAAATCTTATGATTCAACAAATTTTATCTAAAGTAGTCAGCACGACTCATCGATCTGCTTTGCAGGGTCAAGCCTAGGCACATGACCAAACACTTAATGAATCTCTCATTGAGAAAACAGCAAAACCAAACTACCCAATTGAGGCAGTGGTATTCCATCAACTTCAGTGTTCTGCTTGGTAAAATTACTGGGGGGGGGGGATTTCAGTGTCTGTTAGCGATCCCCAGGTACAACATTCTTGCTGAGTACTGCACTAATTCCAAAGAATAAGTAACTGCAAGTGTAGAATTAATCCTTGTTAAAGTATGAAAGATTTGTATAAAGAAAAACATATCATAAGTCAGCAATCTGATGCTTTTCTTAGAAACCCCTTTACAGCCCAGCTGTTTCACCAAGATCTATTTGCATTTCCATCTTGCTTGAGTCTTCCCTTTTTTGGAGCAGTTTTTGGGCCAAATTCTTACGTTTTGGCACAGATTAGAGATTTTCTCACCACATGCTTAGCCTTGCAAAGACAGCCCACAAATTTTACCTCCCTCATTTTGGTCTGGCCAGTCTTTGATGGCATTTTACTTTGATTTAGGTCTTCAACAATGACAAAACAAATTACTGTGAAGAAAACTGGATAATCCTTAACCCTTTGGAATCACAAATCAGTTAGAGCACCCAGTTTAAATTCAAATTTCAACACTGCTAATCATCAAATAAATTACTCAGCAAGTTTGCCAACTGATTTGGCCTTTTTCCAGACCAGTTCCACTTTCATATCCTGAGCCTGCACTATTAAGGGCCATATACTGAACACACTTTGTCCAGAGTAATCAGGATCTTTTTGTTCTTCTATAAAGTCAGCTGCTGTCAGTCACTTTACTATTGATGACCTAAGCTAATTTTGTTAGCTAATCAAAGAAGAAAAAGCTCAACATCCATAGCGTCGTCCTGATACTGTTTATTGATATAATCTAATGGAGAAATAGGATGTGCAAGAACAACCAATATCAGTTTTTCTCCCCTTTCCTTGTTTACAAGAGAACTAATGAAAGACAGGCCTTCTTTTTTCCTCTGACTGGAAAGGAGAGAACAGGCTGTAATGATGCAGAGCATTCTTGTGCTTTGAGTTGAATGCTATTCAACTGTGGGTGCGTTTCTTTGAACACACTTGGTACACAGCATGGATAAAAGGTTACATGAGCAATGTGCAAAGCACTTTAACAATTCCAAGAATTGTGGTTATACTTCAGCATGTGAGCTCCCATTTTGGTTTAATTAAGGGTGTCCTATGATTGGCAGCTTCAGTAAAGCTACAATTAGGCTTTCATGCCAATTTTTCGTGTTACTTTGTAGTGAGTGCTGGCTCAGCCAAACTACTCTGGTGTCAGTATTTTAAATGTATGATGTAAGATTTATTTAGTACCGTGGCAGTGTTCCAACAGTACTATGAGAGTAAGTAAAAGTCACTTGTAGTCTACATGTATATTGAGCTTATTTTGTACCAGATTTCTCAAATATGTGGCCCAGATGGATAGTGCTTTTTGCCAGACACTCCAATCAGAAAAGAGAGGTCTGTGTCACATGTGAGAGGAAGAATCAGATTTGAGACCTGTCCCTCTTCATCTCAGTCAGATGTCTCTCCTCCGTGTCAGTCCAGCTCTGCAGTATTTGTCTGCTTTAGTCTGTTTTGAGGCAAAGTTGCCTGGAATAGTTACAGATTTACATTTAAGCGAAATAACTGCACAAAAGCCTCAGTCACCCCTCACTTCCCCCAGTCTGTCTATTAATGCCAAGGGTTCTCTCAAAAACAAAAGCAGCACAAAAAAAGCAGAATGTGGATACAGTACTTGGGGGGAAAAGCAAGGCGCCTGCCAAAATATGTGCTGCTTGAAAGCTGGATTGCTTTCAAGATTTGAAAGCTGGGAAAGCAGGGAAAGAAGGGGGAAAGGAGGAGATAGCGAGGCCGAGGGAAAGAGGGAAAGAAAGGATGAATAAGGCAGAGAGACATATTGTGAACTATTTTCCAAATGCTTCGATCCCAGAGTCTCTGGCGTCACAATCAAACCAAGTATGCACATGTTGTGTAGGCCTGTAGGCAGGCGAGAGGGGGAAAGAAGTGTTGTCATTCCCTTTAAATTAAGCCGTGGGCAAAGAGGGAGAGGAAGCTTTCTAATAACACGGTGGAGCTCATTGATTTCAACGTGTGTCTTTTCCTATTGTGTTTTCATGGTTTTAATTTGGGGCCGAGTGTACACCCTCTCCTTTTTTCACATTTGGTATGTGAGTGGTAAGTGAACGGATCATAAATGTATAAATGTGAGGTGATTGTTTCTCAGGCTCAGCATAGCATACATATAAAAATGAGCTCCACCGTGTTATACATATATATATATATATATAAACTATGATGTATGAATGTAATCTCAGTGTCTTTGACCGTGGCATGATTGTTGATGACAAAAAACATCCAGTGAGCGGCAGTTTTGCATATGGAAATGCCTTGTTAATGAGAGAGGTCAGAGGAAAATGGGCAGACTGGTTGGAACTGACAGAAAGGCTATGGTAACTCTGTGGGGACCAGAAAATAATCCCAGAATGCATAACACATTAAGTCTTGAGGTGGATGGGCTACAACATCAGGTTCCACTCTGATCAGTCTGATGAATCTGGATTTCTGCTAAGCCACACAGATGCTAAGGTCAGAGTTTGGCATCAACTGCATGAACCCATGGACCCAACCTGCCGTGTATTAACAGTCCAGTCTGCTGCTGGTGGTGTAATGATGTGGCATTGTTTTTTTTTTTTCTTGGCAGTTTGGGCCCTTTAATACCAATCTGAGTATTGTTGCCGTCCATTCCTTTGTGCTCACACTTTACCATCTTCTAAGGCTATTTCCAGCACAATAATGAACCATCTCACAAAGCAAAAGTTCTCAAACTGGTGTCATGAACGAGACAACAAGTTCATTATACTTCAGTGGCTTCCCCAGTCATCAGATCCAAATCATCGCAACTTTTGGGATGTGGGATGAATGTGCAACTGACAAGTTTGCAGATGTTACGTGGTGTAATCATTTCAATGTGGACCTGAATTTCAGAGGTGTGTCTCCAACATCTTAGAACATCGTAGAATCCATGCCATGAAGAACTGAGGCTGTTTTGAGAGCAAAGGGTGGACCTACCCACTATTAGTGTGCCGCTTCCAATAAAGTGCCCAGTGAGCGTGACTACAAGCATTCATGGCTTCCAAAGAGTGAAAAACCTTGGTGATCCCATGATTTTTTTTGTCATGCATCACTTTGAGGTTTACATTTGTGGTTTTGAGTGAAGTGTCTTGAAAGCTATTGGATAGGTTGTGATCAAATTTGGCACACATTGATGCTCCCTTCAGTCGTAATAACTGGTCAAACTTTTTATATTCCAGTACTTTCGTTTATGACCAAATACCTGCAAAATTAATGCCATTCCCATCAGCCTCAGCTGTACTTTGTTGTCAGTGCTACTTAGCAGCTGTTAGCATGCCAACAGGCTAAGGTTAATTTAAATCAATACAATTAAGTGAGTCAGTCATCAGGCGTTTTTGCTCACCTTTCTTCTATAACCGCCCATGACAGTCTTCTTTTCATGAGATATGACAGAAAATTAACAGAAGATTACGATATTACCAGTTTTTTTTTTTATTTATTCGATCTTGTTTTAAGATTGTTGTACAGATTATATGACTCTGCATTCTTATATTACAAGGAGGATTCAAACATGTGGCCGGTGACATGGTCACGTGTAGGCCCATCCATTACTGCCAGTTTATTGTTAAATCATTTCCCTGGCTGGGTGTGGGGGTAGCTGCAAGCATCAAAAACTGTTCAAAGAGACAAAAAGTACCTAGTAACAGAATACCAAAGTACAGCATAGGTCCAAAGATAAAGCCTGTATGGCTACTTGTGTTTGGACAGGGTTTAGCATTTGAGAAAAAAAGCATTGTTTTGTTGTTGCATTGGCAGTTTTCTCAAAAAAATATTTTCTCAGAATCCAATTCTATTGATTTCGATATGCTGGTTATATGAATGTAGAGAAACCGCCCAAAACAATCTCCACTTAATGTGCTTTTGAAAACCCACATCTTATATGTGTGTTTACATATATTCATTAACCAGAGATGAAGATATTGGTGATGACAGCTTTTAAATATGCGAAGAACCAGATCCACTTTCTAGCAGTTGTGGAAATGCACTGCAGTGATGGGACCAACATTAGTCATCCAGTTACTGTGCTGCTTTTTTTCCCCCAGCGAGGCAGCTGCCCTGACTGGATGATGACATTTTACACAGTAACCTTCCCTTAGCCTGTTATTGTATCCAGGACTGAAGCTTTTTTCCCCCAGTCATATGTGTGCAGCCATATGGTGCACATTTCAGTTTGACCTGCTACAGTGCCAATAGGACATGTTTGTCTGTCTTCAAGTAAAGCACTGGAGATACAAAGAGGGACACAAACCATTTGTAGTTTTTCAACCAGATCTCTGAGTTGTTATCTGATATCACATCTCTGCGTTTTTTTTTTTTTTCCGTTATTGTTCCATGATATGTTCTTTTTTGTCTCTGTGAATGATGGCTAAAGGCTCCAAGGTGGTGAGAATGAATAAGTTGGTAACACTGACACAGATAGGGGTAGACTGTGTATCGTGGTCTATTTCTGTACTTTGCCGGAGGTCAAATGCTCAGGAGTTGCACAGATGTTGTTGCCAGATGTGGCTCAAACTGTGATCTCATCTTAGTACTTCACCTTTTGTAAGTTGCTTGCACATGTCATAATACACATACACATTTGTTGTTGGGAATGGAGGTGTGTATAGCTCATTAAATACCACCACTGTGTTCCTAATATGTTTCCACAGTCATGCAGCAACAGTGCCAAATCACAGTGTGTGTCTTCTCTGCTTTCATTTAACTCTTGATAGAATCAGAGGGACACAGTTTCTGGCCATTAGTGACAATGCTAAACAATATTTGATGCGTTTGTCAATGTAATTATAACACCAGCACATGCATGCATTTGCTAAGCTCTGCCCTCTTAGTTCGTGTTGTTAATCCTGTCAGGTTTTCCACACTCAGATGGCGCATATACAGCTTACACTGATCATAGCTGCAGATTTACCATTGAAATTCATAGAAATTTTTGCATCCTTGATTTCAGACAGATTTACTGTATACAAAAGCAGCTTCTCATTGATCATTGATTTTGCCAGCTGAAATTAAAATTGTCACTGGCTGATTTTATTAGCTGCACATAGCTACATAATTTAGCTAATATCAGCTCCATCAACTGATTAAAAATGGTGCCTCCAGCTGGTATTTTAACATTACCAACTCACTCGTTTTAGAATGAGCACCTTGTAAGAGTGGTTTCAAATATGCATTTGATGGGTACATACATGATTTCATACTAAAAAACATGTAGAAGACACTGAAATATTTTTGAGAATGAGCATTAAAGATATATCACTATCTTGAGTGGGAAATTCCACAAATCCAGTAGAGCAGGACAGAGCTGCTGGTGTGAGCACATCTCCATACACATGTATTCAGGATGTGGAGAAATCCAAAGCCTGTACGATTGCTTAGCTGTCATCGGACAGTTGCTGTTCAGAATGGGTTTAGTTGATGGTCAGTTTGTATTCACATCTGTTAAGAAGTCAACAGTTGTTGGTGGTAATACGATGTATTAATAGAGCTGGATTCAGTGTTGCTCCCTTGCACCCAGGCTGAATTGGAAAAAAGTGCAAAGAAACATCCATAGAGTACTATTAATACTTCACCAGTATTTTACTCGGACAAAATCAATTAAATTACTTTTCTCCGGTATGCAGCTTTGGTTTGAGGGTGGTCATCCATCTCAAGAAACAACATGACAACTAAGAACAAAGAGAACAGAGAATTATTTTCTTCTTTTCTAGTTTTGATCTGTTGTCTTCTTTTTCTGGTCATTCACATTATGTTCTCATGCAACTTTTTCCAACTTCATTTCTCCATTTTCGGGGTGATGCAGTGGACAATCTGCATGGGAACCAAATTATATTTTACCTGTGGGAGACTGAATACTGTGTGTTGACAGAAGTGCTGTGCCTGTCCTTAGCTGACAGTATGGGCTGAAGCTGCTGCTCTGATAAAACCTGCTGTTCCTTCCTTTTCCTATAAAATATGTTGTAACTATTCACGGCATTTTTTCAAATAAGTGTAAACTTTAGCATGCAAACTTTATATTTTAAGTTGATAGCAGAAAGCCATTTGTGTGATGTGCACTTTGTTTCCATGGCAATAGGCTTTTTAGCTGCTTGCAGCTTACAGAGCTTAACAGCTCTGAAAATTATTATTTTTTTCATTCAAAATTTGATGGACTGGATGGATGTTTTATGTTACATTTATCAGACGCACTCTATTCCGCCATTTTCCTCCTCAGCCAGTTGTTGGTGTCAGTTTCCATGGTGATGCGAGTCTGCGTTTATGGGGGGTGGAGAAGAAGGAGAACTCAGGGGACGGGTGTGGTTCTTTGACACACAATGAGTTTGAATATCAAGTCTTTATCCAGGATGCTTTACTCTGTGCGGTAAATTGCAGCAATGAATGGTTTATAATCCAGGTCTTCTGCTGTTGTGACAGTTGTGAAACATGAAAACGTCTGACACTAGAAAGAGATTTCACCTCCCACTGTCTCTGCTTTTTATGCCTCCACACCAGAAATGAACATGGAAGGAGGGAATTTCTTCAAATTTGGTATAAATGTTCACTTGGACTCAAGACCGCCTTGAGGGAATTGCCTTGCATTTTTTTGCACAGAAATGTGCACTTGGACTCAAACATGAAATGATAAAGATTTTAGTGGTCAAAGGTCAACGTAACTGTGACCGCACAAAACAGGTTTTTGGCCATAACTCAAGAATCCACACACTACTTAACTGTAATCTTACTGCTTGGCGTGGGCATACAACCACAAGGCTGTAATTCTAGTTTCTTTTTTTGTTTGTTTGTTTGTTTGTTTTAAAGACATTCAATAGAGTTTATTTTCAGTTCACTGATTTACTGGTGGTTTTAAATTCTTAATTTCTCTGCAGGATTGGAGGGCAGATTTTCAATGGAAAACACTGTTGAAGGCAGGAGTGGTCAAACCCTCAACAGGCAGTAATTCTAAGTAAATCCTGTAGGCCTGGATTGCATAGTTGTCTGTATGTTGGAGAGGAACCCTTAAATTCGACTTGCTTGTATTTGCAAACTTTGCTTTGCTTCACTTGCCTTTCATTTAGCACGGTCCAAAACAATGACACAAAGACACATTTACTCATGCACCTGTCAGTCACACACTTATCTTTGTTTTGAAAAAGATCCAACTCCTCTACATCACTTTGATATTTTGATAAGTATGCAAAAAGAGAGAAGCTTGTCCTTGACTCCAGAGCGGTGTGTTTTTGGATTGACAGCATCTACTTCAGTCGTCAGTACTTTTTTTATTTATTCAAGACCGTCCCACTTATCACTTTCCAAATAAGCACTGATTTAATGACTGGCAGGTCAAAAGGCATTTAGGTATCTGGGTTAAGATTAGATTATATTTGATTTAAAAAGTCAGACTTTTACATTATCTAGGGTACTTGCAAATATTGTTTCAACAATGTTCATCAAGCATGGGATGTCAAGATGTCCATTGACCTTTAAATCACAGACTCAGTGTTCACTCAGCTTACGCTATGACTATGAGTTTATTGTGCTGTAGACCCTGATACATGAGAAAGATTAGTAGATTGATGTAATAATCAAGACAACAGGTCTTGATTATTGTCATGTAGAACTGGAATGTTAGTCTTGGAACACATCCCATTTCTATCTAAGTTACCAGGTGTGTTTTGCTCGTTTTGTTTGTCACAGCTTCATTGCATGTGAACACCTAGAGGTAATCTAAAGAGGACAATGGCCAGGACAGAAATAGACTGAGGCAGATGAATAACACCACAGATGTAATCCACCATATAATTTGCTAGAAGCTGATACTGTCATAATACTTCCCTACACACTAAAAATAGATATCCACTGTCCTTAATTTATTTGTCTTTAAAGTACAGTGGTTTTATTGTTGTAGCTCTGGTCCATTATTCCTAATGTAATGATAATGTACTCACCAAATGTACTGCGGTTGTTGCTAATATCACAACATGTAAATGGTGGCACTAAAAAGCAGTCAGATAATGAGACAGGTTATAAACAAACCAGCAATTTAACCACTTAATTTGGCAATGAGGGCCAGGCCATAACAGAAAGTGGTAAAATAGGTGTTGCTGGAAGCTTGGTCAGGTGTAGTTCCTGAACTAGCTGGTCAAGCTAACCACTAACACACAAGCCAGCCCAGTCACTCTCTGGACAACAGGCTAATAATTTATTTAAGAGACACATTTGTCTGTTTGAGTCAAGTCTCATAACTGTAATTGTGCCTATTTTGTGGAGCAGTTCTGTCAGAGTGGATGAAGCAACACAGCTAATATGCAGCGATAGCTTCCTTTGCTTTGGCCTCTGTTCCTGTAGAGGTCAGCACAGTCAGGACAGTTTGCTATTGGTCAGCAGTGCAGATCTGCATGATAAAGTGGCCAGAGTTGAATTTGACACAAAATATTCCACCCTGTGTGTGTGGATCCACCTATCACAAAATGTTACTATTAAAAATGCCGGTAAAAACAGTTCTTTAGTACATCAGACATGTCACTGTTAATCATTCATTGTACATCTGTGTGTACAGTTGGTCAAAGTTGTACAAGGTCATTCTGAAAATTATGTATTTGCAACAGACAGTTTGAGTTATAATTTGTGTGCAGTCGTTGACTGCGAGTAAACAACAGCGCTTGGTGGCAGCTGTGAATGGGGATGGATTTGCAGGCTGGATTTTTCTTCCAAATAAGTTTGGCTAACCCTTGTTGAACTACTTCTTAGTGATGTTACCATGTTTCCAGATCTCTTTTACCTTGATGTGCACAATCCTGTTATTACTGGTAGAAATTATGGTCAGAACTACCATATAGATTTGTAATACACTGGAATTATCCTTTAATAATTTTTCACTAGAGAACAGGAGTGTGTTATATCAGTGGATGAACTGCTTTAACTATTCAGAGTTGTGGATGTTCCCTATCCAGCTGTTGGGAAAAGCTGTATGCTGTTTAGGGTCAGAGAAATCAATCTTACGGGGCCTTGTGGTCCCAGCTGTTGGGTGGAGATGAGCTGAGTGTATACAGAAAAAGCTGACCACCTGCTGAATCTTTATGGATCCAGAATCCAAAGAATTCAGCCTCTGGTTTAGCCCAGTGTGACAGCAGCATGTTTATAGGCTTGTATATATGCTGCGAATGCCTGGATGCTGGGGGTCTGTCTGGATGTAAATGCCCCACGCATTTAGCCATCCACTGTGTTCCACATGCATATAATGTTGTGTAATGTTAGCGTTTAAACTTACTGTGTGCATGTGTGTGTGTTTGTGTTTGTGTGTGTGTGTGTGTGTGTGTGTGTGTGTGTGTTCCTCCTAAAACCTGGCAGGATTCCTAGCTAGAGCGCGCGCCAGTGTGGTATCCAGGTTTCTGCCCCAGGGACGTGGAAACCGACAAATCAGAGGAATAGTTTTGGAGAAAATCCTAGGGTGCCCATTACTGACCTATTTGCAGTTAGGCAGTCCTTTACACCCATTGCAAACCATTTCACTGTCAGAGCAGCCTTATTAGGAAGACACATTGCGTTGGATCAAGTTAGTGCACATTACTTTCCCTTATTGAGTTACATTTAGAAGCTCTTGTTTTCTTTCTTAGCAAGATGTTCTCCACATGAGTTTCTCGTTTCAATTTGACTTGTTTTTTCCTCTTTCTCTTTGTTTTCTTGTACGTCTTTTGGATTTTACTGCCTGGAATGCTTCAGCAAACAGCTTCCTGCATATCTGCCAAGAAACATCTTGTTCATCCAATACCTTGCCATGGTACTAGCAGCCTGGCACTCATCTCGCCTTCATCCTTCCCTTCCCAGGCCTGGCTGCCTCCCTGCCTGTCTGTCTGGGAAAACCTAGTGTTTACTGTAGGGAACTGGGCAGTGCTGCAAAGCCAGTGGGAGGGAAAGCCACCCAGACCCAGCCTTTACTGGTTTATAGCTGTCTGAATTTAGATCCAGAGTGTGTAGCTCACTTCCTATGCTATATATTATCTTTATGGTGGGACCTGGAATATTGCTGGAAGAGTTGAATTACCAACTAATGAGGATAAAAGTTGTTCTAAAACTATGTAAAAGACTTTCTAGCAAAGACGAGCTTTTACAGTGCGGTGTGTTCTATGAATAGGCTTTGGTACATGTTGAGACCATCACAGCAGTTTTAATGTGTCTATGTGTAGTTTTATTGCCCTCGGTATAACAACAATTATGGCTTAGATGAATAGATTAAATTAGGTCTTACAATTACACTTTAGCATTTACAGTCCCTGGACTTTAAATGTAAATGGTGCAAAGGTCACCTCCTGCAAATCAGTACTGTTGTTGTGTCAAGCCAGCAAATCCCTCCCTCATGCAAAGCTGCCATCAAGCAGTTTGTTCTTTCAAAGTCAGAGGCTGCACACAAACAGCCACATAATGGTAGCGAATTACAAGATAGGTTTCCAGTCTCATTTTCAGGGCAGTGCCATGTTATTGCCAGAATACACAGTGTTATTGCTGGGATAGTGTGTAATGCACATTGTGCCTTCATGGACTGTGTTTACATATTGCTCTGAATAATAGATAAGGCTTTGCTGAAGGTCTTGTCTAGGATAAGCAGTTTGAAAAATCTTCATATGCAGTTCAGGCGTACAGTAATCCTTTATACAAGCGCTCTGTGCAGTCACTCAGTGTGTCTGTGCAAGGGCTGAGCAATTAATCGAAATATTATTGAAATCGCATTATGGCCAAGTGCAATATCCACATCACTGCAAGGTATACTGTGTGATGACACACAGATGCCCCGGCATATTATGTAGTATGTAGTATTTTCCAGACAGCATCTGAGACCCACAACCCTCCTAGGTCAGAAATGGAGGACTGCATCTGGCAATTTTTGTAACTTTTGAAAATCTACAATCCAACAATCACACACATTTCCTACACTGATTAGTCAGGTGTGTGGAGGTGTGAAAGCAGGCAGGAGTTGTAGTTTGCTCTGAAAGCTCTCTTTTCATTCCTCACACAACTACTTCTGTCACTCTTCATGTGAATAACTGAGTGCAATTCCATGAATGCCTTTGAGAGGAGAATGACAGTGTGTATTGTTATGCCTATTTGTATGAATAAATCTTAAATAAATCCACCTTTATGACACCCCCCACCCCCACCCCCACCCCCCAACACACACACACAACCTAAATAAACACTTTGGCTTTCGATGTGTTTAGTCACAAAACTTTTTCACTTGAAACATACTGAGACCTCTCATATCAAAAGATGTCAATGTACAGATGAATACAGTGCATCTAAGCAGTCTTGGCTGAATTTGTTATAGGTTAACATTTGCATGTCAGTTAAAGGCTAAGCATGCAAATGCAAATCTAAGTGTTTTCATCAGCAGAGTTGAAGTGAACTAACAGGCTTTCTGAGAGTAGAAAAATGAGATTAAGATTTTTTTAATGCACCACTTCATTGTTATTTGACCACTAAAGAGTCAACAGAGACAGTTCGGACTCCAACATTTGTGGGTGGTTGAGGTGCACAAATATTTGACTTGGCAGCAAGTGTCACCACATGATTACCTTGGATAGATAGATCTTACTCACTGTTAGTTGTTGTTAGCTTTTAAGGTGGGTCTTATTAGGTTTTGTAAGGCATCATTAATGCGGTTTACCACTTCATATTTACAATTATCAATGATCATGATGACAATGAGCAAATATCTTGGTTGATTCATTGTATTAAGAAGCACAGTATGTCTCTAATGTTTTCATAATTGTCTTAAAATGCATCAGTGTATTTCAGTGCAAGTCTGAAACAGTTGGTTATCTTTAGCAAGTCAGATGGGCTGATATACATGAAAAGTATAAGCACTGTTACTGTTCATTATTGATTAATCTGTCGATTATTTTCTTAATCACTCATTTGGGCTGTTACATTACAGAAAAGATTTTTTCAGAATTCATGCTGAAGTCTTGAAATAACCTGTTTTATCCAGCTTTTCTCAGTTTACTGAGTGTTTACTCAGTAAACTGAGAAAACCAGCAAATGCTGACATTTGAGGTGCAACCATTGAATTTTGCCACTTTTAAAAAGTCTTTAACAATTTATTGATTATCAAATAGTTACTAATAATAAATGCACACTTCACCTCTAGTTAATGAACTGAAATTAAGTGTGCAAACAAATGTGCTGAAACAAATGTTTGATAAATGAATCAGTCAATCAACAAAAAATGACTCCTGACTACAGCATTTTCTAGTTCCAGCTTTAATATGACAAATAGCTTTGTTTGACAGTTTTCAAAATGTAGACTCAATAGTCTACATCAACAAATTAATCACCAGTTTAAACAATTTGGAAAACAATCATCAGTTGCAGCCACAGAAGCCGTGCTAGATGTAGTACTATAGTTATTTTGTCCACCATCCATATCCAGTGGTATGAGATAGAAGCCATCAGTTGGCTTAATCTCACCCTCAGTTGTTTTCAGTAATGATAGTAGTGTCTCAGAATTAATGTGACATTGATATGATTATGTTTAGAAACACCTTTAATAGTGTGATTGTGATGAGTGGGGTGTAGAGCAGGTACGTGCCATCCAGTGGGCCGGCTGCAGGGGGGACTCCCTCTGGCCTGGCCTCAGTCTGGGCACTGGCAGCCTCGCTGTCACATCTGGCGGGAAGCAGCGGCAGCTGATCAGTGCTGACACACTCTATGTGAACATGTATTCTCTGTAGCACTCCTTGTCTGCTTCAGGCATACACTCTCAGCAATTCTGGTGAAACTAATTCACACACTAACACACCTCAGATACAGCTGTACACACACAGAGGTTGTGTAGGGGTCAGGGTTTCATATAGTCCCATCCAGCAGATGCCTCTATGTCAGAGCTGTGGTGTTCATAGCGGTGCTGGACGGTTTAATATCAGCAGGAAAGCTGGGGGAGGGAGATTTGGCACAACGTGCAAGGTCAGTGTTAATGACACTGCCAGGGTACAACT
Source organism: Lates calcarifer (assembly GCF_001640805.2). Classification (NCBI taxonomy): domain Eukaryota; kingdom Metazoa; phylum Chordata; class Actinopteri; family Centropomidae; genus Lates; species Lates calcarifer. The sequence continues at coordinate 2,037,676 of NC_066835.1, forward strand.
GTGTGACCCAGGTTAGATGGAATGCACAGAGGCTGTGTAAGCAAGGCCAAATGGAAGATATAAAAGAGATACCAAAATGATTTAAATCCACTTTTCCTTTTTTCCTTAATGTCTTCTTTTTCAGATCAGTATTAGCACACTAAGTTCATTCTGCATGTTCTTTACTGTTTACTGCTTTTCTTTGTGTAATTTTTAGTAGTGAAATGTTTAGTCCACCATCAAAAGATGTTTTTAATTTAACCACCACATTTGCATGACTTTCAGTTATCTTGTACCATCTGCACAATGTGCTTATATGTTTGTTGGTTGTTTTTTAAATGCATGTGTAATTTATGTCCTGCTTTGTTAACAGTGTTTACACACACACACACACACACAGACACACATATATATATATATAGACAAAGATAGATAGATAGATATAGATATGGATATATATATGTGTACACACGCCTCCCGTCATCCCCCCTGCTGTCACCCGTCCTCACCACCTCTACCTTAAGTGGGACTTATTATACTTATTTCCAGCTCTATATTTTTAAAGAGGCCTCATTAAAACCCTACTTTCTTCTAATTGGCTGAGCTTCCGGAGGCTGAGGGAGCAGTCCAGTGCTTGAGAGCTCCACCTCATCCTCTAATTAATTTGAAAGTTCTGAAAGCAAACTGTGAAACTAAGATACCTGCAACTAAAACCAAGTAACATACATGTTAAGTTAATATTACACCCATTACCTGTTTATTGTGTGACATAACAGTGGGTTTAGTCTTTCAATCACAATCCATATATAATATATATATATAATATATATATACACCCTTGTATATTGCCGACTGAAGTGGAAAACATCTGTTATCAGGAAATACCAAAGCTAACATCGTTAGTAAAATGTTATTCTGCTTTCACCAACCTGCACCGGCAATGATTTGTATGCTGGAGTGCATCAAATGTTTAGAATGCTACTAAAGTAGACTGTTTGGGTGTGCCTGGAGCTGCTGCTGCTTGGAGTGGATGACTGTACAAAGACTGTACAAAGAAATCTGTGATGAGCTGACCTCAGCTTATCACCTGAGCTTTTATCTCACAGGGATTCCTTTTACATATGGCTACCACCTTATTTGAAACTTTGTCCAGGTTTATTATGAAAGTCTGACATTGTAACATTATATATGACAGAAAATAAGGTCAAGTATAGCAGGTCCCTTTAATTAATCCCTATGGCTTTATAGAGCAGAGTAGAGTCAACCATTGCCTCCTTAAAATTCAGTTTAATAAATGGATTTGCCAAATTGTTTTTGAGGAAACATGATTGCTGTACTTTCCCTAACCTTAACCAAGTGAGCTACCTGATTGTAAGAATAAAAACGTTAACCATGTCCGTGAAGACTGTAGAAAAACAAATGAAATACATTGTCAGTGAATGTTTTGCAGATATGTTTCAACATTTTGCATCTTTGCAGATGTTGATTACAGTTCAATTCTTCTGTGATGTTATTGACTAAAACAATGAAATCCACACAGCTGTACACACACAATACCTTTTACAAAATTAGTATATTGATAAAATTTGCCTTCATATTTTATTTATTTATTTATTTTTTTTTTGAGGCTGACAGTGTGACATCTGTCCAGCGAGAGTGTTTATTAATGAGGTGTATCTCTGTGAAATAATGAGTAAAAAGACAACAATTTAGATAATCATTAATCATTTAAGTAATTTTTCTTTCAACATTTGATTTGATTTATTTATTACTATTTTAATTATATTACTCTTATTTTATCATTATAATGAAATATATTCAGTTGTTGGTTATAACAAAAAAAAGGTATAAATAAGAGATCTAGCAACTAGTGATAATTTTTCCCATGTAAACAGCATCAGACCAAGTCTAGATCAATAACCAACTGAATCTGTCTGATCTGGACCAGATCTACTAAACACTGTTTAAATCAGTTTCAGATTTGTAAAACGCTAATTCTTTTTGTGATAGCACAAAAAAGGGCTCCTGCTTTTCTAATTTAACAATTTATCAAAAAAATCTAAACCCTCTATATGAAAAAAACATTTCAAATTAAGAAGTCCATTTATAATTAAGATAATTGCTATTTGCAGCCCTTATAATTATATATTTTTAGGTCATTTAGAATTTTAAACACACCCCTCAGAATAAATGAGACTATTTATGATACATTTCAAATCCTTTAGACTCCTTACATAATAGCATTTTCCTATCGGTGTACTGATGCACATGTAATGACAGGAAGAGTTAAAATAGAGAAAAGCTGCATCAAACATTTTCATATTTGTCAAAATGAAATGTAAGTTGAATTCCTCCATCCTTCACTGATCTTGCCAGTATTTTTGTCTCATTTCCCTCCCCTCACCGCCCCTCCCGTCCTCCTTCCCTCTGCATCTTTTCCCTCTTTTTTTTCATTGTGAACAGCTTACTGCAGTATCCTTAAAGTCCCTGCATGTGTCCTGAGTTGTCCTCTCTTACCCAGCATGCACCGCAGCGATCTGGAGCTCTGTCGGCTCAGGATGGGCACACGCTTTTGATGTTGGGAGAGAGGAGGGGGGGGAAGACAGGCAGACGCTATGATGCTGCTTTATATACTCCTTTCACTGGTTTCCCTCAGCGCCCACTGCTGTCATCAATTTGAAAAGGGCTTCTTTTTTTTCAAACCATCCCGCCCCACCCCCTCCTTTTTTTTTTTTTTTTTTTCATTCTGGCCCTGAAATAGTGTCCATGAGGCTGAAAAAAAAGGAGGAAAAAAAACTCACAAACGGAGTCTGTGAGCCGGTGCATTGTCCTGATGTGACCCACACTCACTCATAGAGGCAAAAGCTGCAACTGTCAGCCTGAGAGGGAGGTGTGTGTGTGTGTGTGGTGTGTGTGGTGTGTGCGTGTGCTTGTATGTGTGTGTGCTGTGAAAGGTAGTGATGTTAGTAGGGCAAAAGATGCATGAAATGTTGACATTTTTCTAATCTTATCCACAGCATCCCACTGACGCATTACTTTACATGCACACAGTACTAACCTGTACATCTCCCACTATGCTCTACAGAAACACACACACTCACACATGCATAATAACACACATAATTTGCTCCATGCTTGTAATCTGTCCTAGAGTTGCAACCAATGATTATTTCCATTGTTGATTAAGACAACATTTACACAATTATTTATTTAAATACAAAAGCAAGACCATAGATAACAATTACATTTAATTACGCCTATATAAAGTTAGGCAAACAAACCAATTATATAAACACACAATGACAATGTACACACAGTTTATTGCTGAGAATTATGTAACAGCTTTTCTTTTTGCTTGCTCTTAAAAATGATATTTGATATAATGTTATTATGGCCATGCTTTTCAGTTTTTCCATAATTCATGATTATAATTTATTAACCCACACTAATACTCATTAGTCCAGATCTACTATATAATACATTGAATCTGAAGGCCAACACAAACATAATTAACGATTATTAAATTGAATTAGTTCAAATCATTTTTAAATTATGGAGCATTTCCATTCTCTAAGGACCAACCTGATCACTGACATAAGACCCATACATAATACATTTGCTTATACAGGAAAACCAGGTACATCAGAGAAATAATAATCATCAGGGGTACCACAGCTACTTTTGAATACAAATCTCCAGACTGTCTTCCATATAGTTCAGTATTTGTTGTGTGTTTTCCCCTTAGAGGTTTTATCCCAGAGCAGTCCCTCCAAACATGAAGGAGTGTGCTGATTGATCCAACCAACTGTCTAAAAGCAGTATTCAGTCTACAATGACACAGTGAGAAAAAGACTAAATTTTCATATTTTAGAAATTGGAATTAACAAAGTTGGTGTTCGATTGTAATTGACTTTGTTTCAACATCAAATTGAAAATTTTAGTTTTTTTGTTTTTTTTTTTACCAGGCTCTGGTTTCCTGCAGGGGACGTGTCAGTGCCACAGTTTTTATTCAGAAATATGCAGAGCAGCAGAAGAACCCCAGAATTTAAATGATTTAGCCTGTAAGCTAATTGTTTGCACAACCCGAAACCAGCCTTGCTGATATTCCAGCAGCTGCTGCACCAACATGTATCATGTCTGTTCATTTTAGCATTGACAGCATATTTGGGGTGATATATGTTAATTTTGCTCATGTATTTGGTCATTACTGAAGCTTGCCCTCATTCCACCTGCTAATTCTGTATTCCTCCTACAAATAATATATTTAGCCTGTCTTTGTGCAGTGCTGCACCTGGTTGTGCCTGGTTTGCACCAGTGCATGTGGTCATCAAACTTGCAAAACAAATCGCTGGTCAAGCCCATTTGTGTTTTCCTATTTAAGGAAAATAGAGCCCTAAATGATTAATTTATAAATAATAATTAAAAAAATTCAACAGTTTTATTACAAATAAAAATAATAGTTTCTTTTAACCTTAAAATCAGTTTTATTGTTTACTCTCCATTACTGCTCTAAATCATATTATAATAATCATGAATCTTTAAACATCCCAACTCAAAGTCCACTAACTGACTTTCCAGAGCTTTCAACCCTACCACATGGCTTTTATCAGATAATGGAGCATGTGATAGGGTTGAATGCGCTGATACTCTGAAATCAGGGGACCTTGAGTTGGGATTCTTTTGACATACAATTGATACACAAATGTTGGACACTTTTAAACGCTGTTTTGGAAGATGATCCACTGAATTGAATCTCCAGCAAAAGGTACACAGTTTGAATACACAAATGACACATGAATTGAATGAATTGAGCACGAGTTGAGTTTAATTTAACACAGAAATGATACATGAATGGAATCCACAGAGCTTTCAGCCGTGCCTTCTGCAGGTCATTTTTCAGGAGTGTGTATTGTGTGGTAGAAAGCTCGTATGAAACAGTGCATTGGTTGCCAATTGAAAACTATGACCTTTGACCCCTTTTGTCAAAATGTGGTTGGATACTTCAGTTTTTAATATAGTAAAGTGTGATAACTTCACTGTGATTATGTAATGTGCTGTATTCACATGGTGTATTCAGCACTTTGCAGAATTAGCACTGACTGTAGCTTTGACATATTGTGGTTGCAGCTTTATCCTCATGTGCCGACAGCTCAGAGTGGTCCTTGACTTGAAGTAGTTATATGAGTTATCTTAACCTGTGTGCTGTGTTTTAGCTCCACTCATTTGAAGGTAAAGGTCCCCTGACAGGTGGTCTTGTGTTTTTGTGATGCTCTGGAATTTTATCCATTCACAATTAAATCTACAACACCTAACCTTCTCATGCAAGAGTGACAACCCAGTGACTGCATAGTGCTGACATAAAAGAAATAAAGAAATACTCTCTTTTTCTGACCCCAGAACCAAAGATCAAACCATTATGCCCCCGGGTTTTTAGGCCTCTTACTTAACAGCCAGATAGTGTTGTGGTTTACATATGGGAGGTAGTGATGGTTCTCCCCATGGTCACATTGTTTCCTTAAGTGCTCCACTTTCTTCCCACACCAGATCACTGACCTTAACTGATGCACCAGCCTTACACCTGGCAGCAGAATAGTGTTCCATTTTTACTCCATCAGAACCCAGGATCTTTTTGGTCTTTTTTCCCATTGAGAATCAGAGGAGGATATGAAACTGGTAAAAATAAAATCCAAAAATAAACAGACTCACGATCGTAACCAGGGCAAATTCTTAACTGAGGTCCAGCGGCAGCCGCAGGGGCAGTGGAGAGGGGCTTTTTTTTTTTTTTTTTTTTTTTTTGCAGTTTCCTGCAGATGATAGTAGTGGCTTCCATCCATTTGTGAATGCACACTTCATCTGTCTGACTCTCTTCTCTCTGTATTGTCATCCTCTGTCTCTGCATCTTTCCGTCTAAGATGACTGACATTAAAAGGTGCTTTTCCTTCTCTCTACTCTACTCTACTTCATGTGCTTTAGTAAAATAAATAATGAAGCCAAATGTGAGCTGCATATATTACAGTAAATACAAATATGTAGAGTAAGTTCAGCATACAGGTTATTAAATTGAAATGTTAAGCCACTTCAATAATAATTTTACACTCATAATCTATGGTCTCTGAAATGATACATATTAATTCTGATATTATCAAGATTGTTTGGATTTTATCACTGCCCTGCTTCAGACATCACATTCATTTCTCATTGTTTTATCATTACTTGAATAAATAACAAGCAACCTACTAGCCACTGTAATCGTAACTTACCAACAAGGACAGCCTGGAGATTCTAAACATTCTGAACCGTGCTAGTTGCCATGGAAACTGAGCGCTCACTGACTGACTTCATATCTGCCCCAGTCTTCAGCTAAACTAAATAAAAAGTTTTCAGATCGTCTTAAACAGTGAACAGTGTTTTTAGTTGTGAAATAACAGTGGCACTACAACAATCTACACTGCAGCAGATTAAAGTCAGTTTTGTTTCTGTACCTTGATATTTTTCATTGCAGCTGTTTGCCCTGACTACTCATTAATGTGAGTCAAAACAAACCTTGGGGGAGATGTTGTTGTCCTACATATTTATGTACACTATGCAGTCCTACATAAATACCATATTTATTACTTCAAAGCTTGCTCACTTTTCTTTTTTCCCATGTTCATGTTCACTTTGGCTGCAGATTTCACTTTCATTTACAGAGACAAACTAAGAAAACGAGCAGCCTGTGGTCAAAGTTTTGCACCTGTGTGGTAGCTACACCAATGGTTAGACTTAAAAAGTCCATAGCACTGGACTGCACTGGGCTTTAGATTGTGACGCAAAGCAGAGTTACATGTTAGATTTTTAGTGATTAAAGGCAAGCACTGTTATGGTCAGCTCCTGCCAGTCACTTAACCTAACTAATTAATAACGTCACAACCCAAGCCCGATGCTCTCTGTTTTCACCATTATATTCTCCTTTGTTTCACAATCAACATTCTTCCATTTCACTTGTTTATGGTGCACAACAGAGGTACTTCCTGTGAAAGTTTTTGCCTGATTGGACCAAAGAGAAAATGCCACTGTGATCTAGGACAGTTGAACATTTTGTAACCTGCAGTGCTGTTTAAGCCAGTCCTCCAAAAAAAAAAAAAAAAAAACACACCACACACACACAAAGGCACATCAGGTGCCTGCAACCCAGCAACAACAGCGGTTGTGCTGTTGTAGACCACTGGGTAAAGGCGCCTCTGGCAGCAGAAGAGGTGATAGGGGAATCATCCCTGAAGCTACTGTAGCTAATATGAACAGACTGAACAGAAACACAACAGCATGAAAAAAAAAACTATGTTGTTATTGGCTTGTTGTCATGTCACATTATATGTTGTCACTTCATGATGTGATCTTTAAAAGCCAACAATATCAGAACTCGCATTAATGGTCGTGACAATTTTGAATATATAATTAAAAGATGTACTCTAGAGCTCACATCAGTTTGTATGTGCACTGCAAGTTTCATAATGATTACTAATTTCTTGGAGTCAATAGTGGAGTAATTGGAGGCTAAGTACACAGTACTAATCACACTGGAAACATGAAGTGGGGACTTGCAAGCTGGGATCGCAGGCACAAGAAAGCCTTGTAGTCATTTCCCACAGACCACTTGACACACCCCTGGAGGAAAGTACTAAAGAGGAGCTCCTCCCTACCTAGCCTCTACTCTGCCATTTACAACCATTACAGTCTAGCTTGTCAACACTCACTGCAACGTCTTTTCTAGATTTTCCCCAGGCTCAGACACAGGCTTGAATACATTTTATCTCACTTTTCTTTAGTGTAAACCATTCATACTTTTAGCTCACTGCACTGGAAAAGATGAAGATGACTAACAGCAAAAGTGGATACTGAAAATGTGCGTCACATTGTCAAATATAACTCAAATCACCATGGAAACTGAGTAACATAGTCTATCAGTGGGTGCTTTTTTTCACAAATCTCTGCCTCTGTCCTAGACAAACACACTTTCTTTCTTTTATAAACCTTTTCCTTGTGTCTTTCTCCACCAAAATGCATACATGCATTTATTTAACAAGATAAAAATAGCTAGTTATATTGCAGTATGTTAAAGTCATTTCTGTCAATTAACATCATCATCTGGCTGAATACAGGATAATGGATTGCAGAAGGCTGAAGAGAGAATAGGTCAACATCAATCTGCTGACACATATGGATCAATAGATAACATTAGAGTGAAGGAGATTTTCACTTGAAAACAGTGATTTAGAATGGCTGTGTACTAATGATACCTCTTTTTAGGAAGAAAATATGAGTGTGGCATCATTCATAATTTAGCATTTTTTGCGACTCAGGCTACTTAAAATGAATTAAATGTGGTAGCATGTTTTCCCCTTCAGCTGAGTGGTTTTCATTCCCAAAACTGAGCATCTTCAAACCACACTACATTTAAAAATGATCATGACCATGGTCTCATGGTGGAGTGTAGTTGTTAGTTATTTCATGTCTCTTAAGCGTCCTGTTAAAGCACAGTGATAAGGTTGAACTAAAATGGGAATAAAACTTTCAGTTCAGTTCAGTTCAATGTTATTTATATGGCGCTGAATCACAACAGAAGTTATCTCAAGGCAATTTTCCTACAGAGCAGGTCTAGACCGTACTCTTTAGATTATTATAATTACAGAGAGAGACCCAACACATCCCACCATGAGCAGCACTAGGTGACTGTGACAGGGAAAAACATCCTTCTAAGAGGCAGAAAGCTCGAGCAGAACCAGAAAGAAATTAGTTTGTATCTGTTTGGTGTTTGTTTTGCGTAGCCACAATTAATCTGTGATACTTACAGTTCTTCAGTTTTGTTGTAAGTTTTGACAGTCTGCTTATTTGTCATCACCACAAGTGAACACATGACAGAGATACAGCCAACACTAGCTAAGCTAGCTACAATTACTGTCCAATTAATTTCCATCTGGCTATAAGCCTGTCTTTCTTTCAGCTTTCTTTCATGTTTATTTTGTGAGTAACTTTGCACCATCATGGTAATTTAATGCCACCTGGTATACAAGGATGATTCTAGTTTTAAAATATTTTAATATCTTACGGGAAAGTTGGCTATGACTGCTGTAATCTGTAAGCATGACATTTCATTATTATCCAGACTGATTGTTGTAACTATTAATTGATAATTATTTTAATCAGTTTAATCATTTTGTGTTCTATACATGCTTAATGACAGGTGCAATAACTGTTAGCATATGCAATGTGCTTTGTTATTGTTGTTGCTTATTGAAGTGAATAGAGAGTGTATATATATAAGCTTACATGCGCAGTAATGCCACAAATACTGGCACAAGCCCTTGGGGTCAGTAAAATATCAAACAATATCAGTACAAGTGCAAAAAGAGATAGCAAGAGAAAATCTGCATTGCAACAGCATTTGTGCTACCACTGGCTTTGCACTGGCAGGAAAATAGGACCTGAAGTGGTTTAGATAATGTGACTAAACTGTTGGGTTGTTTACACCCCTCTGACTGTCCGACTGCGTGGGTTTCAGGCTCACATTTGCCCATCTATACTCAGTTTGGTGAGTACAGTGTCATCGTGAGCAATAGAAATAATGGTCAGAGCTACGAAAATAAGAACCAAGTTGTGATAAACCAGAATTATCCTTCACTGGGCAACATGAACTGTGTGTTTGGCTGCGTTGTAACTTAATATGATGAATCGCAGGAGGAGATTCGGTACAAGTGAGGTTCAACCGGGCGAGACTTGGCAGAGTAACCAGCTTCTGCAAATGATTGAATGCCTGCAAATTAGACCTGAGGAGAATATGAAGCAAGAAAATATGTAAATGAGCATTACATACAATTAGGACTTGCTTATGTTGTATTGTTATGGATAGACAGTGTTATTCAAACAATTATTCCCTTTCAGACAGGAAGTGCAGCGTTAAATTCCCCAGACGAGTTGTAAATATGCGCACACGCATGCATGTGCACGCTTGTTTGTGTGTGGACAAGTGTGTTAAAAGAGTGCTACAGACAGAGCATGGAGGGAGGAAAAGCATTCCCATTAGAGTGCCCATTAAGTCTGATTACAAGTGATTACCGTCTGTCGGAGGGAGATGACCAGTCCTGTCCTGCCACTGAATTAATGACACAAACAAATGCTTTCCTTTCTCAATCTCATCATTATCAAACCACCTCCTGTTTTTTCCCCTTTGTCCCTTGAGATGTTCACCATGAACATGAGTACCAGTGACTTTTTTATTTATTTTTTGGGTAAAACCAGACTTTGAGTCAAACCTGAGCCTTTGTTTCTGCTTTCCTGCACATGACGTTTTGTCACAGTTGTTTTATTTATGGCCATTTTCCTCTATAAATGCCGTTCCTTCCTTCAGGAGCTGACACGCACAAAAAGATATATCGACTCATTTCAGGGCTGCTGGTCCAAAAGGGATTTCTCCACCCTTACTGCAGTGTGGGGGAAGTATTTGTGGTCGTAACCACATGTGGCAACCACCAGTGGTTAAGCACATTTTAAAGCCGCTGTGGGAGTTGCTTTGTTGAGGGAAACGTTGCATATAGGTCATCTTAGCCAGATGTAGCTCTCTGACTACATCCTGTCTCAGACTCAGCGTAATTGGTGTTTCACTGTTGTCGCTTCGATGTGACGTATTTGATTCCTTCAATTTTTTTCTCTAGTGACATTTGATTTCGAGGAAGAGATGACAGCATAGGCAGAAACCTGGACTGTAGGTGTTTTTAATGTCTTTGGCCTCAACAGTATGAAGCTTTTAAACTTTAAAACCAACTCAGGTGTTTGGGTACATTTTTAATATGATGGCAACGTGTTTGTAATCGTTTCTACCCGTCTTGAGGACCTACTGGTATTGTGGCTTGAGTGTAATTTTCATCTTGCTTGCTTGTTAGTCTGACTGAGGTATACATGTCTGTGTGTTTTTGTAGGTGTTTCTCTCGGGGAGCTCAGCAGCTCCTCACCGCTGCCTGGAGTCAGACTTCACCACTTCCTCTGGTAAGACTCTCATGTTGCTCAATTCCACACAGCCAGAGTCTTGCAACTTGCAGAATGCCAATACACAGCATTTCTTTCCACTAGACCTCCCTGCTGTGGCCAGGATACACACACCGCGCGCACAGACACACACACACACACACAGACACATGGATATCATCTCTAGAAATCGCAAGTTGTGATGTAAATGTAATCAAGTTCAAATTCTGTTTACAATCCAGGCTGTTTCTTGTCTTATGGGTGCTTTATGCTTCACATTAAAATTCATATGGGATTAATAAGAGTATGCTTAATAAAAATAGCAGATTGCAAATTCATGTAATGCAGCACATGTATGCAACATCACATACAAAATATCAATATTGACTGTTGACTATTGAGTTGTGAAAGTAAAGGAAGTAACTGGTTCCTCAGCTGTGCAATGCTTCACTGTGTTCACCAGCTAGCTGCTAACTGTGTCAGTCAGATTGATGATGAGCAGGCAGTGTACTGTGGGTTCTTCTTAAACAGGTGCTCTTTAGATTATTATCAGGAAGCTGATCAGTTGAACTCTCTGTACATTTCAGATGTGAGACAGGTTTTACTACACACAGTGAAATGATCATAGGTGAAAACCAACCTCTTAGACTTCTAGAGGCTGCTTCAGTCTGGACTTTAATCATTTTGAATCTGTGAATGTTTTGCTACATGTGATTTTATCTCCTGTTGGACCACCTTGCATCTGGAGCCTGTGTACATATCACCAAGAGATCAGATTTCTCTAAGAGCCTGTGAAATCATGTTTCTCTAATCCATTTGATGTCATTGTATTATCGTTTGTGGTATGATTAGCAGATCATGACTTTAAATAGCACATTGTTATACTTTTCTAAACCCATACTACTTACAAGAAGCAGCAAAAAAAAAAAGTTTTTTTTAACCACAGCTATTATTAGGCTTTAAAAACAACGGATGTTTTGTTCTCACACACCCCAATCAAAGCACTGTCTAGCTAACTGTGGCTGTCACATGGGTGCATCAGAGCAGAATGATGGCTATTAAAGGCACAGAATGCAAACTACTACCCCTATTGGTACATTTAGCTTCTCATTAAAGGCAGTGAAAATCCTGCTGCACTCAGCATTGGCTGTTACCTTCTCGAGCAACATCAAAACCTCACTGTGGCAGATTGAATGTCAGCTGATGAAAAAGAAACAAAATGTAAAAAAAAAAACTGAAGTTGTTTTGTTCCATTAAAGTAGCTGCTCCATATATTCCACTGTGCAAGCTTGTGTAATCCTAAAACTTCAACTGTGTCAAAACCAGCATTGTGTACCCTGTACTGCAAGGAGGGAAATATACAGTGTGTGACAGCTTATTAAAAAAGAAGTATAACAGACTGAGTGTGTTGCTCAGAGGAGATGTCTGGAGGAGAATAAAAAGCTTCCATCTGCACACATGTGTGAACTAAAATGTGTTAGCTAAACTGTAATGATCATAAGTTAGGCGCTGAACATCATTCATGGGTCTGCAGGTGATTGTTGGTGCCAGCTGCCAGCCATTTGTCATGCTCCATGTCTGTGTTCTCACTGCTGGTTGTTATAGCAGTGCATGGATTATTGGTCATAATACCCCCGATGTATTATTTGCTCAGCTCTCCAGTCTCCAGTGAGGGATCATTCTCATGACTGTGTACAGTGTAACAGGAACACTGTAGCATTTCCAAAACACACCGGATAGCCCCTGTGTATCAGTGAGCCTTCATGACATTGGCCCTTGTGTTTTTTCCCGGCAGTTCGAGAACTTCATGTAATATGATAAGTGCACTGGAGACTCCCAAACAAAGTCATTTGGGTTGATTCTTCTATCAGCTTGAAGTCTTTAATGAAAACACCATCTGCTGTCCTTTTTGTTTCCATGATGATGAGTCTGTATTGCTTTGCATAGTGCGATGTAGCTTCATAAATTAAGTATTAGAAGGCTCCAGGCATAATGGTTGGCAGATCCAGAGTGACTCTTATCTGAATGCCACCCCAAATAAGATGAATATTGGTCAAGGCTGTGACAATTGTTTACTGCTGCTTGTCAGTGTTGATTCATGATGAAGGCAGAGTGAGATTACCACTGAGGACAGGAGGGCTGACATTTAAATTTAGATAAAGTCCTGAAGCCCTTTGTGCAGTTTTCAAAACAACTATAGCCATCATTTTTATTACATGTGAAGGCAGCATTTACCGCCTTATTGCACTGCTGTTTAGCAGCGGAGTTTAGCATGGAGTAGGGCTGAACAGTTAATCGAAATAGTGTCTAAATCACAGGAGTTTGATGAAGGTAAATGTGTCACAACATACCATTATTAATGAAACACTGTGTTGTTACAGAGATAGCCTGGCCTACAAATCATACTCAGAGAGCGTGCTTTATTGGCAATGAAATGCAAAAATTCCAGCGAAAACCCTAACATGGATTCCACAAGATGCTGGAAACCATCTTTTGAGGTTCTGGTCCGTCTTGACACGATTGTATCACAGAATTTCAGCTGCATGTTCATGCTGCAAATCTCCCGTTCTACCACATCCCAAAGCTGCATTGTTCAATATCACGCTGGAAGTAGCCATTAGAAGATGGTAAATTGTGGCCGTGAAGGGACGCACATAGTCAGGAATGATACTCAGATAGACTGTGACATTCATATGATGATGGATTGGTATTAAAGGCACAAAGTGTGCCAAGAAATCCTCAGACTCTCGTAAGGATCATCTTTTTTATGCTTTCTAAGCAGATCTATGACTTTTCTGCAATAGACATCTAGAATAATCCTCAGAAAGTGTAAACCACAATGAATCTAAAAATATGTGTGTCTTGTGTCTTCAGAATTGACCAATTTAGGACTCCAACAAAGGGTAATTAACTAATTGCAGCAACTGGGGGCGACAAGGTCTTTCAGGTACCTTAATTGCCTCCAACAGCTGACTGTGTTGATAAGCTAGCAGCATAAGCTAGACAGCATCTCTGTCTGCATCCCCAACATCTGGAAAACGTTGGTGAGTTATACAGAGTGCTCTAAATTTGGACTTCGGGAGTCCAAACTCCACATGAGATGCAGTACTCTCATTTTGCAACTGGGACAGCAGCGTTCTTGCTGACATCACCGGCTCAGGCTGTTCTGTGACTAAATATACTGAACTTAAAGGTTCACTGAACAGATGCTAGAGCCAATGATGAATATTTCAAAGGACTTTTTGAAATATGACCAGTCTTCCAAGGATTACGACGGACATTGACCCAGTCAACCTGCCAACATCAGAGCAAATGATCAAATAGGCATAATTTTTGTAATAATTTCAACCACATACTTGAAATGTGAACACAGAGCTCATTTAGTGACACAGCATCCTCAAATTCACAAATCCTCCCCCACCACTGCCAGGTGATGAGTCACTCTCTTAAGTGTGGGAAACTCCGTATATGCACTGAATGATTTTGTGTTCCCGCCATAACTGAACTTCACATTGCCAGAGTAGAGCATTTACAAGAAATGTGTCTATTGAGAAACTGTTTGAAGATGTGGGAGCATGAACATGGTGAGGGTGAAACCTTTGATCCAGTCATTCACATGCCTTCTCTTTCTCAGTCTGACAGTCGCTGGTTTACAGGATGCTCTCCAGTGATAGCACAATACATTACAGTCAGAAAAAATGCTCCTCTGGTTTCTAAGTGGAGGATGTTGATTCAAAGCATATGTGTTTTTCATTAACTTTATGTCAGACTCAAAGAATGTTGACTTCTTTTATTCCTCAAGCCTCTGCCCCATTTTGATGCCTCATTGTACTGTTGTGATTGTCCTCTCAGAGATCTGTTGCCCTTGCTCATGCTGACAAAAGGTTTTACAGGGTAGTGTTGACATTTGAAGAGCGTATAAAACTAACTGATAACAGGCATACATAATAGAAAATGCAGAGCTACGGGTAAGATGAAGGACCTCATCTGTGTATTTATACACTGTTGTAGTACATAAGTGGAATGCCAACACAGCAGGATGGTTTAAGACATCCTTGTCTTTCACTTCTGATCAATCATAGTTTTCTTTGAAGAAAATGCTAAACTATCTAAAAATGTTAAGACTCTGTTGGTTAGAGCTAGTCTAATTTTCCTTTTGGTGTTATGAACTGGTTACCAATAATCAGTTAATCTGTTCTTTGGATGTTAGGAATGAGGAAAAGTGCAGCATGTGCCCCATTAGGGGCCTATTTCCTGTTTCCTGCCTTACCCCAGGCTTGTTGTGAGTGTACACTTGTGAGTTATTTCACAATGTCAACTCTCTATTAGCTATCGTCTCTCTGTGTTGTTTCATCAAACTTGTAACTATAGTTCCTCCTTCATTTAGAAACGTGATGAAGAAGTGTTCATGTTAATATATAATCTCGTGAAGGCTGAATTTTGGCAGCAGAGGATGTTTGATCAATCTTAACATCAGCCGCAAAGCAGACAGTTGCTTTTACTTGTTATCATCTCACCACCCACACGTGCAGCTGCCAAATTGAAAATAATTCTTGGAAACCAAGAGAATCTTAAAAAAAGGTTGATGTACACAGGCTGATCAAAAATGGGTATTACAACACTTAATCACTCAATAACACACAAGAGTGTGTCTGAGAATGTAATTTACGATTAAAAAGTCCACTCATTAGTTAAACAATATTGTAAGAAAAATATTTGCCTTTCTGTTGAAATACGTAGCTGCCAAATGTTTTTAGTTTCATAATTACATGTTCTTCAAGGCTTTAATGAATACCACACTTCCCATTATGCTATCAACAGTGTACTTTCATCTGATTCCCCTGCCTGATGAACATTTTGATACCCTTCAACCCACTCTGTCAGGCAGACTCTCCATTAAAGCTGCATTTGTCTTTTGGCCAATTCAACTCAGCAGTGACACCTCTTTGCCACTTTTAAGTTATCAGTGCTAACGTGTTAGCTAACAGTTACTTATTTAGACATCCCAGAGACAGAACAAGCTGCAGCGTTAGCATTTATTTGGGCTCTTGGCACCAGCTAGTCACAAACAATAAGTCTCTGTTGACTGATCACTGTTAGTGACCCCATTTCATATTACACATGGTCAGCTTTGAAAAATAAACCTGATGACATCACCCGGTTTATTTTTTCCTTTCCAAAATCTTAGCATCAGGGTTAGGTAAAATTGTTTAAAATGTTGTCATGAAATGTGGGAGTGAGGGTCAAAGCTGCAGAAATCTGTATCCTATAGGCATTTTACACACTAGTGGGTACTCTTATAGCCCAACAACTGTCACTGCAGTTTCATAACATCAGCATCCTATATATACCTCTGTTACCATATATGATATTCAGCAAATACTACAGAGCATTAACCGAAGTTGCACAATGTTTTCAAGTGGTTTCAAGAGTATGCAATGTAATACATTTTATCAGGGTGTGGTTGTGAGTTTGCATTTCTTTCTGATACCGTCACGTTCATTGTTGTGTGTTAAAGTAATGGACAGTACATAGCGTTCTTGCACCTCTTGCCTTGCAGGATGTGGTAGCTGT
The DNA here is from genome assembly GCF_001640805.2 of Lates calcarifer. NCBI lineage: Eukaryota > Metazoa > Chordata > Actinopteri > Centropomidae > Lates > Lates calcarifer. The sequence goes on from NC_066835.1 coordinate 2,054,227, forward strand.
TGTGGTGGAGAAGTTATGTTTCCCAGTGTAGAGGAGGAAGTGCTCACCCACAGCCTTCAGAGTGAGTGTGTGTCTTCTACTAGAGGCATAAAACACACCCACAAGAGTCTGCAACTTGATGACTTTGGCGACCCCCTGAGTCACCTAAGTGGAAGTGTTTTAGATCATTAGTGTTGAGGACAATCCACGCCAAACTGAGTCACTAACTTCTTCAGACAATTCCATTTACAGTCTTTGGCTTTTCCTCAAGCTTTGGCATTGCTAGCTTCCAAGCATTCACTCTGACCATGCTCAGCCAAGTCAAGTCAAATAATCAGTGCTTTGAATTAGCCGTGAAAATAAACTTAATGAAATCATCAGTTTCCTAAACAACTGGAAAAATCTGCCAGTGAATTAGAGTATTTCATATTTCACTGTGTCCAGTTTTCAGAGAATCAGCCTGTTTTAGAATGTTTGAATCAAGTGCTCAGACGCAAACGCTCACACAGAAACACTGCACTGGAAACAAGAGGAATTATTTAATCCCAAATATAAAACGAGCTAGTTTTCAATATTAATTGTAAGACCAGTGACTTAAGTACTTAAGGCTGACCACCGTCTTGTTGGTATTTTTGGTAAGTTAATACATTTAGACAGGCGATCATTTGGGGAGCACCCCTTTACTGACTTTGAGAGTGCAACAGCAAATCACATCTAACTCAAGTAACAGCCACTCATACTGTAAGTCAGTCAGTGTATGTCTGTGTCCTTTTTCTTGGTACCATGGATGGCACATAGCCTTGCTGCCAGTCTCCTCAGTGGCTAACTGCTGTACTTGGGGATGTCCTGATCAAGTTTTTTGGACCTGATCTTGACCCAAGTCTTCTAATATGGGGTATGTGCTGGGTGAGTCCAAATCCAAGAACGTTGAAATACTCTATGTATCTGACACAGTCAAATGACAGCTGTAGACTATTGAAAATTGTAGATTATTGAATTTCAGTTTGACTAGAAAATGCTACCCCTGAAATTGACGTGACACAATCAGCTAGAGAGGAGGCGTGTCATTCTGTTAGAACTACAGAAACAGTCAGTGCACTCACAGTTATATAGCAGTATTACAGAGTAGAGGTTTTCCCTCATAAAAGACCTTTGATTGAGTACAAAGACCACAAAGCCTGAGAACAAGTTCATTTTGGTCTGTCATCAAGTTACTCATTGAATTAACATTCATTAAAATTAGGAGCTGCAACCTGAATATTTTTTACCCCAGGTGTTTCTAAAGGGAAAGAGGGAGTTAGTGAATCTGTGTATTGTCAATCCAGACAATCCAGGCAGAACTCAGTCACTCACTAGTGAGCACAAATACATTATCACACCTAATTTTCACTGGCATATGACCAAAAATGATGCACTGTAAATCCCAGCTGTGCTAAAGGAGAGTAGCTCTGCAGTATAGCAAGCTGAGGTGGTCTCTCAATAACACAGCTCTCAAGGCACATGTTCTTCTGAGATAGTGACTCAGACGTGGCCATTAAGACTACATGACTACAACCAGCAGTCACCTCCAATGTGCTGCTTTGCACTGCTAGCATCTCACATTAACACACTGATTATCTGAAATAATCAATGTACAATATGAAGTAAGTCTATTACAATTCAAGACAGTCTTTAATTGATTTTTTTTCCAGCTGTGGTACATTAGATTTAACTGTGATTCTGTAGCTTGTATGTGCTGTAGCTGAAGCTGTTACAAGTAACTTACACTGCTGATAATGGTTATAAGAGTACTAGTGTGATTCAAGCCAGGTGGCAAGCAAGGTCAGCAGGAAGGCTGCAGCACGGTAGCTCATGCACATACATGCATATACTCAACACCACAGTCGCAGAGTAAACTCTAGTCTGCAGATTAAATTGCTCGGCACTCTCTCATCAGGGAAGAATGCAGATTCTTTCAGGATGCCATTTGGACTAGCTGTTCCAGGAAAGTAAAGTGTAGAAATCAATACATGCACATACAGTACAAGCAGAGAAAATGGAAGACACACTGTAACACCATGCCTGCGTTTGCAAAGACTCACATATATAAGTAGAGAGTTTACCTATGTCTCACGTTACACCAGTCCCTGATTAATGTAGGGATTAGAAGAAACTTCTGGAGGCACCATCACTGTTTATTAGCATAACTGGTTACTTTTGGCCAGTCCATATCAACTGTATAGACACTGGCACAAAGGTAGAACAACTTTAGGATTCAAACAACAGAATACTCTAGCTATCCAGTCAAAGCCACACAGAGTTCAACCTAGTTTTCTCTGTCTTTAAAGTATCAAAAAAATCAGATAGCACAAGCAGGAAAGTAGAAAAGCCAAAGCTCAATAAAAAGGGAAAGGGTGGACTGGGGCAACCCTGCTCTCTGCCACTGCAGCTAATTTACGCCTGGGGTAGAAGTCCATTATTGTCACTTTTGTTTATTTGGGACACTAATGTGTAGAAATGGCAATTAGAGAGCCACAAAAAGCACTCAGCTGTATGATTTTTTTCCCCTTTCCAAAATAAATTGCCATCTGTGGACCTCCTATGTGATGGAATCAGGTTATCCTAGATCATATCATATTTTAGCCCAGATAATATGTTTCTCCAGAGGCAAAACATCAAACATCAAGTTTTACATTTAGAAAATACTTGTAAAGTCTGTGTGAGATGTTGTGTCAGGCCTCCAGGGTTCGGAAAGTTAAAGTCCTGTTATTTTCTTTTGTAGTCACCACGAGGTGAATGGCAGTTGGAGTGCTTACAAGGCTTGGATGAAACACTCCTGGCTGAATCATCATCTTAGAGCAATGATACAAACCTTTGTACATACAAATGTAAGGAGAGAGATCAACTATCACTCCCGTGCAGCTGTCTAATAAGAAATATTCAATCACATGGAATTAAACATCACTTGTGTGCGCTGCTAACTGCAAGTGGCAATTTGGCAGTAATGTTGCCATGGTTTGCACCCAGTGTCAACAATCAAGCGTTGGGAGTGTGCCTCAGCTCAGACTCCCACCTGTGACAGGCTCCCTCTCCACAGCAGTGGCAGCTGAGGTTCAAGGGTATACAGGCCTGTGTCATGGGAGCTACATTAATATCGGATGATTCCACGTCTCAGATTTATGTCCAGTGCCAGTGTTCCATACCAAAGTCAGAAATAGTATGCCCCTTACATATTAAGTTGACAAGGATGTGAGGGTTGGGGTAGTGGGCTAACTATCTCCTTCAGAAATAGTGTTTCATCTTTGTGTGGTGCTACACCTACAGCAATTACCTACATCATTTCATTTTCTTTTCCTATTTAGAAACACATACCTGCCATAGCCACTGCAAACCATCTGCTCACTGCATCTGTTCCTCTTTATCAGTGAATGAAGGAACATGAACAGCAACTCAGTACTCAGTAATGAAATATGGTGGACCTTCCCACCATCGCTCATATGGCAAGGCAAATGAATGACTGTAACTGTGGAGAGTCTAAGTAAAGCATATAACACAGTGGTCTAGTCTGTGGTGATGCAATCAACATGTGAAATCAGACTCAGAACCATACAGCAAAAACCTACACTGTAGCTATCTCCTTATGCAAGGACCATAAATACAGCTTCACTTTAACAAAGTGTTAAGCTCCTGACTTTTATGTTTTCATCCTGTCCTAGACCTGCAATTAATATTTACCTTACTATTTATTATAATTACAATCTTCTGTTAACCATAACCATGTGTTTTGAGTTACCTAACCATAACGTTTATAACTGTAATTCCCATGTGCAGGTACTGTAGAAAATAGGAATGTTGGCATTAGATGTAATATGGTTTTTACAGAATCATCCAACAATCTGTTCAGGGTGTACCCTGCCTCTCATCCAGTGTCAGCTGGGATTGGCTTCAGCCCCCCCACCCCCCCATGGCCCTTAAGGATAAGCAATATAGATGGGGAATCATCCAATATCTGTGCTGTTGCCTGACAATTGGGTTGCATCACGCCAAACCAAAAAAAAATAAATAAATAAATAAAAATTCAGGATCTCTCTGAAATGGTTTTGAAGTAATTGAAACTGAGGGCAATAAAACAAACCCTGAGTTATCAAGGAGTTGAGGCTATCAAAAGGAATTTGGCAGAATTTGGCAGAGATGTGTCATGTAGCAACTCAATTAAAAAACAAAGAGATTGTATTTATAAGTATTAATGAGGGAATTTAATTAGAGTTATGTTAGTGTCCCGGCCTAACAAATTTTTACCAATTTGAAACTGGATCCAGAGTGCAGTTTTGAGAACCCAATAATTGGGCATACACACTTTGCCTCAACATCTGGTGTAAGTTTGAGCCAACTGTTTTCCTCCAGTCTGCTTGCTCAGTCCATAGACTCCACCGCTGTCTATGATATAGAAATCCAGTAGCTGGTTATTTATAAAAATGTTCCCAGGAGGAGTTTCACTTTGCTGAGTGTCTGTTGTGTCTCGTTATCTCAGCATCCTGCTGTGACCTGCAATCATTTATCTTTTCAATATATGTATGTACACAACAGCCCATACATTGCCTGTTTTCCTGTCCCTTCCATCTATCTTCATATTTGTTCTGGCATCTATCTGTCTGTGTCCTCATTAGAGCTGAAAAAACCTGTTGTATGGATGAACCAGCTTTCAGGCTTTCGCCAGCTGTTGTCTGGATATTAAATGCTCTCTAGGGTAAAAAGCAGTAAACCGAAGCACAGTTTCCCATAATGCTTTTCAAGCCAGCTGTTGTTCCAGTGCAAAGGAATTATGAAAGCTGTAATACTTTTTGTGGTTTCTTTTTTTTTTCAGAGTTTGCTGACAGTGAGTTTTTGTCTGTAGGCTGAGTTACAAAATGGACATCTTAGTGGTTGGTTGTTTTAATAGTTCGATATATCGGGGGTTTTAATCACAGGTTTTTCTTAGCATCACACTTAATTTGTTTCATGGTTAGAGGCTCAGTCATCTGAGGACATGTTATTCTGTATAAAATGTTGTTCACCTGACCCCTCAGGGTAGATACAGGTTATTTAAGGATGATTGGTTTGTGTCTTGGGATTGAAAAAGAGGTCCAGAGCACATTTATTCGTTTCTCTGTGCAGCTACGATATGCATTTCTTATCTGAAAAGGTTTGATTGAATGATTATGTCGCCTGCAGACCTTGTTTGTTAGTTAAAGATTATTATACAAAGGTTTAAATGCTAACAAGATAAAACGATCTTAAAATGTTCCTGTCAGAAATTATCCCAGAAATTCCTGAAATCTAACCTAAATGTAAGACAGTTTTCATTGGGTTTGTTTTTGTTTTTCTCAGTCATTGAAGTGATTCTTGTGCCCATTGTAACTAGATTCAACAGGATGAAACATGCTGGTTCATAATGGCAGCTGCAGTATTCAAGGAAAAGCCTTGGGGCTAGCCTAAAGAGATTCTGAGTTTCTTAAATTATGTTATCTGAACTATAAGCCTTGTGTGCTGTGACCTAGAATATTTTAGAATAAGAATGTGTTCTTAAAGGAAGTCCAGCATTATGGGAAATATGTTTGATTTATTTAGGGTCATATTAGAGCATTGGTATCAGTCTTCTTTCTGCACATCCAGTAAAGAGAGAGGTCTGGGACTAACCTCATTTGTGACCTCAACACCCCAAGGTTACCCTGTATGTAACATTGAATGTAACTTCATAACTCTAACATGTAACTACGTCAGTCAAGGTAAAACTGTCTCACAAAGGTCTTCTTTCTGTCCTGAATGACAAATTGTTTGCCTGTGGCAAGATGAAGTCCACTATACCACTTTGCTCTGCTCTACTTCCTCGCTAAAATGTACTATATCATAGGTCTGTGGAAATATTGGATTTAAACATTGGTTTCAACCTTAGGCAAACATTTTATCATTCTGAGCAGATAGCATACATCTGTGGGAGCATGAAAATACTTTTGAAAACAGTGTGTGAAGATCGCATATGTTAGCCCAACACAAATACTCGAAGCATATATATGGTCATGTGAAAAAGAGAGTATACCCACTTTGAATTCTATGGTTTTACATATCAGTACATAATAAAAAGCCATTTTCCATCAGCCATTCTGATGTAGATTTGCTGGTGTGCTTAGGATCATTGTCCTGTTGCATGACCAAGTTGCATTCAGCCAAGCTTTAGCTGTCAGACAGATGGCCTCACATTTGATTCTAGAATACTTTGGTATACAGAGGAGTTCATGGTCGACTCAATGACTACAAGATGCCCAGATCCTGTGGCTGCAAAACAAGCCCAAATCATCAGCCCCCCCACCACCGTGCTTGACAGTTGGTATGAGGTGTTGGTATGAGGAGGTATGAGGTGACATGCTGTGTTTGGTTTTTGGCCAAACTTGATGCAGTGCATCATGGCCAAAAATCTCCACTTTGGTCTCATCTGTCCAAAGGACATTGTTCCAGATGTCTCGTGGTTTGTTCAGTTGCAGCTTTGCAAACCTGAGCCATACTGCCATGTTCTTTTTAGAAAGAAGAGTCTTTCTTCTGGCAACCTTTCTAAACAAGCCATACTTGTTCAGTCTTTTTCTCATTGTACTGCCATGAACTGTAACATTTAACATGCTAACTGAGGGAATTTGCTGGTACATCCACTCCTGAAAAGATTGGCAGCTGTTTTCACACACTGCTTCTGCATTTTGGCCTCGATTTTCTGTCATGTGTTGCCGTTCATCTGAGGTTGTATTTACCTAATTTAAAACCTGCTAAGACCAGATTATTTTGTTTCACATGACTGTAGTTAGCATATACAGTAACTGTATAGAAATGTAAACTAGGCAAGCATTGTTCTTCCAGAACACAAGTAGTAAGATTATACAGATTTATACATACAGAATAATGTGCATTGTTGCCATCTGACACCAGGTTTAACAGAATGATAGTTCTATGGTAGGTTCATATTTAAAGTTGTCAATGGGTCATTGACAACTATGACATGTCAAATAGTTTAGTTTCATTTCCTCTTTTTTATTGTGTTTTCTTTCTTTCAGGCACAAATCTTTCTCATGACATAGTGAAACCCACAGGCTCCCTGTGTTTATGGTTATAGTGTCTGCAGGCTACATTTTTAAAAGGTCAAGAAATTAATTACACAAATCACAAATGATTGTGGGTATGGCTAAAAGAGCATCCTGCCTCTTTAAAGTTTAAGTTTAGTTTAGCTTTGTTAGTCTTGAAAAATGTTCCATACTGGTGCCTGGTGGGGGGGCGTCTGTGCTGCAGGTAGCTTTAAAGAAGCAACAGCACAGATAAGAAAGTAATTTGAACCTGGGGCTTGATTAGAGCACAGTGAGAGGATACATACCTCTGTGAACTGATGCCCAGCCCCCACTTCCTCCAGCTTATCATCACAATCAGATGGAGTCCTCTTGTTGTGGTTTCAGCTACAGGAAAGTAGAGGAGCGTATATGGAGGCGGACTCATGAGGACAGCCAGTCAAGGACATTTAGCTTCCTGGTTTCTCAGCTTACCACCAGCCAGTTATAGTACAGACAGATGCACAGTGTGACTCTCGGTGGAGACGAGCGCTGCTGCTGCTGTGTCATATACAGTAACAGTCAGACGGAGGAAGAGATGCTGTAGCAGGGCTCTGTGTGCTCCATCCTGTGATAGAAGCTGGTAAATGGACCGTGTATCCGCTGCTGTGGCCTTGGTTGCCCTACCGCTGTTTATTCATTATTTATTATTAGTTATTCTGCTGACTGCTGCACTGACAGCATTGTTGATTCAGGAAAAGCTTGCATACAAGGCAGTACATCCAGTATTGATGATGACAGGGCTGCAGCTGGTCATGGAATTTGAAAAGATGATTATAAACATTTTATAGATTTATATTGTAGATAGTCAAAACAAAGAAATATCATCTCATGCTAACCGTCGGATGTAGCAGGTGACAAAATGGCTCACATTGCAACACAGCACAAGAGCCATTTAGCAGGTGGTCTGGAGATGTTGATGATATCACATGATCTTAAACAGCATATGGAGTTTTCCCAGTTGTCATGGAAATGCAGATGTTTCAATTTCCTTTTGTTCCTAAGGACTTCTCATCCATGCTGGCTTAAAGGTTGAGCTTCAAAGTCCATTACTGACCTTTGAAACAGTAATTGAAAGAGAGTGGTATCTCTATGTAAAAAGTATGATGATACAGAATGTAAGAAAGTATTATTTACACACCAAAACAAGTGCAAGTCTGACAACATTAATGTAAAATGTACATTGTATCATGCTCTTGTCTTCTGTTAATGGAGAAGCCAAATCCAGTTTTGTAGTAAATGCAATCCAGACAATCAAGAAAATAAACCTGGTTTATACAACAACTGACAGAGACAGGTTTTAGGTTAAAAATTCCAAGATATCCTGGATAGCATTAGAATAATAAACTTTATTTATTCTATGAAAGAAACTGAGATATCACAACATCAGACATTAAACAATAAATGCGTAAGTATGTGACTTGGGATTTAAAAATTTCAGTTTGAGTAACCATACAGTATGTTGAGACAAAAATAAAATAAAGTCAGACAAAGAAGTTGCAACAGAAATCAAATTACAAGGTTTGCCCTCGAGGGAGTGAAACTGGGTAATGGGTGAAGTGTCTGCAGATCAAAGTGAACACTTCTGGCAGCAGAGTGCACAGGGTGTGTCTTATAATGCAAAACAGTGATGCAAATGTTAAACAGTTGTACAAATGTTTAGAGTTGGTTGTGGCTTGATTGATCTAAAATCCAGAGCATTGTATTTAAAGGATAGCTTCACAGTTTTTCAAGTCTTAATAGAATATTCACATGCACACATGAGCACTGGAATGTGCTCGCTGTCATCATTTTTTCTGGTAATACCGGTCATTAAAAATTGAACACACTTCCAAGTGACGAAGAACAAAAATCCAATCCACAGCTCTCGTTTTGTGCAAGGTTTATCAGAAGCTAATAAGTCCTTGAATGGTAAGCACATTATGACGGAGCCTCTTAATGTCCAGTATGGACAGGAGGAACAATGACAGCAAACAAAACCTGATTCAGCGTAAATGTTGGCATGTGTATTGTATAAGGCAGACTTGAAAATTTGTGAACCTATCCTGTAAGGGTATGAACAACTAGCTCTCTCATGTTAGATCTACTGTGAATGTCCCTGAGTATGATGAAAGTCAAGATTCAAACTTGACCTATTAGTCCATGCAAACGCACTGTGCACTGTTTCCCATTGCACTTTTTTTTTAAACTAAAACTATAAACAGTAGCAATGTTGACTCTGCATTTGCATGCATGCGTGTACAGCATTGTGTGTGTGTGAAGACTACAGCAGATCATGTATCGCTGCTTTGCTTCAACTCAACTATCTGATTAAGAGGAATATATTCTGCTATTAATACAGTATTTTTTCTTTACAGGTACAGTATTTGTTCCTTTATTATTACACTGTGTAGGTATAGAAAATTTTGTAAAAGAGTCTAGGTTATGCCTGTTCTACTCTCTGGTGTACGGTGGTGTGAATTGTTTTTACGTTTGACCACTAGATGTCAGGCTACTCAGAGGCAAAACAACCCGTTGAGAGAGCCATAACACCTGAACAGCCTGTGTTCAAGATAGATGTGTTCAATAATAGCTATGGCCTTGGATGTCTCCTGAGATGCAGAAACAGTCTTTCAAACAGTTTCATCAAACTGAAGAGGCTGATTACCTCCAATTAGTGGCAGTTTTTCCTCTTCACACATGATTTTAGTTGTTACATTAAGTAGCACAGCAGGGATAGCCGTGCTGTGAACTCTGAGATGTGGATTCAAGTGCTACTACTGTGAGCTGTTATATATTCAGAATAAGAGCTGACTTCCTGACTGATTGTTTCTTGGATTTGTTTTCAGCTAGGTACGCACCCAGATGTCTGAAGAGGCTCTGAGGATGACGTCTTGGCCTTGAACCCCACCAGTATGTCAGGTAAGACTCACTCGTGGTCGTATACCCCTAAGGTTTATTCCAAAAATGATTTATAGAGTGCAACTGATACAAGTGGTATGATGATATTCAAACTCCAAATGCCAAAAACAGCAAGCACTCCATGTTTCAGGTAGAAAAACAAGCAGAAACAGCATTAAGAACATCATCAGACACTAAAACGCATCACTGAAATACAAACAACTTAGTTTATCATTTCTCTAAGGCAAAATAAAAGCTGTCTGAATACATTTTGAATATTAAAAATATTTCAATATATAGTTATGCTTTCTACACATGATCAGTGACAGAAGGACATTGTGAAAACCTTAAAATCGTTCCACTATCTTGGCATGAAGGCTATAGAGTTGTGAAGTGGTTGGAGGCGCTGGTTCTGGAAGTGTTTGCCCCATTATGTATGACAAATAGTTCTATATACTATCAAATCCATGACCTTTGGCTGCAGTTACGGAGGCATGTAGTCATGGAGACCATCAGTGCCCGATCCATACCCGGTAGCACGATCCGATGGACGCATGCACAAAGTTTTACCTGTTTTACGACACTGCTCGATCCATTCCGGGCATGTGCAGACATATGTTTTAAATTATATGATAGCCTACATCTAAAGCACAATAAACCACAAACGTTGTGATCTAATAAATGTTATTTATTTAAAGTAGTCAGAACGACTGAACTCTTTGAAAGATGTCTGAGTCATGCGACATGTCGGAGTCGTGCTAAATGAAATGAAATGAATGAAACAGCGGGAGGTAAAACCAAATTTTAGCATAACATATATATTTATGTTAATAGGGATAACTCTGTTAGTTTTGAACCAGGATGGTAGTTTTGGTTGTAAATAACTGATAGGGACAAAATTCTTTGGAATCAAGAACGGTGTACTCGGACACTGCGAACAGCTGCTGCAATGTAAACAAACGCTGCACACGTCCACATCACACAGGCCACACAGGCACATCTACTAAAGTGGTTGGTTTAGTCACTGAGAGGCTCAGAATGTTATTATAATTATCTGACAACATTATGAATAGGATCCATACAGAGACAGACCTTCTTATTAACCAGAAACATTGCTTTTCATCTCAACCAGACTCCACTGGTTAAAACAGTAATTTAACTGACGAGAACACACTACAAAGCTGCTCCCTCGTTCGTTAGTTAAGTTACTCTGGTACTTTTACTCATGTAAATGATCTGAATACTTCTTCCACCACTGTCAATCACACAGTAACACTGACAAACCAACAGATGGAGGCAGTGGTACTCCAACAGCTCCTGTGTTCTGCCTAGTAAAATTACGGTTTTTGTCAATGGAGTCTGGTAGTGATTGCCGGGTACACTGTTCTTGATCAATAACGCACAGATTCCAAAGATAAAGTCTGGATTGCAATGTCTGGCTCATATAATGATGGAATATGGTTTAATTAGTCTGTCAGTAAAGATATATCATCTAGCACTGTGTAGGTGTATGATTATGTTACCGATCGGTACATCTAGCTATGGTTAGCTTCTGCTCATCTTGTGAAATTGGCATTAGCTTAGAGTTAGCTATGCATTCCTGTTATTTTTCGCTATTGGCAGAGATATAGCGACACCCATATTTATAGATATAATGGGTCTAAAGTCTTTACAGAGGCCACATACACATGTATTTATGTGCAAAACAGGGCTCAGTGCTGCTATTAAGGGTTTTGTTATACGTGTGATACAAATGGGGCAGAAATAAGTTGCGTTTCGCTTACGTAGTTCTGCGCATGTGCGGAACGGATCGTGTTTCCGGGTACGGATCGGGCACTGACAGAGACAAAGCCAGTCATGGGTTTGCTTTGTCATTTGATTTGTGAGCAAAAGATATAGTTGGTGAATTAATCCAAAAATGATCCTAAATCTGAAAGAAAATATATTTAACAGTGTGTGTCTGTATTACACATTAATCTTGTAGTTTCTGTCCATTATAAACAGCACATGTAGCAGAATATTAAACTGCGTGATTAAATGTCTCCTATCAAAATACAGTAAGTAAACCTACCACCTTGGATTGTTATGTCCACAGGCTTGTACCCGCAACTTTTTATCAAAGAACCAAATATTTTCTAACACAACTGTTAATCTTTTGTACTGATAATTTAAGTGGGAGACGTTGGTGTCCATCCAAACCTTTCGAAAAGCTCCAACTGTGAGTCACATGACATTGTCTGTGGAGAAAAAATTAGGTCTTAAACTTCTGGAACCAGGAGCACCCAAAATAACCTCTCAACTCTGTAGAAAGACAGTGGTTAGACCACATTAGTTATTGGTAGATAGTAATAAATGATGCTTGGTCAGAGAAATCCACACTTGAGTACTGTGCTCTGTACCCCACCTTGTAATACATAAATTTCATACAGCAGATCATGTAGGATGCCCTTACAATACTTTACCATCATCATAACACCAGACTACCATTTGTATTCAGTAGTTTCACTGGTTGATGATGAGCTGTCTGCAGGACACAGAACATTTTTGATGTGAACATAAAATGTGGTGTACAATGGTTTAAATTGTTTTACACAAAAACATTTGCCAAAATTGGTAAAAATAAATAAATGAACAAATATATAAAATAAAATAAGTTGTAGTCAACACAGCTTTTTACTGAACAGCAATTAAATGCTTAATATCTCATTTGCCTAATGATTATAGAGTTTTAAAAAGCCACTGTGCACCAAATTACCTTCATTTTCTACACCCATAACCATTTATTACAGTTCATTCAGTGCACATATGGAAAGTTATGTTTACTTTTGCACTTAAAAAGCAGTTTAAGGACATGTTGACATGTTGACCAGGCTCATAATGTACGAGACACATATTACTGTCTAGAGACAGGCTGCCCCATACATTGACCAGACTGCTTCAGCCACTCTGAGAATTTGTTTACTCAGAGACCGGTCGTCACATGTAGATTTAACCAGTCCCACAGTGACCTCACCGACCCGACACATATGTTATTGATCTCAGCATAGTGAGCAGACACAAGCTTACGTGCATCACATGAGGAAATGAACCCAATCCCCTCACTCACTCTAAAACCATTAGAGCAACCACAACGTACTGTAAAAATGTGATGTTTCTGATGCTGTTGTTTTAGGATTCACGCTGACCTGCTGTTTTATTAGCCTAGCTGTTGAATGCTTTTGATTTGATGTGAAAAGCAGAGAGGTGCAAGTCTGCTTCTGTCACCTGTTTCACTGAGCAAGTAGCTTTCTTTTAAAGTGCCTCTCCCATCTATTTTAGAGCCAGCAGAAAAATGCTCCCCCCGCTGGAAAGATGAGGCCATTCAAAATGGTAATATTTATCCTCCCTCTCAGCACTGCTTTTCCTCCTCTCTGTCAGTCTGGGTGAGCTCTGGCGTACTCATGAAAAATGTAGAGCTTTTCACTAAAAACTGTGGAGCTGCTTCTGATTTTAACCTCCTTCAGCTTTTGCTTTACACCTTTAAACGACATGAATGACATGATGATTGTGTTTAGATCATATAACTTGGGTAATTAGTCATTTGGTGAAATCTAATTTTTCTTCATATTTCAGGGCTTTCTTTCTCCAACAAAAGTCATAGTCCAACACCCAAACCATTCATCAGGCTTTTAAGGAATGTTTTACTGAAATCTAATTTGAATACCATTTTTGTATAGCTCTATTGTAGGTAGCTGCTGTAGCTATTGTATTCATTTTACCTAAAGTTGTAAGAGCTAAGATTAGTAAATTAAGGGACCCATCTGAAAGTGTTCAAATCTCTCTTAATCACATAGCTGTAATTAACCTCAGACTTAGGTGCAAATGACACAAACATATCTACTTTGCTTTGGTATTCAGGTACAAGAGCAAATTAGCCTAATGAGACCCAAATAAGGGCACGTCAGCTGCATGTAGCATCAGAAATGAACAAAATCAAAGAGGCAGCAAACATTTAACCAAATGGTGCATGAATAGAAACGTGTGTGTTGGAGTGACAGGTCTGATTTAAAAATATTTAGTTACAAATGTATTTTAATGACAAACATGTAATGTGTCACTTGTGTTTGTAGCTGTACTAGCCTGGTTGTGACATGCTGTTAACACAGACTGAATGTTAGAAGGTTATAACATGTATTATTTTTTTAGGACACATGAAACAAGAACTCAAAGGACAGAGAGCTGCAATGATAAGTTTTGTGAGAATTCCCAGCTTCTCTGACTATTAGATTGTAGCAGATGGAATATTTGGGGAATGGGGCTTTTGGATTGTTTGTTGGACAAAACAAGACATACAGTGATGTCATCTCAGTTTCCAGGATATTTTGATGACTTTTTACTGTTTTTGATATTTTATACACCAGTTGACAAATCAAGAAAATAACTTTCTGATGAATCAGTAATGAAAACAGACATTAGTTACTGCCCTAGTCCTGCATCTGAGTCTTGGGCTAAAGGTTAAAACTTTTATTGAGACAACCTGGTTGAAAAAGCATCGCAGAATAGCCTGAAGTCACTTTCCTTCAATTATGGACTACTATTAACTAACTCATTTGCTTTTCCACATGTTTGACTCCTCAGTTAATCAGCTAAGTGATTACTCACGGGTCTGTAATCATGCATTGGATACTTTCCACTTCTCTCTCTGTCTCTGTTTATCTCACTCTTACCACCATTCACTTAAAGTTCCTGCAGAGCTTTTCATATGACTGTAGCACAATAAGGCCAATTTCAAAAGCTATTCATTATAGAGAAATTTTAAATGGAAGCAGCATGCACAGTCTTTCAGACAAAGTTTCCCTCATGCCTGGCAGCTGTTTTATATTCTCCACTGATCACTGGTGCCTTCAAGGACCCCTCAGTCAGTGCTGTCACAGCTTTAACTGACCTTTTCACAGAGGCCTGGGCTGCTAATTTCTGGTGCTTTCTGTTGACTGTCGATATAAAAGGATGACTTTAGAAATGGCCTCAGTACAGTCTAAAGTGTTATCTAAAGTTATCTATATAAATGACTATCTTTTATAATAGCACTTTCCACGTCCTTCCACACTGCATTGCATTGTCCTTGCATTAGATTAGTTAACACTGAAGATTTATGTAAGTGTGTCTGTAAGTGAGCCAGTGGTTTTCTACATTCTTACAGCGATTTTAGTCTGTCCCTCACAAAGAATACCTGTCAGTCAGACAGGATAGGATGTTCTGTTGATTACATTACTGGAGGTGTTGTTCATCTTTTTGTTAGTTCAGCCAAATTTCGTATTGCTGCTCTTGCTAAGCGAGCATCATTCACATGTTTCTCTAGGAGAGAGCGACCAGGCAACGAGAGCCAAATTTACTAAGATGGCTCAGGTACATGGGCAGCAGGTCCAGCAGCTCAGTGTTCAGTAGTGGAGGTGGAGATGGTGCCAATATGGCTGATATCAGTGGTAAAGACAGCCAAAGACTCACTGTAATTGTACAGCCAAAACAAAGAAGAGTGCACCTGTAGCCTGTAGTGATTTCACACATTGATGGTCAAATTCAAGTTCAGGTTAAATCAACAGAAAACACAATGCCTTGCACACAGTTGCTCTGTTTTGAGTTATTCGGCAGCTTTTATTTACAGTCCTCCTCACCTTGTTTGTGGCTCGGGTAACTGTTACACCTGTTTTCTTCACAAAACAATGTTTATATATAATGTAACCAGAGTAAATCTGGCAAAATACATAATCTTTTATTTTTAAACAGATTATATTGATTCACAGATACATGATCTATTTGTGTCAGAATGCAACACGTCTGCACCTGAAAAATAGATGCAAAAGCTTTAATAAATTAATGATAAGATTATTCAGCAAAACAGAGGATTTCAGTCAACTGCCTTAGTTTGAATCACTGTAAACCAGTAAAGAAGTCTTAATCAAACATCCAACAGGCGTTTCAGTGTCACATCTTCATTAGCTCACACTGTTAATAAGGCAGAGCTGAGGATGATTCATAATGTCTCATCACTACCAGAAGGAGTAGTAGTAGTAAGGTTATTTGATGACTAATGATGTCTGCTGAGAGAACTCACTTTTTATGTAGTGTTGAAATGTCCTCGTACTTAATGACATAGCTTGGAATATTCTGGATTTTTTGTTGAAAATTATTTAGCAGCTTTTAAAATTGTCACCAGGTGACTCTCTTTGGAGGTGGTCTGTTATCATTGAAGTAATGACCTCAGTGTTATAGTGTTGAAGCACGTTGTACCTTTGTGGGAATGGACTGTGCTGTATAAATCCAGTTTTCTTGCTTGTTTGCCTCTGTGCGTCTATGAAGCAGCTGGTATTTGTCTCTAGGTGACATCATCATCTCAGTCTGTCTCTCAGCTGCTCAGCTAAGGGAGATACTTGTTCAAACTCAGCTGTGCAATGTTTATTATGCCCAGAGTTTAATTTGGTTGTCCTTCTCTGTCCTGAATTTAAAGTTTCATAAGTTAAGTCTTATCTCTGTTCAAATAGAAATATAGTCTGGCTTTGTCAGCTTTGTTGTGGTGTATAAGTTTAATTGAGGTTCAGTTCTATGCGTCTCAGGAGAGATCTCATTCAATAATGTTTGGCCTCCAGAAACCACTGCGTGATGATTCGCTTATTACATCTCTATCTCAGCAGCAGCTCATTTCCAGAATTCTTAATGAAGTCAGTGAAGTGAAGAAAAGCAGTTCTGATGAATTGTTCATGACAGTGACAATGACAATGGCCCGGTTACTTGAGGAAGTGTAAGTCTGTAGCTATTTCAATGCATATCAGAGCAAGAATTACATGAAACCTTGTTTTAAATCTATTCCTTCATTCTGACTAAATATCTCAATATCTCTAAAATATAAAGAGGGGCTTTCCACACACCAAAAACTCAACTCTGGACCAACATAAAAACATTTTCCATAAGCAGAGGCTTGTTTGTCAAGTTGAAGAACAGATCACAGGTGTGACACAGGGGACCTGCGGTAGTGTGGTACTGCCAGGTGTACAGTCATGATGTTGAATCCAAAATCCATAAATGTTCAAAAAGTCATAGGCTACAGCATAATCCTTACCATACAGTGTACTGTACTGTACGAGTCCTTATAG
Source organism: Lates calcarifer (assembly GCF_001640805.2). Classification (NCBI taxonomy): domain Eukaryota; kingdom Metazoa; phylum Chordata; class Actinopteri; family Centropomidae; genus Lates; species Lates calcarifer. The sequence goes on from NC_066835.1 coordinate 2,071,313, forward strand.
CTGACTTATGTTCATTAACCCTCAGTTTTAAAGCCCATTTGTTAGAATTATAATATTTTTGTTGTCTTACGCTTTTTTGTGTGGCGTGATGTCAGTTAGACAAAGGTTTCCAGATATGGGGCTCATACTCCTCTACAGGGACTGGCCTTGAGCTGCACTTGAACCTTGCTTTATTTGACCTTGACCAGCTAAATCCCCCCAGTAGGTCTGGGTAGGTACCTCACTCAGCACCTCACCCCTTTACAGTATGGATTTTTTTAACAATAATTGAAATTGAATGTTTTTGACAAGCCCTCGGTGGATGTACACAGTTCCAGCTATATGCAGGGCAGGTCCATCCTCTCTGATCTTTTTAGGGGAGGCTCTGACAGTATTTAGAATGAATCCCATAAAAATGAACAACAGTATCTAAAACAGATTCCTGCACTCCATTCTAAAGTGCAAGATAATCCTCTCAAACTTTAACCTTTACGGATGGGAGCCTTCTGTTGTTCCCCAGAGCTTACCCTGAACTTTAAGGGTAAAGGTTCACCAACTAATGTGCCCTCCTCAGGTAACACAGAGTAGCCGGGGACATCTGGCTCAAGGCATCATGTCAATTGAGGGCCTGGGGTAAAAGAGATTCCTCACATCCAGAAATTGTTCATGACCAGCTTTGAACTCTCAAGGCCTAAAGTAATCAATCAGGGAGGGAATATATCTGTGCAAAGCCCGCCGCCGGGGCACTGCGGTGAGATGCCATCGATGGAGAAGCTATGTTCCTGTTCGTATGGGTAGATTATTGTAAAGTAGTGCTGCGAGGGGAGAAAACTGTCGTTATTTAAAATAGAAGGGTCCGGTTGTTCACCTTAGCTGTCAAGAATGCCTGGAGTTAGCTGCTGGAGCATTTCAGGGGTACGCAGCATTATTTCACCCAGGAAATGTGAAATATTCCTCTGGATATACTATGCCAGCATGTTTTTATTAGAGCCAGGTTAAGGAAAAAGATACAACTGATAAAAAAAGGGGTAAGTAGAAAAATATTTAAATTGCCTAAGAATTGTTTTAGACCATTTGTTTGAGCTATTTACAAACTAAAATGTATATGATGTTTTTTATGTGTAAATATTGAATTGAAAGAAGTGAAGTAAATCAAGCTCCACTTGATTTTGTGTTTTGTGATTGTAATTCTAACATTTAATTTTTTAATTGATTACCTTGTTGAAGCATGTACTATGAGAACATACTATTTTTATATTTACCATGTCAATTTTGCAAAAGCTTCATAGGATCTTAAATAATTATAAAAATATATTATTGTATTATTAATATTTTTGTATTGTACATGCGTCTTTACAAAACCACAGATTTTTAATTGTATAACAAAGGCTAAGCTAAAAAAAAATTACATTTATTTTAATTGAAATATGTGATAAAAACACAAAAAAGGAGGGAGAACCTACCAAGATAATGATAAAAAAACAAGCATAAAATCTCACAAGGAAAAAGCATAGGTGTAAATTCTGTCCACGCAGACAACAGATTGTTTCAGTATTGAGAGGCGTTAGACTCTGTCTGATGAACGCTTAACAGTTAACAGTCATTTAAGAAACTCCAAACAAGATTAGTCCAAGGCAAGGACATCACCTCATCAAAAAGTTAAACTGGTATCAAGCCCTCTTTGCAAGCAGATTTGCCTCATAGGGCCTGCCTCTTACCAGCTGTTGCATGTTGATCACATCAACTTGTCACACACTCACACTTATTACATTAATGGAGTCAGTAATCCCATGGTAAGCTTCTATAACTCCTCATCCAGACAGATTTTAAGTAAACATTGATCATTCATTCATTCTCAAGATTGAGATTGATTTCTATTTTAGAATAAATACAAATAGACAAAAAAAAAAAATTTGACTTTGTTCATTTAAAAGTCAGTTGCTACAGTGGGAAGTAGTGATCCCAGATTTTGATTAGATGTGTGTAGGAAATATAAGTGTAAAAAGGTTAAATCTTGATGTCCATAATTCAGTCATTATTGCTGCAAGTTTAAGGGAAAAACCAGTTAAACAAGTGAAACAATTCAGTGTATCACTTGTTAAATCATTCTTGATACAGGGCTAGTTAAATTACATGATGTTTTTTATTTATCTATCTTTATTCATCTATCTGTGTTTAACAGATAGAGGCTTAAGTGGTTGACCTTTCCATTGTACCTGTCTTTAATGAAGTACTAATTAAGGGCGAGAGCTTGCCAAAGAATAGGTCTAAATAAACAACAATAACAGACTTAAGGTCTTTCGTGGAACAAGACTCTCAGTGATCATCTCAGAGAACAGAGACAAGCTGTTAACGGCCCGAGGACTCAAGGTTTATCTTACAGAGAAATCACGAAGAAAGAAAGAGAGAAAAAGTTTCTATGTAGATAGATTCTGTGTTAGTGTAATATAAAACGTAATTATACACCAACACACACACTTTTATTTTGAGGATATGTGAGGATATTATATTATTCAGTCTACATATAAAGACTGAATAATATTTAATTTATTTGTAACTATTTGCAATGGTTGTTATAGGTATGTGTGGTTACCCATAAATCTACCACAGTTACATTATGTTGACTCACAGTTGTATTATGGAAATAGAAGATTTTTACAGACAGTTCAGAATTTATTATGCAATTCTTGAAATGAGAAAGGGAAACAAGTTTGGATTTAATTTTATATACAAATTCAATGATGACTAATCATTCTTAATTTTTTGAATTAGTTTCTATTAGTAAGGCATTTTTGCCTGTGTAGCAAAATTAGTCATATCAGTAACTGAAGTTTCTGGCAACTGAATTCTAATGAAGACAAATAAAGCTGACCCTCTTCAATTGTAATTCAAAATATATCTGTAAATGTTTATTTTCAAGTTCTCGTATATACTTAGATACTTATATATGAACTGCTTACTGTAGAAATTACACATCTGAACAAACAAACAAAAGATGGCATTGGATCTATAGTTCATTAAGCTAATAGTTCATTAAGAAAGTTATACGTGTTGCAGTTGGTTTTACTCTTGTAAAAATACCTTGAATATAGACATCCCAAGAAATTAGCTCAAGCAACAATTCAAAGACCTAACACTGTCCAGTCTGAATGTGGCAAGCTTTTAATAAGTGAAAGGCTAAGTACTGAGCAAAACCTGAACAACTTGAAGCAGATTTGACATTTTTCCATCAGTAGTCCTTCATTTAACAGAAGTGTCAGGACCATCTCATTCTATTTTGTAATCTAAACATGTTTTACAGCCTGACCTGCATCGCTCTAATGTGCTTCAGGTGTTTTCCACAACTAATGAGATTAAAAAGCCACTGCTCTACAGTCAGAATTGTCACCTCAACATGAGCCGGATGACATGTTTAAGTTGCTTTAAGTGTCATATTATATCTGGACGCATAATCCCTCTGTCAGGCTTTTAGTCTCAGGGTTTCCACATGTATCACAGGATGATTAGCACCCATGCTGGATATGACCTGAACTGGCAGTAAAAGATACTGTATATAATTGTGCAAAGAATACAGATTCTGTGCAACAGAGGTTAAGGTCAGGGTCCCACAGGAAAAAATTTGTCTTGGCTTGAGGGAACCCTGATATATTTTATTATTCATAGTCATAACAGTCTCACAAAAAGCAGAAGAGAATATTGTCAGGTCACTGTACAAGTATAAAAGTGTGTACAAAACAGGCTCTTCCATGAATCACCGGGTATGTCATTTTACTCGTACCCCTGTTGTTTTTAGTCTAACACAGTGTAATTTACTGTACCTGATGCTGATTTCACATTCTTAAGAACATGTGCAAATACAACTCTCTTGTATTCTGAATGTATAATTTGGGGGAATTAGATGAAGTTTTTATTAACCAAGATTTCTCCAAAATAACTAAAACTGTTCAATAGCTTGATAAATAAAAATATCTGCTACACTGCAAATGACCTGCTGTTGGCGATGAAGAATAGAAATTAGATACAAAATACATTTTAAATACTCTAATTAAAATCTTGTTTACATCGTGGAAATTAAAAGTAAATGACACTGTAAACAGTGACATTTGGAACATGGTACTGAACACATGAAAAGATTCGTGACATTCATATTCAGTCACTTGGGGCTTGCTTTTTAAGAAAAATAATGTAACAGTTGGAGTCACACATGCAAAGGATCCCTGATTATCTGTATTTCTTCATAATCCTGTTCACCAAGAGTATTGATTGTCTTTTTTTTTGAAAGACACAAGGGCAAGCGTGCAGACTGGCTGCGATTCAGAGAGTTCAGATAAGTGCAAGCAGCAGGGATTTTAAAGCCAAAACTGCACGCATCTTTACTCAGACTTCACCATGTGTTCACACATTCACATGTCTCCATGTTTCTGGCCCAACACTATGATCCATTAACCAACAAGATGTTCACTGCTGTAGTATTTAGTAGTATGATAATTTGGTAAGAAGATAAAAGGCATTTATATGTGTGATTAGAGCTTACCCTGACTGTCTTTAAAGCTTTTTGAAAGATTGTAGAGACAGAAAAAGAAAAATACATTTTAAAAAAACAGATGGTAATATTCTTTTTTCCCATAAATTTTGGTCTGCTTGGCTAATTCATCTTGATGAGCAGACAGGATCACTGCAGACTGCTGCTAGAAATGAACAGAGACCATCATTTCTTTGCTCTTCCGTAATGAATTTGGATCTCTTTTCATGTGCCTCAAAATAGAAAGCTAAATTATACTATACTCAGATTTACATGACAACGTAATAAGCCTGTAATTGCTGGGTTCATGAGAATATTGGAAACTAAAGTGAGTTCCCAGGCTGGAAATGTTTGAGAAACACTGGCTTAATAGTTAATTGTGAATGAGAATATGTGTATTTCTTTACTCTATACAAAGCAAAGGCATGTTTTAATGTCTTTATTTTCTTATTTGACTTAATCTTTCTATATAGAGTGTCTATATATAGCAATACTATGTAGCAGTAATAGCAGATTATGTTGCAGATATTATGAAATGGCTCTAAATTTAACAAAACAGTACATATTCAGAATATCAGAGAAAGTACTAGTATACATGGAAAGTGAAAGTAAACATGTGAATTCATAAAATCATCACATTTAACATGACTGATAAATGTGTTGTTAGTTCAGTGCTAACTGGTTCCTTGCAGCATCCATAACCAGAAATTACAGACCCAACAATCAGAGGCTCCTTTTTGGATTCTGGAAGGTTTCCTGTGTGTGTGTGTGTGTGTGTGTGTGTGTGTGTGTGTGTGTGTGTTTACATTAATAACAGCATTTCTAAGAACTACTTTATAGAACAACCTGTTAGAACCAAGTATGAGGAAACGCTGCTATATTATTGAAGAAGGCATTATGAATCCCAACAGATACACATCCTCGCCATAAGGCTTATCCCATCTTTATAAAACAGGAGGCCTAATCAATATGGCTGAGTTTGTAGTCGGTGTCTAGGACAATAGGTGTATTATCTGAAACAGATCATGCAATGTGTCGCTCAGTGTGTTGCTGGTGTGTCCATTTGTGTTACATTTTGAGGAAACAATATTGATATTGCAAATTACAACCATTCTTATTTTAGGCTAAAAAAGTGTCATCATCAAACTATTTACAAATGTATTTATTTTGTAAGATTTAAATTTAAATAATGCAGAATGTGATTAATGAAAAAAATCTGTATATTCTTTGATATATTTTAATAATAGAAAAGACTTTGTTGTCTTTGTATTGTTTGCTACCTTGTTTTTTGTTGTTAGTTTTTTAAAATTAAAAATAAAAAGTAATTGAATTAATTATAGTGTTGGGGTGTACATTTGGATGCATATCCATGTTATCATATGCAGTGTACAAACAATGCAGATACATACATATATATATATATATATATATATATTATTTGTTCAGTAATCTTAGTGAAGTTAGTTTTTACTTGAATTTTTACTTGAATTTTTATAAAGTTTTGATTCTCAGGTATGTTCAAATATTGTTAAAGTGCTCTTTGCTTCCTGTGCAGTAGAGGTTAAATACATATCACAGTCTTACTGGTAAAACGTCAGGGTTATATGTGTAAAACTCAAACCCCTTCTTAAAGTCTTCTTAGTGTCATAACATTTGCTAAATAGTTGGCAGGAATAATTGTCCGGCACTGACCTAAGCAACCTCTGTTGCGGATTCTGTTTGAAATACCCACAGGATAAGCAAGGGGGTAAATACACAAAGGTTAAAGGTTAAAGGGTAGGAAAGGTATCCGGGTTAAGAGAACCACTGATATTTAGATGGGAACCCTGGTCAAACAGATTTTTAACTTTCTCACCTCAAGTGTTTTTGGAACTTGTCTTTGCTTTCTTTAGAATTGTTTTCCACTCGGTGTAGGTTATCAGATGGTACTTACTGTAGGTGCGACACGCAAGGTCTTAATCTGTGACATCACCACTGTCTGTGGCACATCGAGGATTTGTGGAGTATAAGATTAGAGCTCTACGTCGTCATAACCTTCTGCTTCCCAATTCAGCCGGGTGGTGGCGGGTGGGACAGTTACTAAGAGTAGTCCGTGGTCTGTGGATTTGGCAGATAAAATGTTTATGTGTCTACGTAGGGTCAACCTCTGTTAAGTTTTTTTTTAAACTTCTAATTGTCGCGTTGACGTGGCTTGAGGCTTTGTGTTGGACCAGATTTTTTTTAAAGACCTATTAAGATTGTTCTTTTTTGAGAACAGAGTTTAGCCAGAATTTTTTCTGGTGCTCATCTGTGGCTCTTCATGATGAACTACTGCATACCAGACATGTATGAGATGCCTCATGTTGGAGTTGGAGGCTACACAATGCAGGGCAGCGGGGAACCCTGTATGTACCCAGGTGAGGGGCCAGGGTATGGACACTGTGAACCCCAGCCCCTGCACCACCCGCCCTGCATGGAGCAGGCTTGGCTGCCCAGCCAGCACTACTCGTGCTCATATGCTGGTGGCCCTCCTGTTTTTAAGAACGAATATTGCAGCATGGAGATTCCTCTCAGTCATTGCCACCATCAACCTGAGTATTTCCCTGAGATCAAACCCCAGTTCTCACACCTTCAGTGGATGCAGGGGGTGCACAAAAAAGGTATGACGTCTAGATTGTGACTGTTCACGTCTTCTCGATGAAAAGGAGATTTTTATTTGGGCAGAATTGGCTGCAAGGACACTCAAGTATTGAGAAATGGTCTCCATTGTTTTATGGTTGTCTATCTGGATTGTGTGTTCCATGTTTCTTTTTTTAAAATAGTTGGTAATTAGTGATGACTCCTAAATCAATGAATCAATGATGTCTGGGATTTTTAAATTAGGTCTGATAAGCGTAAATCCAAGACTTAAGGCATCATGCGGCGGCAAGTCTGTGAGCTGGACTTGGTGCATCTGATGGTCCGAGTTTTTGAGGCGGGTGGGGGGTTCCTTATTGATTGATGTTGAGGCAACAGAAGGCCGATGCAAGATGAATTATTGCTTTCTTCACAACCCCCCAAAAAAGTATTGATCAGTTTCTTAACCTCCGGTTTCAGAGGTCAAACTGCTGATCTCATTAAGCTGAATCCCCAAAAATGGGCCAGTGAGTTAACTGGAAGCAACAGTGTTCTCTGCGGAAGTCTGCGTTAATCAAATATTAGGTGTTATACAATTGGACATTCAAGAGTCAGCGTACCTATGTGACTTTGCAACAGCAAACAAAATACAGAAATAACATTTAAACAAAAAAAACCTACTGCATTTGGACTAAAATCTAAAATTATAAAACAACATGAAATGTTATATTATTATTAAAATTGCCTTTTAATTCACCAGTTAAAGTTAAAACAACATTAACTAAAATACACAACAACCATTTACAAACCCAGTGATCTTTTTTTTTTCTTTTTTTCAAAACTCACATTAACAATCTGCTCTTCTCTCTAGGGTACATACCAAGTTACCTGGACAAGGATGAGCTATGTGTAGTGTGCGGGGACAAAGCCACAGGCTATCACTATCGCTGCATTACCTGTGAAGGTTGCAAGGTAACACAAACGAGCCTTTGAACGAATCGTAGCAGCAACTTCATTCACTCATCATAATTTGGAAACACTCCTGAGCGTCTGACCATCTGCTCTCCAGGGTTTCTTCAGGCGGACGATCCAGAAGAATCTTAACCCAACCTATGCTTGCAAGTATGAAGGGAAATGTGTCATCGACAAAGTGACCAGGAATCAGTGCCAGGAATGTCGCTTCAAGAAGTGCATTGCGGTTGGAATGGCAACCGATCGTAAGTTTTAGGCCCAGATGGCCTCAGTGAAGTGATACTTAAGATAAATGAATATTGTTTTGACTGCTTTTTTGTCTTGTTTTTTTAATGTGGAACATCAGCTATATATGGCCAAAAAAGCAAAAAAAAAATAATATAGTGAGAAATGCATTTACCCTGAATCTCAAGCCTCTTGCAATGGTATTCAAAGTCACTGAGCAAGAACCTCAAGGATACTTCTGAATATTGTGTCCACTGTGTCATTCACTGATTATAAAGCCATAATTTCTGCCTTTTCAGCAGCAATGACCTGTGTTTTCAAGTATATCACCAGTTCGTCGTGTCATTCTTTTCCCTCCTCCTCCTCCTCCTCATTCCTGTCCACTCTCATTGTCTCTCTTTTTCTTCCTCTGCTTCACCCCTCCTTCCACCCCAGTGGTGTTGGACGACAGCAAGAGGCTAGCCAAGCGGAAGCTAATCGAGGAGAACCGGGAGCGCCGTCGGAGGGAGGAACTGCAGAAGACGGTGTGGGACCGACTGGAGCCCACCCAGGAGGAGTGGGACCTCATCCGTATGGTGACTGAGGCCCATATGGCCACGAATGCCCAGGGCAACCACTGGAAGCAGAAGCGGAAATTCCTGGTGAGACATCCTCCTCCTCCCTCCCTTCTGACCTCAGCCTTCATTGTATTGATTACCCTGCCTCATTCAATCCACCTCCCCTCCCCTACCTTCCCCTCCCACCTGTCCCAGACCCCTTCCAAGTCATGCCCCTGTCTCCTCCACCTCCACCACAACCACTGTGCCACTGTTCCCTGTGTTAATATGTCCATGTGTTTTTTTGTATCTCCTTGTAGAGTGGGGAGAATTAGCTGGACGATGGAGAAAAGTGTGTTCCTCAACGCAGCTGCACTAATTTATAATGGAACATCTTATTCTTGTCTTTTTATATGTCTTACCATGCAATGATCGTTAATCGCTAATACTAATAACTTGCTTTTTTCGTGCTGTTTCATTTTCCTTTCTTTCTGTTTGTAGCTTTTGAGTTTCACACCTCAGCCTCTTTTGACTAATTTTGTTTCTTTTCTGTGAAGTTTAATCGCTCTGTCCAGATTGAAAGTCTGTCAGCTGTTGACTTAATTTTGGGTTTCTATGGCACGATCAGAGGAAACACTTATTAACGCATTAAACTGAATTTATATATATCTTTTTGGCGTTGTAGAGAAGCAGTTAAGACGGGGATAGTTTTTTTTTTTTCAAGATTCATCGTGGAATTTGCTAAAATTTTCGGAAACTTTGAGAAGACTGGGGAGATTATACAAACATACAAACGGAGCAGAATTTTTTTCCGCTACTTCCGCACTTGAATCTCATTATATAGTCGTACTGGGAATTCGCGTTCTCCACTTTAGAAAAACATTGAAAAATTTGCTGAATTGATGTTTTGGTTGATCGAAGTAGCAGAAGTTGTAAAATAACATGTAAATAATATTGAAAATTCCAGCGTTCGATCGTCGTTCGAGTGTTTCTGAGGACCTGTTTGAAATTGTGGTCGTCAGCCTGAATCTCACCATAGAAACCCATCATGGATTTCTGTCCTCACCTGTTTCCTATCTGCACACTCTTTCATCTGTCCTCAGTTTTAACTTGTTTTCTTTTTAGTTGGCTTGACACGGGTTCTTCATTGAAACTTCACAATTCCTGTTGATTATCCAACAGGTCGAGGAAGCTATGCTTCTTAATGAAATAACATGTAATTTATTCTATACTTCTGACCAGAGTGCAGCGGGGGTGAAGGAAACTAAGGTAAGACACAGCAGTCAAACATTTACATTGAAACTGATGAACTGCCTCAAATGGTGCCTGATACAGTGTGTAGTCTCATCTCCAGTGTCATGATGATATTAATTTACAGTCATTTACATGCACAACTCATTTGATTAAGTGTAATACATACATGAGACCTAGTCTTTGGTGACACGTCCCCATTTTACATCTTTACATCACATTACCCAGTCGAAATTATGTCAGCGAAATCAAAAGTAAACCACGTCTTTCAGCTTTTATGTATCCCTCCATTTTCTTACTCGACCATGAATGCTTTACACTCCTCATCTTATCCTTGAACTAGTTTCATACACAGTGCTAGGTTCAATATTATTCTCAATAAATAATAATAAAATGTTTCTACATGCAGTTTCATTTTCAAATTCAGACTTGGAGACTGTTCAGACATTGACTTTGCCTCCTTGTCTTTTCAGCCTGAGGATATTGGTCAAGCGTCCATGGCTAATGCATCTGAGGGAAACAAAGTGGACATAGAAGCCTTCAGTCAGTTTACAAAAATTATCACCCCTGCCATAACCCGAGTGGTGGACTTTGCCAAAAAACTGCCTATGTTTTGTGAGGTAAGTGTAACTGTTTATTTGACGAAGCTTCATAAAATGTAGATGGAGAACAGACAAGAGAGAGTTCTTAAAGCTCCCTCTGGTGGCTGCACTGTCGGTCAGGCTGTTGGCACCTGTCCGAGTCTCTAATGCTGCTGTCACATTACAGTGGATTTACAGTAAAGCCACCCATATGCTTTGCCACTATTAATTTATCAGATAGATCAATGCCAAAAAATAAGTCTGTACGTGCTATCACCAGCCATATTCTTCTACTAATGCTGCATATCTGTGTCTTCTTATAATCAGCTGCCTTGTGAAGACCAGATTATTCTGTTGAAAGGCTGTTGCATGGAAATCATGTCACTGCGAGCTGCTGTTCGCTATGATCCGGAGAGTGAGACTCTCACGCTCAATGGGGAGATGGCGGTCACGCGGGGTCAGCTTAAGAACGGAGGCCTGGGTGTTGTCTCGGATGCCATCTTCGACCTCGGTGTGTCGCTGTCCTCGTTCAACCTGGATGACTCTGAGGTGGCTCTCCTCCAAGCTGTCATCCTGCTTTCATCCGGTAAGCACCTGGTGTCTGGACCCTCTTTATGCATGCATATATGAGCTCTTTTTTGTCATGTCTTTTATGTTATATTACAATTTTTCAAGTAATGCCATTAGTTTCCAGACACCTCCATTTATCTATTTTCCTTCCAGGAGGCCATACCTTACACTTAATGGTTGCACTGACTTAAAGTCAACTTTCTAACAGAGAAGAATATATTCCTTTAGAGAAACAGTGGAAATATTACAGTAAAGTAAAGCAGTCATTTATTATGAAATTGTACATATTTATAAAGACCACAAAAATGTGATCTTATTTTAAGTACTGCTTTGTTGTCTCATGCACAGTTTGTGTGAATACTTGGTTTTGACATGAAATCCATACCACACTACAGTTCATTCGGTTAATCACCGTAATTGTTCTGAGGAGCTTTGTCCAGCTAGCTTGGTTGTGACTCCACAAGCATTTTTTCTGTGTGCATCTCATTGAAGATCAATACTGTTCTGCTGTGTGTTGTACATGCACACATGACATGGGGTTAACCTGCCCATCTGTTTTGTCCTCTGACACACTTACAGTAGCCTCTAAGGTTTAATCAATACCATTTTCAAGGTTTAAAGTCTAAAGCCAGTATTTCTGCATGGGAAGATGATACTATACGCTATAATCACTATCTTTACATGTGACACTGTTTGGTGCAAAATTTTTTTTTTTTAATTAATCTAATTGGCATTTATAGCAGAAGTACAGCTGGCACCATATTCAAGTCAACAGTGATATTTAACAATCTAGCTATTAAGCTAGTACAGTTACATAATTATAGCTAGTTCACTAGGTGAGAAAACAAAGTTGCAGCATCTACGTGATCCTGTTTCATAATCTCTTGAAGTGTAATTATTAGTAATTGGATACTGCACCTTCAGTGACCCACCTACTTTGCTGCAGTGAACGGCTCTTAAGCAAAGTGGGGCTGTAGGTAGCGTAACTGTTTTATATTTGTCTGGCAATCAGTTCTGGTTATGATTACACTGTACATTGTATTATTATTCCCATTATGAATATGAATCAGAAAACACTGTAGAATGTTCTATCTTAAATCCCTGCAGTACTCTAACTAATAACATTGTTTATGTCTTATTGTCTTCAGATCGGCCAGGCCTGAGTAGTGTGGAGCGAATCGAACGCTGCCAAGAGGAGTTCCTGCTGGCCTTTGAACATTACATCAACTACCGCAAACACAAAGTGGCGCATTTCTGGCCCAAGCTGCTAATGAAGGTGACGGACCTGCGGATGATCGGTGCCTGCCACGCCAGCCGATTCCTTCACATGAAAGTGGAGTGTCCCACCGAGCTATTCCCTCCCCTCTTCCTGGAGGTCTTCGAGGACTGACCAATGGATTTTAGTGTATGTGTGTGCGTGCGTGCATGTATGTGTGTGTGTGTGTATGTGTGTGTGTGCATCCGTCAGCGCCTGGGCACCCTGGTGGTCTCAGGGGTGGAACCAGCAGAAGGCCCGTCACAACAAACTTTCTATTAGCACTACTGAGTGTCACTTCATTCCATACATTAGGAGTAGCTCTCTGGTCTAGTTTTGGATGGAACCATTCCTTACAGTGCGGGTACATGTGAATAGCATTTTGTCCTCTTTTTTTTTCTTTGTTTTTTTTTTTTCTTTGTTTTATTATTTTGTTTGTTTGTTTTGTTGTTGTTATTGTTGTGGATATAACCTCTCACCTCGGATATGTGTTGATGATTGTACAGTTGGCATAATGGTGATTTTATCAACACCTGTTTATTCATTAGAAACCATGCAAATGTTGTATTTTCCTTCCTTAATGTTTAAAAACTCAAAATGGCTGCTCACCTGACACACAAAATAAGACATTGTTAGACATTTGTTAGCCTTTCCCCACCTGCTTGACTTTATTGGACCCATTTGTTGGTTAATATGTTAACTGTCATATAGTCTGTCATCCATCTGGTGAGTGTCTGAACTGCTCAGTGCCTCACCATCATACTGTGACCTGACCCATTTATAGCAACCCTCACTGTAATGGACAACAGCTCACAGGCCTTTGTAAGTCTGTGTGTAGCCACTCATCACAACGCTCATGTGTGCTGCGTTCCAGAGATGTCGGAAAAATCTGAATTTTTGCAACAGAACAGCAACTTAAGACAAACCTCAAAGTCAGAAACTTGAAACTTTTCTGTGCCACTGTTATTTGATGTCACATACACATAGTGACACACTACACAACAATACTGCTCAATTTGTCATTTTCAAAAGACACATAGCGTCAAGTAAAATCTGAGCATAAAATTTGCTAATGCTAATGTGCAATGCTAAATTTGTCAAATCTCATGGAGAACATTAGATTCTGCAATATGACAGCATAATAGGGACATGGCAGGTGAAAAAAAAACAAAAAAAGCATGCATTTTATCCCTAGTATGAAAGGGCATAAATGTCAGAGATTTATTTTGGAAACACACGAGCTTTACGTGGTTTTGGACAAAAGAGTCTACCAAATGAAAGTGTGTTTATATGACAACCAAGTCAGAAATATGCAAGAAAAAAATGTATTGAATTAAACAGTTTTACTTTGCCTTTAAAATACTGTATGTTCTCACATGTAGAGAATGTCAAAACAGACTCTATTCAGAAATCTAGTTATTTAATAACAACTTATTTCCATAGCATATGTTCAAGTTCTGAGATGATCAGGTCTACGTAATAGCTTAAAAACAACTCTACATTAAGAATAAACGGGTGTCACACTGTATGTGTCACACTGTATACTGAAGAAAGTAAGGGACAGTATAGGGAATAGCACGCAAACCAATTCCTGGGTTTCAAAGGGCTGCCTAATGGATATTAACTATGCTGAACTGAGGAGTGGATGTTAATGGAATGAGACAAAGGACATAAATTATTTTCTAGGTGGTGTTTATGTGCTTACTCAAGGTCTTACCCTACATCTACTGAAACTGATCGTCAGGGGCTTTTTATATAAGAAATGCAGAGGTCTCTTTAGTCAATTTAATTGATTAGTTGATCAACAGATAAATAATCTGCCACATTTTTGGATATGTAATCAATAGTTTTAGTCATTTCAAGCAAAAAAAAAAAAAAAATCCCTTCTTCCAGCTTCTCATGTGGTTCAACTTTTTTTTGTCTTATGTGATTTCACATGTGAAATCTTTGGATTTTGGTTTGACTGGTTGAGCAAAATAAGCAATTTGGTTTTGAATTTTTCAATACCTTGTTCAGCATTTTGTATACCACATTATTAACTGATTGATCAAGGAATTTAAACAGCAGATTAACCAATGATGAAAATAGTTAGTAGTTGCAGTGTATATAAACAACTGCATCATATATGAGCCTGCAACTGGCAGGGTTGAAGTATTGCAGGGCACTAATGGCCCTAATTCTCTATGGTAGCTGTGTCTGGGTGGAGAAAATTGTGCAAGTGTTTGTGTTTATTGCCTTTATTTTTCCAAAGTGGACCGTGGAAACACAGAAAGGTTATAATTCCGAATGCACTTGCTGTTGATTCAGACTTCCGACATTGAAAGGATTGCAGTAGTAGCATTAAAATGAGCCTGTTCATCATTGCCAGAAACTGGTCAGGTCTAACTAAAGCACACAGTGACACTGATGTCAGGAAAAGACAATCATATAGAACTCATTTTTGTGTAAGGATGCCACATGCTGTGCCAAAACCAAGTGAATGATGCCCTCTTTATTGAATCCCTGCTGGGCTTTCATGGTGATGCTAGTTAGTGCATGCCGCTCACAGAGTCATTCCTCTGACTGGTGTGTTAGTCCACGTTAGCAGCTTTGACTATAGAACCGGTATGAGTTTTAAGTGTTTCATCTCGGGCCATGTTGCCTCACTAGTCACACATACAATGATTTCAACCATTTTGTTTTTGTTTTTGTTTTTTACAACTCCCTGCCAATGGGAGACTGTATGTTAAAACAGTGACGTCATGGTGCTATGGTGGGTTGGGGAAATGGCTGATTGAACTGTCTTGTCTACATGCAGAAATGAACATTATCTGTTTGTATAACAGCCAACCACCCTCTTATGATGGCATGCATATACACTAACACACAAACATGCACATATACAGTACATACAGTATACCTTTCCACATACTGTACACATGCACATATATGCATGTGCCTAAATAAAATATGGGTCAGACCCCACCACTGTGACCAACCAGTGGGATTTGGAGGCCAAGTGAACGTTGGCTGGCCCAAAAACAGTATGATTCATCATCAGCAAGGTACACTGAGAGAGCTGGTGAGATTGTGAAAACGTAGCGCTCTGTCCTTTCTTTTATTTTAGCTGATATGTTCTTTTTTGTTGTTGTTCTAAAAGCTTCTCTATGATATTGTTGTTTGCAATGTGACAAACATTTGCTTTGTATATCTCGCTTTTTCAAGCTTCACACTACTCCTCAAAGCCGCTTGTGTTTTTTTTTTTTTTTTTTTTTTTTTCTCTTTTCTGTGAAGTGATGCCTTTTATCAAAGCAATAGACTTGCTGCAGTGTTTGAATGACCCGGACCTCACACACACACCTCGCAAACTGTACAGATTCAAAATAAATGCACAGACAATCAGAGGGAGAGAGTTGAATGGGGGAACAGGCACCCAGGCTCAGACGGTCCCGTATGGTATGTAGGGCCGGGCCTTGCTGAGCCAGAGCCATTTGGAAAAGTAACATTGGCTACGTTTCCATGCACCCCTGACGTCCACAGTCCTGTTGAATTCATCTTCATGTTGTTTGCAGGAGCCTTTGATACCCTGTGACTGAGCCTGCCCTGTGACCTAACATGATGCGTGAATGTCAGAGGCCACAGGCAGCGACAAGATAAACAAAAGTGAAAAAATGTCAAAGAAATTTGGTCGGTTATTACAACCAGGAGCTGGTTGCACAAACATAACAGATGTTAGACTGATCTATAGCTTTAGATCAGTCTTAATTTTGTTCTTAGATTAGTATAATGGCCTTTATCCACCAAATAGTCCCAGAAGCTAAACTCAGGAACTAAATAAGGACCTAAACGTCCCTTTGGTGCATTTGTGTTGCGTTTCAATTGCATCTGAAGAACTGTAAAGATTAGACTAGCAAATTGCATTAGCAAATTAGACCTAAAGAGGATTAAAAGTGACAACTTTGTTTGAGACTTGATCTTTTTAATGCAATGGGATGACAAAACTGTCATCTGGTTGTCTTTTGTAATTTACTATTGCATGACTGTTTAATGTTCTACTTCAGTATGTAACAACATTGAGTCAATAGTTAGCTTGCTCTCTCTTACCTCTTTTTTAAACTTTTAGACTAGTCTCAGGAATTCGGCTGCATAACTTTCTTTAAACATCAACAATATAAAAAAATCCCATGCTAAGCCCCAATATGCTAGCAACAACTATAGCATGCTTGCAGTCTGAATGAACGTTGTACACGTGCTGTAGCAGTTTGTATGCTTGTGTTTGACCAGTCACTGACATACAGTACTGTTAATGCCACATACTACCTCAGGAGCAGGGACTTTTTGGAGGGCGCAAACTGTGGCCTGGGAACCAAAACTGGAACTAAGTTCCTGCAGTCAAAATGCAAGTCAAGTTCCTGAGTTTCTGTAAATGTTTCTGGATTCCTGCACAAGTAAAAGGCCACAATGAGAGTTAAGATACTTGCACAAAATAAAAAGTGAGTCATTTTAAAGCTGCATTGATTTTTTTTTTTTTTTTTTTTTTCGCCATTAGGGGGTAGAAGTCCACAACAAGCTGATGTACACACAGTCTTGGCAGTTTCACTTTAAATGTTGTTGCTAATGTGTTAGCAAACAGTTACATATTTGCACATCCATGCAGAAACAGAGCAGCATTAACATTCACTTGAAGTCGTGTTTGTGGCCACCTGATGAATGTAAGTCAAATATTCGTTCTCATTGTTGTAGTTTGGTGTGCACCAATTCCTGAGGGAAATATCAGACTTTTTAGCTGCTTGAGCGATAGATAGCACACAGTGGGTTTATCGGAAACCTGGAAATGGTTGATTAGTAGACTTTAAAGCCTAAAGCTACTGCATCTCAGAGCTTTTCATGGGAACAGTCAGAGCAATTTCAGTGTTGAAACCAACTGAGTGTCCTTCTCCATTATATATATATTTAGTGCCATTTCTTTGATATCTTTCCAGTGTTCTGTCTTTTCTTTAGCTTTTCCCAAATCAAGATCAGTAGAATATTTTCATCATGTCTTTCAGCGGACTTCCATTGATCAAATAACACTGCAGGGTTAGCATGGACAAGAGGGTTACTGTGACCAATTACTCTCCCTTCCTGCTTATAGGATTGTGAGTATAAAATTGAGAAAGACGTCAACAAAATCTGAATCTTTGTTTAAAGATAGACAAGTTTAGATTCGTTTTGTGGAACTGAAGAACTTTAATATTGGTCTAGAGTGTGACTTTTAGTCAGATCAAAGTTATATCCAAAGTCTGTCTGTGCAGCCAGCCCCAGGTTCCCTTACTGTGCACTGAAGAATTCACCTTGTGCAAAGGAGAACCAAAAAATAAAGTTTTAAAAATAAACGTACAAAAATGCAACTTCCGAACCAAGCCAGACATTACAGCTTTTTTAATATATGAAATGAATGACTGTTAGCTCAACCAGGGCAGGTTTTTTATGGCAAAGTAAGCCACCAAAATCTCAGCTTAAAATTACTAACACTAACCTCAAAGTTGTATTAATTAGTTTTAGTCAGCCATTTGGTTGTAGACCTCCACAACAAGCTGAAAATCACTCGTGTAACAAATGATGTCCTTTTAAAGTTGATTTGGCTACAGGTATTCTAACTATTGCTGACTTACACACCTAGCAGACATGGAGCTACATTAGCACTCATTTGTGGAGTTGTGTTTCTGGTGACCTGATGAATGTTCCTGTTTTGATCTTCGACAACCTCTGAGAGAAATATCTGGCGTTTTAGCTGCTACTGTAACACCTCCGTTATCTTTACCAGCTTGTGGATAAATGTATCTGTCTGCCGTGTGATGCTGGGCAGGTAGTGCTAATCTGAGCTTTTTGCTGATATCAGCTGCCTGCCTAAGTTGATGAGAAAGCTAAGAGAGATCCAAAACAGTACAGATGTGGGCCATAAAACCAAAACAGGGAGCTGAAATATCCTAAAATGCTCTGTAACGTTGATGGGAGCTGAGTCATTTGACTCATTGTTCACATATAAATACAGAAATTGGAGTAAGCATTGCAGACCTTAACATTCTGTCTACATGAATGTGTAGACAAGTGAAATGTGTGTGTTTTTGTACAATGTGTACAATGTGTGGCATGGATGGTCCAAGGAAAATGTTTGAAATGTACACATCACACATATAACCAGAATTACCTGAATTATATTTACAGAGCTGTTGGTGCATGTAAACATAGTCAGTGCTGACTGCTGGTTCAGAAAATGTTTACTGTTCCTAAAGAGGTGCCAGTACGCTGTTATCTCTCCCACGAATTGTTACTCTTAATGTTACTCAGTTATAAACCAATAACAAGAGTTGCACCATAGAAAAGCTATTTTACAGTACAAAGGAAAAAGGATGTATATTTTCAGACTGCAGATTTTTTTTTTTTTTTTTTTTACAGATGTTGTTAGCATAATATGAATATACTGTTTTGCATAGCGTAAAAAAAAAAAACAGTATCTTGCTCTCAAACCCATTTCCACATCTCTGCAAAAGAACTATGAGCAAGATGTTAAAAATCATTAAAAACACTTAAAAAATTAGTACAGCATTAGTTCTACAATTTAAAAAATCAATTATTACTGTAGCTGAACTTCACTGTCAGTACAAAAAGCACAGCTACACATGAACACAGTTAAGGATAACTTCTTGGTCAAAGTGTAACCAGCATCAGAGAAAACGTCATCCACCATCAACACAGACTTCTCTCCTTATGTGTTTGAGTGTCTTCTTGTTCAACTCATCTGTTCAACACGTACTGGAAAACCATCATGGAGAGGAAGGGAGTGAGATAAAGTGTGTGTAGGTGTAAGAGTGAATCTGTGGCAGCAAACCAGAAGATGCAGAAAGTTCTGTTTGCTGTCTTGCACTCTGCATTTTACTGGAATTATTGTCCAGTAGCTGTCCACAGCTGGGCAGTGCTTTGACATGAGCATAGAAGACTTAAAGAGGAAATGATTTGCTCATGGTTAACGATGATTGCAGCTAATGTGAATTGGCTCTTGAGAATAAAGATGGTTTTGAGAGAATTTGGTTTTGTGCTTTTGCTTCGGTTGCAGTTTAATATAAAGTGAATTTTCTTACTTTGCAGTTTGCTTGTGAGTGTCATTAATTAAAATATTTTATATATTTTTAACCAGATTTTTTTATCCTCAGCTGTCTTCTGCACTACAATGTTATTTATCTGCACGACTTTGCTTTTGTCTCAGGATGATAATGGCCTCGTGTTCAATAATACAGCCCAGTATCACAAATTAAAAATTTGTCTCAGGGAACTTTAGAATGTGTGCAGTATATAACCACCCTCAACTGTCAGATTGGATAAGGAAACCCCAACTCCCCACCCAAGAGTAACAGAGGAGGGACTCCTTTCAGATCAGACAAGATATTCAATAGATGAATAGGCTGTGGCTCACCCACTAATCAGGTGGGATCCCTAGCTCTTTTTCATTTGCGTGCTCAAGTATCCTTGGCCAAGATACTGAATTCTGCGTGAATGTGTGCACATGTGTTAGAGTGCCCTGTATATAAATAAAACAAGTGCTGTATGAGTGTGTTTGTGAATGGGTGAATGTGACCTGTGGTGTTAAGTGCTTTGAGTGGCTGATGTGAGTAGAAAAGTGCTGTATAAATGCTGTCCATTTACCATTTATGTTGTTTATAGAGTAATATAGTAGATTTACAGTATGAACAATCAGGATAACACTGTAGACTGTAAACCTGAATCTCCTGGAGGATGAAGCAAGAGCCAGAGAAAAATTAGGTCCCAGGACCGCCAATGGTCCAGCACAGAAGCCTGAGTGAAATGAAAGGACAAGGAGAAGCACTAGGGAGACAGAGTGAGATAGACTCATAGTTTTGACAGTGGTGTGTTTGAACAACAACAATCTGGGAGATGCAGTGGTTTTCAAAATGTTCACACTAAATGTAACCAGCAGGACAACATGAACTCTACTGTTCCAGAGGGAGAATGATAACAGGCCAGGAGTAATTTAAGACTATTGATTAACTGAAAGTTAAGGTGAAATTATGAGTTTCAGGTTTGCATTTAACAGCCTCAGCTCAGTAAACTGTCTGATGTTAGCAGTGAGGTTATTTCAGACAGTGGGAACAGCCCGCTGACTCTTTTCATCTCTGGGGACTGGCAGGAGTGTTGTATTCTGAGAACGCAGAGCACATGATGGCAATATAAGTTTTCAGAGGTCAGGTATGAAGGGGCAAGCCCATTTATGATTTTATATGTCATTAGAGACACCTTAAAGACTGATCTTACAGGGATAGAAAGCCAGTGAAGCAAGCCGAAATTGGAGTAATAAGGTAAAATTTTCTGCAGCATTCTGAACCACTTGAGGAGTTTTTACAGAACATTACAGAAATCAAGTTTGGATGAAGCATAAGTGTGAGTCGGGGTCATTGTTGCTATGTTATGTGGTGTAGAAGCAGTCTTTAATGTGCTGATTAAAAGGTAGGATCAAATGTAACATCAAGATTCTTGGCTTTCAGACACTGAGAAATCACACAGTTGTCCAGAGTTACTTTTTTACAGTAGTGTCTGTGTTGAGCTGGGCCAATGACCAGTATGTCCAGTTTTATTTAGAATTTAGGACCAGGAAATTATGTGGAATCCAGCTTTTCATGGCAGACAATTTAATTATTTGAAAATAGTCATCTGCCTTTATAGGCACTTAGAGCTGTGCATCATCAGTATAGAGATGGAAGTTGATTTCATGATTGTGGATAATTTGGCAAAGAGGTGAAATATATGGTGAGAAAAAGGGCTATCGAACATGACACTGAGGTTCTCCATATTTCACATCAGAAAATTTGGATGTAGTAACACTAACACACTGTTCTTTTAGGTAAGTGGGACCTCAGCCATGTAGTCTCAAAGGATACACTGAGATCCATTAAAAGAAACACAGAGGTGAATGACAAATCCATTCTAAACAAATCACTGGATCTGAAAGCAGTTTAAAATGGTTAGAAAAAGATATAAAAAAAAAAAAAAGATTGCTGTTAGATATGTGTGTTGAAAGCTGCTGAGACACAACTCTATCCAGTACTTTTCAAAAGAATGGAGGTTTATATTTTGCAGTACTTCTGAGCCTCTGAAAGGTCTAAGAATAATTGTCCACTTTGTAATCCTTTGATACAGGAGCTCTACTGATTTAAATATGGTAAATTTAAAGGCCTCAGTGTGCTCAAACAAAGTGGTTGATGGATTGAGTAATGGAGTCTGAAACCCCATTACCAATGACCAAATCAGTTGGGGACTTCATTAAGTAATTGGCCAGGTATGTGGGGGTGTGGAAGAAGGTTGGGTTTGAACTTCTCTCTCAAGCTCTCTCTCTTAATTCTTGAACAACCAAATGAATCAATGCCTTGAGAGACTCTCCAAAGAATGATGAGTGTGGCCATTCAGAACACATGTAAAAGCTTAAAATGTTCAGACCCCTTGACTTTTTACACACATTGTGGTGTAGATTAAAAACTACCTTTTGCCCTATAATGGCCAGATGAAAACTCTTTTTGGCATATTTTTGCATATTTATTGAAATCAAAAACTGAAAAAGTTTAGAATCACACACCTGTGTATATAAGATCCTGTAATCCACAGTGTATGTCAGGCAAAAACCAAGCCGTGATGTCCTAGGAACTGTCTGTAGACATAGACATCAGTATAAAACCATTTCAAAAGTTTTGAGTGTTCCCAGGACTATAGTGGCCTCAGTAATTGTGAAATGGAAGAACTTTGAAAAAAACAGGACTCTTCTAGTTTGGCCATCCAGCCAAATTAAGTATCTAAGCAAAAAGGGCCTTGGTCAGGGTGGTACCCAAGAACCCAAGGAGAGCTTCAGAAGTAGAGAAGAGCAGAAATGGTGGATCCTGCAGGAAGGACAAGCAGTACTTTATAGTAGAGTGGCACGACAGAAGCCAGTTTGCTCGGAAAAACAGAATCTGAATTTAAAGGACTCTGAGAGCATGAGGAAAAAGATTCTCTAGTCCGATGAGATAAAAACTGAACCCTTTGAGCAGAACTTAAAGCAGTATGTCTCGTGAACTGTCACCAAAGGGGCTTCTACAAACTTCTGAATGTTTTGACTTTGTCATCATGGGTTATTGAGTGTAGATTGTGTAGAGTGTAGATTGATGGGGAAAAAAATCTTTAAATTTAAACCTACAACTCAATAAAATGTAAAAGTGAATGGGTCTGAATACTCTCTGAAGCAGTGTATGCCTTTGAATCAAAATTTTATATTGCCTTCATTTAACATCTTTGTCTATTTATGATTTGTAATTTCCGGAAAGTTCAAATTCCCATAATATTGGAGCTTTTAAGTATTCAAATCTTTCGACATCATGGTCTTCTCCCAAACCCTAGCACAAATCAGATTATCAGCATTGTCTAAAAGTGTGTTCCCAGTGTGTGGGAAAGAGAGAGACCCAGATAGAGAATTATAATTGACTAAAGTTATTCAAAATATGATCTTGATGCATCTTGATATACGTGTGCTCATTTTTATCTCTGTTTGATATTGGAGGTCTAATATTAATCTTGGGTTGAATGGTCATAATTGTGTTTAAAAAAAACAAAAATATTAATTTTAGGACCTGATGATTCTTACATCAGTGTGTGGTATGCATTGTTTACAAAGAATTAACATTCTGATTGGCTTTCCAGAGTGAATATAAGCAGACTGCAGATGGTGTTTGAGTCCCAGGCTGTAGGGAGTGGCAGTGAGTGGACAGGCAGAGAGGAAGCTGCGTTGTTGCCATCTGTTGATAGGTAGTGACACTACCACAGTCAAGCTGTTGATGAGCTTTTTCTACTTGCAGCTGAAGATGGACCAATACACTGCACATCAACCTTTTTATAAACTTCATCCTAAATTAACTGAGACTTTTCGTTTTAGTTTTTTTTTCATACAACCCCTAATAGCAGATATTTAATGTCTTATCTTTAATGGTGTGTTGTGATACACTTTTTCATAAAATTTTCAGAACTGTCAATTGACATAACATAGCAGGCGGTCTATGCAATTTTTTATTAAGGTTTGCAATAATATTTATTTCCAGGCCATGTCAAACTGTAACCTGTGCATACCTCAAGCATTCATCCATTCAATAGCTATACTGCGTATCCTTTTTGAGGCAGGGTACACCCTGGACAGGTTGCCAGTCTATCACAGAATGCCTCAAACAATGCTGACCAGTCCTCTCAATGTCATACATACAAGACTTGGTTTAGTAATCATCTAATTTGGTGTGTGTGTGTTGGATTGTCTTACAGTGAACGTACTGTATCATTTCCTTTTAGTCTAACATGGTTTATTAATTTGTATTACAAATATTTGTGTGCATAAGGTACATATATATTGTGCATTCACACAAATAGTGCAGTATGTACAGTGGAATTGAACTGGGACACAGTTAATAGTGTAATAGTGTTTAAATGGCCATATGGTGGCGCTATTGCATTCTTACAATCACTCAAAATCACTTGATCCTTGGCCTTCAATTCCACCGACTACTATACTAACTGAAATCTGCTGAATAGTTAAATGTCCTGCAGCTTGAGAGATCTTTATGAAAGTGCTCTTTTAAGATGAATAAATACAACACCAAAAAAATGGATAATGAGCACAATGAACAGTAAAGCATTAGGGCAGCTGTAAATGTAATGCTTTGTTATTATAGCAGATGTAATTAAATATTGTTTGATATTGTAGTAACAACTGTAGAATACAATTGGATGTAATTCAAAGACAAGAAGACACATAACCAGTTCACAACATGAACTGCATTTATAAAATTTATTTATATAGATATATTCATCTATACAGTTATGTATGTATGATAGTATGTATATAATTATGTAGAAATCTATGCATACTGCAATCCTTTCACAGAGGAGAACAGAACCACATTTTAGCAATGTTAACACAATGACAGAAGCTCTGGATATCAAAGGCCAGACATTCTGAATTCGACATCGGGACATAAAGATGGCATTGCAAAAATATCTGAAGACCAGCAACTCACATGTCACCTTGACTCAGCTTATTTCTTTAAACTACAATCACTTCAGTGATATT
The DNA here is from genome assembly GCF_001640805.2 of Lates calcarifer. Classification (NCBI taxonomy): domain Eukaryota; kingdom Metazoa; phylum Chordata; class Actinopteri; family Centropomidae; genus Lates; species Lates calcarifer. The sequence goes on from NC_066835.1 coordinate 2,095,911, forward strand.
ACAGTCATATTTTATCTAGAATAGTCCTACCTATTCAGTTTAATTACACTCAACTAAAGTCTGTACAGCTTTGTAAAACAGAAATTAAGTTTATTCAAGCAAGTGGGAGTTGCTGGTGACAGCGAGACAGTTCTCTCTGCCGTCCAGTGTCCGACAGCATCAAGTGTCAGATTAGGAAATTTAACATGACCCAAGACAAGAAGGACAGCAGACACTGGAATCTCAGAAATAAACTTTTTTCTTTAAGGAAAATATATATGTATATATATGTAAGATAAGAGAAAAGGTATCTTCAAAATGCTCAAAGTCCAGAATTTGATTTCACTGGTTCAGTGTTTCTCCAGTGTTTCCACTGAAATCTCATATCGCAAAGCAATCGAGTGACACTGATACATCTGATTTGTCACAATGCCCAAATAATTAAGAAAAATAACCTGCACTTGACAGAAACACAGCATAGTACATACACAACTGCATGGAAAAGCTTAAACTAAGACATCGTTGTTTTTTGCTTCCCAAAAGTCATTCAAATTAAACAACATTCTCAAATTTCTCTGGGGACCAAACTAGAAACCTGGGACCTTTTTTTTTAGCAGCTTTACATGCTGCTTTTGTTTTTGTTTTTTTTGGTTTTTTTAAAGAGGATTCTACCTCGTTAGTTATTCAGTGTCTGGGGGTCATAGGTTTACCACTCCCCCCTTATCACATGAGCACGGCACCTATTCAAATTAATGTGTGCCACTGAAACAATGTACACAGGTTTTATGACTCCCCACTATACAGCTCAAATCAAAAAGCAGTCACATATTGCACTATGAATGCAAAAATACCAGTCTACACTATACAGAAAAGTGCTTCTAACGTTTGTACAGTTGCAAACATACAGTATGCTACACACAAACACAGGAAACATGTACATCAATCAGTGTGTCTGTATGTATGCAATACCATCACACAGGCAATACGCCCTACAGTACAGTACAATAACATTTTATGGTCTTCCTCCCCCTTTAAATGTCAGGTTTGAGCTTTAGTTCAATTTATAGACAGAAGGAACAAAACCCAAAGCCTCATGGGAGAAGCATGGAGGTGCAGGTGTGGTTGGGTGGGAGGTGTTGCGGAGCTGGTGGTACCCAGCTGGTGGCCTCCAGGTTCGGTCACGGGCCATTCTAGTCTGTGTTGCAGAGGGGGGAGGGGTGGTATCAAGTACTAGAGGAAAGTTCAGGAATGGACCTTGAAAGCCAGCAGCTGCTCAGAGTGCATATTGTTGAGCGAGCGCAGGTCAGGCAGTTTGAGCAGCAGCTTGGTGAAGATGGCCGACTCGTTGGGGTGGTTCTTGGTGATGAGGCTTCGCAGGGCGCGGATCAGGGTTTCCTGCAGGGCCTCCACTGAGTTCACGTTCTCAATGCCAGAACGATCTGGAAGAATGGACAGCAAAGGTTAGTGTTAGGCTGGTGACAGAATACTGTGGAGACTGTGAATGAAAAAGCACAAAAAATGCTAGAAATGGGGTTCCACTGATGTATCAGTTAACTAACTCTGTTGTTGCCAACATGAGGGTTAGAACCCTAGTGCACTGGTGGTAGCCTTCAAAATTCTTAATCTTAATCTAATTCTTAAAAAGGAATGACAAGATATGAAAACCCACCTGCAGAGACCAGAACCACAGCAGTGAAGAGACTCATCTCCTCCTCACTGAGGCCCAGGTTGATGAGCTTCTCACTAAAGTCAAACATGGAGTTGAGGAGGTCGCTGGCCCCCATGGCTCTCAGAGTATCCACACTGTACTTCTTCCCACCCAGAAAGGTTACAGTGCGGTCCTTCACGTCGAAAAGAGAAGCAAAACGAACTACCAACACCTGCAGAACACAAACACTGCTCTGTCAGTCTGGGTACAACAACTGCTACTAGATTCTGTAAAAACTGAGAAATATCCTCATGGCACATGAGCTAGACAAATATGGCGTACCTCAAAGGTGCCAGCCTTCAGCAGGCTGACCTGGTCGTGCTGGGACAGATCTCTGAAGCCTGGGATCTTCTTGGCAAACTCCACCACCTCCCTGACAGCGGGGGTGAAGCTGTGGGAGAACTCCTCCCACACCTCGTGGCCAGATTTCTGAGGATCCACATGGGGAGACGTGTTCATCGGACAAACCTGAGGACAGGGAACAGGAATATAGTACTGTGTCTGGCTGGAAAAACATAGAACAGACTGCATATAACCTACAATAAATCTGTTTGCGTCACTATCATTAAAAATCGTACTGTATTTGGACAGTATCTCTGGTCCAAAGATCAAAGTTTGTAAAACTTAAATTCAGTCTAAATTGCCCCAATAAAAATTCCAGTCTATTAGAGTGTTTTAATGCAAAGAATAAAGGACAAGGTAGAGACCAAGGTGGCCAGAAACAAAAGTCCAAATACATCCATATAGTCCATGTCTGCTGAATGTGTAAATAGCCAACTGTTTGGGGGCAAACATGTAGTGTTGTCAGTCTGCCTGATCTGCCATGGTGACCATCATCATTCTTATTCATCTAACTGTATTTTAATTCATTTTATCTGTCCTTTTTCATTGACTTTAAATGGCATTTTATTTACTGATTTATTTTTTCCCCTCATTAAAGTGAATTAGCTTTGTGTTTAGTGCTATATAAGTGCCTCTCACTTCTTTTTATCTTACCAGATGCATCCTTTTGCCTTCTCTCCACTGGTGCCCATTGTAGGCTCCATTGATGGAGTCCTCTGAAGCTGGGGCTCTGAAAGCTCCATGTGTGTAGGCTGGACAGTGGCTGGCAGTGCTCCTGGACAGTCTGAAAGGGCAGTGGCTGGGGGTGATGTCATCTGGACCCTGAGGACCCAGGCTGGAGGAGGGGTCCTGAGCTGCCATGGTGACCATGTTATTGCGGTGGTTCCAGGCGTCCTGCCGCTCTTCTTTCCAACAGTTTGGGGTGTTTTGATCAGAGCCATTGTTCAGGGGGCCTGTGGTGGTTGGGGTCTCAGGTGTCAGGCTGCTCTGCTCCTGGTTGTACATGAAGGTCTCCTGGTGGGCCCTGGTCACTGAGCCAATCACCTCTTCCTCTCCGCTGTCAGACGCACTTGGTGAGGCCGAGCTGGGGCTGGTGTCCATTGCCACGGAGGGCTCAGGGTCCGAGCTGGAGTCTGATTGGCTGGAGCACGGTGATGAGGATGGAGAGCAGGAGGGGGCGGAGCCGGCGTCCTCTGAGGTAGGTTCTGTGGCGCTGGCTGGCAGCGGTTTGGCGATAGGTAGCGCCTGGCTGCTGTGCAGCTGGCTGTGCAGCTGGCTGTTGTTCATCATGTTGTTCATGGCACTCTGCATCTCCAGCAGCATGCGCTGTTTCTCCCGTTTAGGGATTCGGCCAAAACGCACAGCTGAACAGTAAAAAGAGGATCATTTCAGAAAAGTTCCCTTGCGTTATTTTTCAGGGTTGTATTACAAGTTAGACAGTAATGAGCAGTGTGACTAATTTAGATACAGTGGAATGCTGTTAGAAATCCTACCCACTTATTCTCTCACACTGAGCTGGGTTAGTTTGTTTCAAGTGATGCACTTAAGACATGACAAGCATCAGTTACACACTACTGAGGGGACATTCCATCATTTTTATCTCTATGGCCTGTGAAAACATCTTAGTTATGGCTGTATTAATAATAATAATATGCATTGATACATGCAAACAAATTCATTTTAAAAAACAGAAAATGATTATGTTCATTGTTACGGCATATTCTCTCACCCTGCCTATTTCCACAAAAGTAAAAAAAAAATATGTTTAGTAATATTGATTTGAATTTGAAAAATGTGTAGGATTTTTTCACCGTTTTTTTCATGTTTCATTAAAATATTTTGTGCGTATTTATTCAATATGTCTTATTTATTGAATTCATTTTGAACAATATCCATATCCCCAAACCACTGGAGTAATCATTTAAACAGAGTGTTTAAACTGTGTGGTAATTGTACAATAATAAACAATTTGCTAATTATTTGTAATTGTATACTTGATGTAACATATCAGCTGTATTCTTAATGACAAGGTATCAAGCTGTGGGTTAATCTACTGTTGGCTGATTATGTTGTAATTTACCAAAGCTTATTAGTATCTACAGCACAGGTAATGCTATGTGTTACATGAACAAATATATATTAATGTACATTTTCCCTGATTGAAACTAGCCTCGTTATGTCAATTTAACTGAGAAAAAAATTACATCAACCAGTATAAATGATCTGTTAATTCACAAAGCAGTCAAGCGAGACATCTACGCGATCGCAGCTCTTGAGAGACTGGATTAATGAGTGGAACTCTAATGAGCCTGACAGTAATTACAGCAGATACTCACAGTCTCTGGACATCCCCACCATCAGGCATTTCTTGAAGCGGCACTGCTGGCAGCGGTTCCTGTTGATCCTCATGATGGGGCAGCTCTCGTTCTTAAGGCACTTCTTATACTGGATGTTTTGTTGAATGCTCCTCCTGAAGAAGCCCTGTGTGTTCACAAAGACAAACAGCACAGTGTGATGACTAAGATCACACACATCATTGAGAGAGGAGGGGGATAACCATGTGTGAGAACAGATCAGTCTAGAATCAGTAGCGTCGTATTTGTGGTTCTTGCAGTTGTGAGTTTGGTAAAACAGCATAATACCGGCTAAGCAACAGGTCAGTCTAAAACATGTGTCTGTCTGTGTGTGTGTGTGTGTGTGTGTGTGTGTGTTCCTCCTCTAAGGCACACTGTGGTGTGTTTGTTACTGTACACTGCTCCCCACAGTTAACTAGGCCACACAGCAACGTGAAGTATGAGGGGCGGCTGATATAAATATGGGGGGGAGTGTACTAGTTTCACAGTCTCTGGCTGTAGCTGTACAGATGGCTGTGTCTGCAGTGACCCACTTCAACTCCAGTCCAAAGTCACATTGCTGTGTCGCAGTGAAAATGTTTCTGATTCAGTGTCTGCAGCATGCTTGCTGTGTCTGTGTGTGTGTGTGTGTGTGTGTGTGTGTGTGTGTGTGTGTGTGTGTGTGTGTGTGTGAGTGTGTGGGTGGTGTTGTTTCAGAGAGCTGCCCTCACCTTGCAGCCCTCGCAGGCGTGGACACCGTAATGGAAACCAGAGGCCACATCGCCACAGACCTTACACAGCAGCACCAGGCCATTGATTTCTGATTGATACAAAAACACAAGATTACAGTTCATCTGAAAAAGAAACACAATAACCACACTGTTAATTTATTTAGATTAATTTCCTACACTGCAGCCTCAGGTAATGTCCTCTTCATTGTTAATATGGGGAAGTTACATTCTATAATTCTCAAAAACTCTATTTTATAGACTATTTTAACTTGATACTGTATATTTACCAACACAAAAAGCTCATGTGAATTTATTATATCATTTAAAACACACTTTAAATGTAAGACATCACATAAGAAAACAGCTATTTCACATATTCACATAGATGAATATGAATTATCCCATAATTCAGATACAGAGAATTTTGTATTGAATTAATATAGGCCTCCACTGTTTATGGAACATTTCCAGAGTATAATTTTTTTTTTTTTTTTTTTAATGTGTTAATATTGAAGGGGAAATTTAACTGCATTTAGGCCAAAATTAATAAGTAAATTATTTTTTGTTATTTGTTTTGTTAATTTTAAAATTCTTGGCAGTGTGAGAGAGAGAAGGCTTTCAAGTAAATGAATACAGAAATGATCATGCCAAATAATTAACAAAAGTGTATTGGGTGGCTGCATTGCAGGGACCTGGGCTAATGACTTCATAACATCACACTGGAGGAACTTGTAAGATTTATAGTGAGTCGAAACAGTATTAATAGTTCTGAAAATATAGGGGATTGATTTTCATTGTACACTGAAATTAGCTGAAACCAGTAATGGAATCCTGGTTAGCTTAGACAAGTGATCAATATATATAAATTATATGGAATGTCATGTTAAATTTGAGTTTCTTAATTCCTGTAAAATGTAACTTTTTTTCTTTTCCAATGCAAGCAGCAATTAGTGAAAGTGTTTTCCCAATCAAGTGTGCTGACAAGATTAATGAATAAAAAGAGTGGCTGTCTTACTTGTGATGCCACATTTTGCAGAGGAGGAGCGTCCGGTCTTCTGAGCCCCTGGAAGGTTTTGGCCACTGGCAGGGAGTGTGGGGTCAGCTGGTTGACCCAGCTGGCGGTGGCTGGGTGAGGAGCCGTGAGGCGGGGAGGCCAACTGGTAGCTGCCATTGGAGGAGTCGCTGTGGCAGGACTCTGGACTGGAGGCAGAGCTAGATGAGCTGATGTAGGTTATTACACCTCCTGGTGTAAAAAGACAGAGACAAAATGGGCCATGATGACAGGGACTGCAGCAACAACTCCACACTGTGCAGGGATTGTGATGTGTCTGTTCTTTTCCTTAAAAGATAAGGCTGGTGATATTCTATATTTTTGTTACGGTCATACTAACATGCATTAAACGTGTATCTGAAGCCTGATTATTCCTCTGTGCCATACAGCTCCATTATTATCAAATACTACTAGAGCACCAAATACAGATTAATCACCTGAAAATAGTCCCCAACAAATGCACCATTTCCTACTGTTTGAGTGTAAAAAAAACTACTGTGATCAGCTGATTTAGAAAAACTGTTAAGCCTTTTTTATTTTATTTATTTATTTATTTTTACAAAAGAAACTATAAATTTGAAAGAAATCAGTAGAAACTATTGGGTTTGGGGCTGAGGGCTGCCAACAGGTTACAGAAGGCGACATCTTAGTCCTCTGTCTGCTGTAGCAGCTACAAATGCTCATGCTAAGGCCTTACCGTTTTCTCTCCTTCAAATGAAATGTAACTATCACCAGCTCCAGACAGTTTCTCTGTGGAGCCAACAAGCTTAACATAAAGAGGGCAGATCATAATACGACAACAGCTTCCTCAGCCAGTAAGAATCGAGCAGACAGGCTGCTGCTGCTGCTGCTGAGCCATTTTTTCCCCTCAACATAGGCTGACCTGATGTCTTCTCTGCCATTCTCAGTGATTAGGTAACAGCCATTACATAATGTCAGCTTCACAAGGGTGTGTGTAGTAGGTAGTCTGGCCTATCCCTGCAGCCATTCACATACACTGGTTCCATAACATACTTATATCCATACTCCATCCTTACATTTATGTTATTTTTCTTTTAATAAGTATTACCTATTACATAGTAGCACTGACACCAATGGGCTGAGAAAATTTGCCTGACTGTATATACATATTTTTCAAAGCAATTAAGGGGACCTCAGACATCAGTTCTGATCCAGTTTTAAGCCCAGCTCCACCAACTCACTGACATGGTATTTTGCAATAAACACCATACCCAACATTTCAAGAATATAACTAAGGACAGTCAGTTTGAAAATATGTTTTAACATATAGCATTTGAATAACATTCAAGTGTCAAGCGAGACAAAACAATATAGCAAAAGGCCCAGACATATTTTTCAGAATTAAACATTTGTCGATTACCATGAAAATTTCAGTGTAGAATCATTTCAACAAAACTGTCTCCTCTTCATTCAACATTTATCAGTCCTGCTTAGTATGTAACAATAATAGCATTTTTTTTATTTAAGTGACAAATTATGAGATTTTACTTTTAAGATAAAGTCGCCAAAATGTCTTGATCGGATTTATTCTATCCTAAATTGGCCAAGCGGGGGGGGGCTGCGTTCAAGTCTTATGGGAAATGTCGACTCTTCAACATTTGCAGGTCAACGTGAAACCTGTTGATGTAGTTAAGACCAAATAATGTCCAGATATCAGATTCTCGGAGCTGCGGTTATGAAACTGTATATTAAATAGTGTTTAGTTTTTCGCTGAGGTAATGTACCACTTTGGCGGAGTAATATTTCACCAAATGAATAAAGTCGACATCAAAACCAGAGTTTCCATTACGTGTCAACACATTACAATTAAATTCGACGTAATTTCTATAAATACTTTTCAGCAAAAGGGTAGTGTGTGTATTACATGGGTGTTGAATGCACTATAACTTTCGACGTTTTTTCAACACGCCCCCACGTGGAGCAAGCATGTTCTTTCCCCGGGAAAACTGGGTCACCGCAAGCTGCTGTGAGATGCCTCACGTGTATCCGCGTTGGGACCCCACACCATCTTGCTGGGAGGAATTATGCAATGGCTACGTCACTGCGCCACTCGGCCAATAGGCGCCGACGCACGAGGAGCGTAAACACAGGTGCACATGGCTAGGATGACGGGTACATGTGAGGAGAGACGACTGCAGTGCCGCTGAAGCCAACTACTTGGGTAATAACAACAGCACACTGGCACTCCTAACCCAGTTTAATGTTAACACACCAGGACCTTTAGCATTTTAAAGTGCTTCTTTAGAACATAACGACTTAAAATGCTAAAACAGGAAGTGCCCTGATTATGCTAGTCGTGCCACCTCGACTAAACCTAGTTTAACTGACCTAATGGCAGGATGTGACCACAATATCAAGCCCACTGCATACGGCTGCACCTCGAAGTCATTTAAATAGAGTTTAAAGCACACTTACCAGCTTTGGTCGAGTCCATATCCTATGAGTTTGGGGGTTTTCCTCCTCCTCTGCTACCTCAGTGCAGAAGCCGTTTTTCTGTTTTAGTGTTCAGCAACTGAAAAGTCGCTGAATGTTCCCGGTTGAGAAACTGGCTGTAAAAGCTACAACATTTAAATGAGCGTCACTTAGACCTGATAAAGACCGTAAAAGCCACGGTCGGTTGTTGTCAGTGTCAGTCAGACTAGCGAAAGACACAGTTTCACAGGAAAAAAAATCTCACATGTCAAACCGAAGCAGCAAGTTTTCAGAGGCTGGTTTAAACGACACCGAAAGGGCAGTTTTCTCGGCCTTGGAGGCGGTGCTCGCTTCCTCCGACGAAAAAAGCCGCAGCTCGTTCTGTTTTCAGTGTAACTAGGTTACATCAAGAAATATGCCGTATTCCATTCAAAGGTGATGCGTTGAGGGCGCAGTTCTAATGATATGGAGGACTGGCTTTGCAGTGACTGTTTCGAGTAGCGATCAGTGTGCAACCATGTGACCCAGTTCATCGGCTCCTCCTTCCCTACAGTCCCTGCACTGGTGTCAATGTAACCCACTGACATACTTTCACCAGTCAAAGTGAACAAAGACACTTGGCTAGCACATACTGTGTCCAAAAAGTGCGTGTTGCAACATTGTAATTACGGTACTTATCATATTTTGGTGTGGATCCAGATTTGTTCATGTGCTTTTTTATGAAAGGAGGGCAAAGGTTAAAACAGTAGTATTGTAGTATTTGGCATTTATATGCCAGATACATTTTTGCCAACATAAAATACTGAGATATTTGCTCCATTTTAAACTAATATTTCAGTTTTAAACCTTTTTCAAAGGTCAACAGGTAGCTGTTGAATTTAACATTACATTTTACAATATGATTTCCTGCAGTAGAATGCTGTTCAGAGCATTTTTTCTACACAGCAGGGTATGGGGACTGTATGAAAACTATTATTATTACTATTACTACAACAACTACTACTACTACTACTACCGTGGTACCCTATTTTTAGACTGCTGCCGTCCATTTTGATTCACCATAACAAGAAGATCCAGTTGCATCGGATCGAGCTACTCTCAGCAAAGGTGTCATTTGTCATCACAGATAGTTAATGTCAGAGTCGAGAAACACAATATGTGTTGATCTTATTGGTGTTTATGGATTGTTCATTGTCTTAAGCAAAGAATACTGTCCTTAGCCTATATTGTTACTCCTGTATTCTCCATGGTAACACAAAGCAGACCTGCAGTAAGTACTGTATAAAGTTAATTGTTGCCCAGTGTTCACAAGCACACTTTTATCATCCATAATGTCTGGTCATATGCTTTTTTTTTTTTTTTTTTCAAAGATAAAGAGTGGCTAAAATATTTTGTACACGAGACATACATTTGGTAACTGCTAATTTCAGTTATAATGTCCATACTGGTGGCACTCATTGCAAAAGTTCATGTTCGTGTAAGATATTAAATGTTTGGCCACATCATCTTAAACCCTTTATGCTATACTCCAGTACCTGTGAGCCTCGGGTCTGTTGTTTTGGAAGAGAGGCCAGTAATAGACATGAATTTGAAGATTAGAGAATTCAAAACACCTCCTCATTGCATGGGTCAACAAAATATGGTGCAATAGCTGCCTGATGCTATCAAAACTGAGACAGAATTTAACTTTAAATTATTTGTAACTTTAGTTTCACTTAGTTTCAAGTCCACGTTGTGAACTCTGCAGCTCTGCCAACAATTCTGGTCTGCTCATGAAACAATGTAAACAGTTCTCTTGGTACATTTTAAAGTGTAACCAGTTTGTCAAAACATGACTTCTTGTTTGTTCCCAGAGGAGCACACCAAGCCAGGGGAATGTTTTTTTTCTCCTGTGACCTAAATTCGAAGCACAACATATTAAAGCACACTAAAAAGAAGATTAATAACCCCACACACAGATACATAACTGAAATACAACATTATGGATTGAATCTCTCTGTTTATGCAGATTATCATTCTAGATTAGCCATTTGCTTGAATTTGCCTCAATGACAAAATAATATGTTTTCCATTCTGTTAAGTGGTGTTAATTTTTAATTTTAACTGGAACTGCAAATTAAGACAATATTTAAATTTCTTTGTTTATTTTCCAGTATTCAAATGCTGATCACTGCTGCTGCTAAAGAGATCTCTGAGGTCCGTCTATGAAAAATCTTTAATGAAGACCAGAGTCAGATTAGGCTGTACAGGTCAGTAAACATTATGACTCAAAGCACCAGGCTTCTTTATACCTGTGTTCTCCTGAAGATTCATCTCTTCACTTGACTTACCTTCCTACTACAGAAAACAGGCTTCGAATATTGTTTTGTGTCATTTATGATCACAAATACAAGAAATTCAAAAGTCATGTTTTTAACATAAGTGCAAACATTATAAAGACACTTTCAGCGAGTAAAATGACTGACCTGGATAACAGTAGTGAATCCAGAAGTGCATTCATACATAATGTTTCCGCTTGTGAAGAAAACATTTAAATGAGAAGTTTCTCTATAAAAAAAGATATGAGCGTGGATGGTATGAATTTTTAAGATACCAGAAATAAAGACAATAATACATTGTACAAAACATTAGATTACACCTGAGTGTGTCTATGCTTGAGCACTATAATTTGATTTATTACGGCTTCAGTAGGAGAATTGGCTGTCCTCTGCAAGTAGTGACATGTTGTAATGCTGGTATTGAATAAACTATTTTGGCATGATTAGATTAAACAAGCAGCTATTTTTTCCAGCCTTTTCAGACTCCATTTATATTGCATATTTGCTATAGTGTCTTGATATCCCTAACGTTGGAGATGTACTAAAGCTGAGGTGTGAACTGTGTAGACTTCCACATCATTAGCAGTGAGCTTAGATAAAATGTCAGACTTTTCTGAAGAGAGCTGTTTAGGGCTTAGCTGTCTTCTTAGCTGTCATTACTATACCTTTAATAGATATTTTCCTTCTTTGTTTAAAATCGCTCTTCTTTGAACCCATGTCATCTTCTCATTATATCTAGCAACTAATTAGAGCAGCTTTAAATATCTGAAATTCAAATGTTATGCTCGGCAGGGTTACAGAGCATTTCAAACATTGTGTAGTGCATCAATAAACCCCAGTAAAATATTCACCAAAATATTGCTTTGAAACCTAATCAATAACAGTTCTTTCCTTTAACCTAATGAAAGCATTCACTGAGCGGTGCACAGTAATATGTGTTCAGTAGTTGGTATTATTATATGGATCATGTGAGATAATTTTGCAAACCAGTGTTTGACAGTGGATACTGTTTGAATGATACATAGCAGACTAGTGGATCCAGTTCTAAGACTTTCATGTCATGTCACTCTCCCCCCACACTAAATTCTTACTGGGTTAACATGACACAAAAATGCTTCCCTCCTCTCTCTGTCCAAACAGCAAGCAGGAGTTGGCCAAAGGCTCCACACAAAGATGGCCCACCAGACATTTCCCATAGCACTCTCAATCCCAGATAATGTTTCATCACAACAATGAAACCTTTCAGAAGTAAGCAATCCCACATTCTCCGCTTTCTCTCTTTGGGATTTTTACAGAGCAGGTCAGGAATTACTGCTTCCCCATGGACTAATGTACGGACAGACAATGGACTGGGAGTAATGTGAGAGATGGCCATTGTTTTCACTCCACCCTTCCTATGTTCTCCTTTGACCCGAACACTCTAGCTCAGGGAAAATGCTATTTTAACTAAGGACAGAAATATGTTGTCACTATGACCCATTTAATTAATTTAACAGTAGTTAACATAAAGTGTGATATTTATGATGACACTAAACAACTAAAAATTGTTACACATAAAAATGAATTCTTTCTAATTATAAGAAAGAAAATGTTCAAAATATCATTGTTGTATGGTTACAGTGCTTCAGAAAGTATTCAGACTCTTCACATTTTGCACATGTTTGTTTTGTAGTTTTATTTTAAATGGATAAAACTGCATTTTTGCGTCAATCTACAGTCAACAACCATGAACAACCAAGAAACCAAGTGAAAACATGTTTTTAGGAAATTTTATAAATGTATGAAAAATCAAAAACTGAAATCTCTTTATAAAAGTGATCAGAGCCTTTGTTGTGGAGCTCTGAGAATCTGATTGGAGTCTACCTGTAACATAAGGAATAGAATTGATTGGACATAGTTTAGAAAGGCACACACCTGCGTAGGTCCCTCAATTCACACTACATGTCCAAACAAAATCAAAGCCACAAACACCCTCTCTGTAGACCTCAGTGATAAACGTGTGGTGTGGTATAGATCAAGGGTAATAAACCTCACCAATAATGAAATGTTTAAAACCACCACAACTCTTCCTAGAGTTGGCTGTCCAGTCAAAATGACCAACCAGACAAGAAGGGCCTTTGTCACTCTAACATAGTCACTGTGAGAGAGCAGTCCTCTGCAGAGATGGGAGAACCTGCAGGTAGAGTGGTTAGATGGAAGCCATGTTGAGTAAAAAGCCAATGACAGCCCACTTGGAGTTTGACAAACAGCATTTAAAAGACTATGAGAGTATGAGGGAAATGATGTGGTGGTGCTGTTTGTAGCATATGACCAATCCCAAAGGACAGATCTGTTGGCCTGAATGAGCAAGTGCGACAAATATGAAGACATTAAACACATCTCCAAGCTAAAAGTAACACTGCAGAAGCTGCCAAATGCAGCTAACAGCTAGCAAAAAGGGCTGATTGTGTGAATGTCTAAATTAAGGATTATAATATCATTGCCCCATCATTAGGTCATAAGTAGATCTAACTATAATTACATATGTGTATTGCATTAAATTAATATATTGCTTAGTTATGACAATTTTAGCCTCAAAAGGTAAATATAAACATTTTTAACTAGGCTTACTCTCATGTCTTTTAAGCAGCAAGTGCAAGACTTTAGTGCTTCAATCAGTGTCTGTTGTAGGATAATATCAGTATGGGGCGGCTGTGGCTCAGGAGGTAGAGCAGTTGCCCACCAGTCATAAGGTTGGTGGTTTGATTCCTGGCTCCTCCAGTCCTCATGCCGAAGTATCCTTGGGCAAGATACTAAACCCCAAATTGCCTCTGGTGTGTGAATGTGAATTAGAAAGCATTTTGTGTAGATCAAGTGCTGTGTGAATGGGTAAATGTTACCTGTAGTGTGAAGCGCTTTGAGTGGTCGAAAAGACAAGAAAAGCGTTATATAAGTACAGTCCTTTTACCATTTATATAAAAGCGCACTGAAATTGCTTGCAGCCAACAGTAGAAAAAAAGAAATGACAAGGACAGGAGGGGGGCTTCATACAGAGGAGAACATTCCTGCTGAGGAGCTGGCCCAGTGCAATAATGAAGGTTGCCCATTGGCATATACTGTACATAGACACTGCATTGATTTCTTTGGCCCATTGCTGCAATACATCATTGTATCTGCCATATTGCACCAGTCAAGACTGGCCTGTAAAGTAATACAAGTAAAACTGGATGTGCAGTTTTTTTTTTTTAGATAAAAATCACTATAATGTTTACATTTCTCAGCCGAGTTCAACAATCCCTTTTTTGCATTTTCACAAAAGGTTCACATATCTGAGACTGTGTCTCTTGCCTCCCTGGGATAATCCAGTCCAGTCCACTGTAAGTTAAGTTTCCTTTAACTTTCCCCTTAACCGTTGAACCTTAACCTACCCACAGATTTTCAATGATGTTCAAGTCAGGGGACTTCAAGGGCAGATTTGAGGTTGAATGGTAGATTTTGACGTCTGCTTTGGATCATTGTCTTGTTGTAGAGGCCAACCTCATTCAATAACCAATGATGTAATGACTGCTGAATGGTGTAATTAGTCTATAGGATGCTTGAGAATACAGATAAAGTTGTTTTCTGCTTATTATTCCTCTTTGGACCCTGATGAGGGCATAAGCCAAAAATGTTGGCTTTGATTCAACATTATGTTGTTTAAATACAGAAAAGGAAAAGAGCAAGTCTGTGTGTGGTCCTCCTCCTCCAAATAATCAAGAGTTCCAAGGCTGCCAGCATCAACACAAATCTGATGGGGCTGATTTTTTTCTTATATGCTTTTTTTTTAATAGAATAATATTTATTATATAAATAATAATAGAGTTTCTTACATAAATAAAAATAAAAAAATATATATATATATATATATAAGGTTTCCTACAACTGACTTTTTATACACTGGGTTTGTGCAAGCAACACTACACAATGCACCGCCACACCTGTGTCAGCCAAGCCTTGCTTTGCCTATCTGCCAAGGAGATGGGCAGTTTTGTGTTTGCTGCACGGATGTATTTAATTCTTTTCACTTAAGTAATCTACAAAATATGTAATTTAGCACTGTCCCCTCACAGCAGTTCGAGCCCCAGTTCACCTGGGGATTTTCTGTGTGGAGTCTGCATGTCTCTGGGTTCTCCAGCTTCCTCACAGTCCAAAGACATGCAGGTTAATTAGTGACTCTAAATTGCCCATAGGTGTGAATGTGAATATATATAGTATGTCTGCCCGGTTGTACCTGAACATTTCACTCTTTGTGTGGCTGTCTTGGATTATTGTATACACAGAAGATTCTCATTCAGACCGACACAGAGCTCACCCTGGATGAATGTAACGTCTGCTGTGAAAAACACAGGTGGTTTTGGTGCTGAGGACCAGTGGTTGTGATGTGCCTCAAACAGAGTAGAGGCACAATGTTGGTTTTGGTCTTTTCACAGATTTGCTGACAACGAGAAAACTAGAAAACAACCAGCCTTGTCTTTTAGTTTACTGAGCTGGTAATAGCCCTTGTTACACAACAGTCTTAAAAACCTCACAACCAAACACCTCTAAGATTACAACTTTCCCAGACTACACATGCCCTCACATCCTCCCCCCAAACAGCTTGGACCACCTACACTAGTATGAGAAACAGTGGTGTATGAGTGCACTGCTTCCTAATGGTTGAATCAATGGAAAACACAAAGATTCCTTTCTTTTCAAAAGCTTAATAATAATATTTAGGCAACTTGTTCCACAGCACAGGGCAGGTCATTATATTTAATATAAGGCAGTCACCATTGTGTGAAGCATGGCAGTTTGAAAAGAAAAGTCTCAGTGCTGTGCATGTCTTGATGCTGTTATACATCACTGTGTCCTACACTGCCTTTGTAACACCTTAAAAATGACTTAGGTTTTAGAAATGGGTCAGTAGTTCTAAAGAACAAAAGGGTCCAGATTGAGTTTCCTTAAGTGGTAGTGCTACGGCATGCTAACGCCTGGAGGGGAATCAGCAGGAGTTAGTGCCAATAAATGTGATTTTAGTGCCCAGTGTCCCAGGCAGTGAGACGGGGATCATTTCAAGTACACACAATGAGGTTTTCATGCGAACGATATTCCTCTCTGTGTAATTGGTTGGAAGCAGCTCAGTATGGCAGGTCACAGACAGCAGGGTAGATTTGGAGTTTGATGCCCTAGTTTTTTTTTTTCTTTTGAACATCACATGTATGAGGTGAGACTTCAGGGGCATAGTTGGACTTAGATTTAGATAACTATCTCCAGTTCTGAAAATTTGGTGCAATTATGTATAAACATAGAGTTACCGTGTAGTGAAGTGTAGATCCACTGAAGTTCATTTGTTTGGCATTGACTTAATGAACTGAATGTACTCACTGGGACAGAGAGGAGTTATTGTTAAAATTCTCTCATCGGTTATTCGGTTATATAATTGGAACTACTGGAAACTGTTATAATGATGAATTTTATGGTCACCTCTGACATTTTAGTTAAAACAATATACGCTCAGTAGTGAAAACCACTTGAGTTTGGAGTGCTTCTGTGGTCATGTTTTTAGATACAAATTTCCACCATTCACAGATGGTAGATGAACAAATTACTGTAGATACAGTATTGTTATCATAATCATAAGGGGGGTGGCTGACTGCAGTTCAGAGTCCACAAATAACTCTATCTGTGTCTTAGCCTCACATACATTTAAGAATGACAGGTCATTTGTTACCATGGAAGTAGTGGTTGAAAATAAAATACGTTATCTATCAGAAACAAAGAGCTTTGACAGTATACAGTACTGTGCTAAAGTTTCAGCACTTCAGACCTCTAAATTCTTATCCATCATGTAGCACCATCAAGAGAGCGTTTGATGGGTCCCAAATTCATTCTGCAGCATGACAATGTTCCCAAACGTACAGCCAGAGTCAGAAATAACTAAATCATCTTTTCAAGATGCTTAGAGCAACCTACCTGCAAAGTACCTTGGTATTACCAAATACTAATTTAGGTTTTTGTTAACTGCACTTTGGTATGAAGTTAGTGGATAAATAAAAACTAAACTTAGTGTCTAAAACTTTTGCACAGTATACAGTCCAGTCTGTATGGATTTTGGACAGTTACATATTTATTTTTAGTGGATTCCCTTTGTAGATGGAGGAGGGATTTTCAGTCAAAAATGTGCAACTTAACATAATTTCTGACCATTATTGTTGTCACATGTGTACAGAACTTTGGAAAGCAAAACCCAAAAGGCAAAACTTGCTAAAGTCATTCACTGGGGACCAACTACAATCATCAGACCACAATGATTATTATATTTGCTGACCACAATGATTTTCCATTTATTTGGCTTGGGTGAGTTACTGTCTTATGATGTTTGAGAAAACCTTGTTGTTGTTCTTCAGGCTTCTGCACAGTCAATTTGAGATAGCATAATAGACACTGCATTTAAGTGCCGAGTCTCAGATTTAATTTGAGCAGGTATACATCAATATTGAAAGAACTGTGTGGGAGATAGAGCTCTTTAACACAGAGTGCCAAAGTTTAGGTTTCAAAAGTAACTGGACAAAATCCACATGATGTCAAACAAAGTCATCACTGCAGATTAAAATGTTCAGATGAGAAGACGACTGTCATTGTGAGCATTGATCAGAATGCACTAAATTAGATCCATGACAATCTCTGAACAAAGGTTATTGAAAGGGAGAACAAAACATATGGGCTGTTGAATCTGAAAGAAAACAAATATAAGATTACAATAAGTCAAATCAGTCTCACATGTCCATCTTAAAGAAATGAGAAAGTTCTTAGATAAACTTATATGGATATAGGATAAGAACTAAAGAGAGAGATAAAATCCTCCTACTAGAACTGCCGCCCGGTGTGATAGCAAGTGAATGAGTGTGAGGGAGTGCAGTCTTGAAATAAGGAGCGATCAGGTGTACTTAATCAACAACTCCATCTCAATTTATTTGAATTTAAACTCTCAGCTCTGTATCAAACCTGAGCTTTGTATAAACTCTTGTGAATGAACTAACCTAGAAATGACAGCTGCTAAGAAGCAGTTAGTAGTGTCCATTTCCTTTGAACACATGCATTATTGTGAAAAGGCTGGATTATAGAGTTTTCTATACTGGAATTTAACTACTCAAATTGAAGCTGAGACTTGGCACTTGAAATATCCACCTATTTCATTTCAAATTGAATGTGCTGAACAGAGCCTGAAGAACAAAAGATATCAACTGTCCAAATACTTACATAGACTGCTATACGTCATGGACATTAACTGTACTGGCTGTAATGCATGGCTAGATAACTGAAGTAGTTTAATTAAACATAATGCCAAGAATATGCAGTGGAGCACTGCATATCAATAAAGTTAAAATACACTTGATTACAGCATGCTGACTTGCATTTTACATCTAATGTCAGTTTTATGACTTAGCATTGAGTAAAGTTTACATACATGATGGGAAGGTAAGATAAATGTACAATGAGTAGTTACTTGTAGACTTGCAGTTGTGTCTTTTTCATCTTGCATTTGTTTGTCCCAGTCTGATTACTAGGTTATGTTCTCACCTATTTAAATTATTGGAGAAGGACAGCTTTAATCATATTTATGGGGAAAGATGAATGATTCTGTGCTGTTATTCATTTGCCACTTCATTTGACTTACCGACTTACTTACACACCCACAGAAGTGTTTTCAGTTAGGGATGAATATTCTAATGAATGAAACAGACACCAGACAGAATTAACACCATAAAAAGGGCTGTTTATTTGTTTAAATGTACAGTCGTGCTCTAGCGATAGCGGTGCAGCTGCAGGGTGTTGCGCCTCTTCCAGGCAGCGCGACGAGAGCCTCCGATGGTCAGGTGGAACTTGTGGCCCTTGCCCAGGCCACGGCTCTTCTTTCCTGCAGAAGTCAGGCCACGCATCTCTCTGTGCTTGTGCACAGCCTTTGTGATCCATTGGGTGTCTGGGTTGCGTCTGATGGCCTTGTGGAAGGGGTCGATCAGAATCACTTCGAAGAACTTGTAGGTCGAGTCCTCGCCCACCCAGTAGGAGTTCAGCACTCGCAGGGCTCCGCAGTGACGGCCAGCACGCTCCTACGATATAAAAATATTTTAAAATCAACCCTGTGTAATAATTACAAAAATAGACACAAATGAGGTAGTATAGCTTATGTGTCTTTAAGCTTCAAAAGCTACTTTGTACTTTGGCGGCTCCCAGTGGCAGCAAGAAATTTGAATTTCAACACCCAGAAATCCTATGAAGGTGACACCACTGCAGGCACTCATTTACCAACACTGTGGGTCTGTGATGTTTACTACTGAGAAGGAGAAACCTTAAACTCCACCTTGAATTTCAATGTATTAATTCAAGCAAGTATGTTCAGTGGTGACCAGGCACTTTTTGATATTGCTTATGTGAACTAAACTGATGACATTCTTCTTCAGTGTCTAATCTCATCATGGAAAGCTGAAAATGTCTGGCTTGAAAACCCTCAGCTGTTCCATCCTTACAGGATGCATCGTTCTGGTTCAGGATCAGAACCAGGCTTTTTACTGGGGTTGATTCCATGGTCAATTTGTAGAGGCTGCTCATTTATTTTTAAATACAATATCACAAGTAAGGGCCAGTCCAAACAACAACAAATGTTGTAGACTTTGGTCTAATGGCATCAGGGAAGCTAAAATTTTCAAGTCCTAACTTCAACTCTCATCAAAAACTGTGCAAACAACCCAACTGTCCTCTAAAGTCTAAGAGCTATCTCTCAAACATTTTATAAAAATGTATGGACTATTGTGCTGCACTTGTTAAGTCTTCCCAAGTAGCCTGAACAGTAAGATGGGGGATGCATCTTTCTGACAGAGGACCACTGCAGCCACATGTATGTGACAATACCACTCTCATACAGTCTGTATGCATAAAAAAATGGCAAAAAATAGATAATGTCCACCAATTTCAGCCTTTTGGTGGTAGGTATTGTCTTATAGCAAGAAATGGGTGTAACATTAACAAGGATTTATTCCCAATTAAGTTTCCTCAGTAATTCCTGTCAGTGAGAAAACATGTACAGTATCAATTTTCAACTGGTTCAACTAAATACTATACATTAACTACATATTTAGCTACACATGTGTTGAAAGCCCTGAATCCACTTCAAAAAATAATCCAATTTTCTGTCAACTAAATCATCAGCTGCAGTCCTACGAGCAAACATCTCAGTTTTGGTGTTTGCAGTCCATAACAAATCAAACCAAAACGTCCAATTTTCACTTCTGGGCATTTACAAATCCAAACAGGTATGCTGCATTTAATGTAAATACTGCATATGCTGCTACATACAAAACTAAGCATGATATGACCCTCTGGCCAATGTGTGTGCTGTACACAGCAGTTTGGATTAACAGAAGGTACAGGAGGCAGGTGCTCTAACATGAGCAAATGTATCTAAGGTTTACAGAGTGAGAGTCAGAGCACCAATCAAAACTGACTGCCCCTTTCCCACACACAGAATTATTTAATTAATCATGACAAATGAGCCACCATTTACAGTTGTTAAAGTGATGCTTCCTCTTGGATTCCAACATTTGCAATGCTCTCCACAATGGCATCGAGTATCCAGAGTTCATCTGTAGCACTGTCAAACTTTGGCAAAAACATAACCTACTTCTGGCTTTAACACCACAATCTAATTAGTGAAGATGTACATACCTCAGCAGTGGACTGCAAACTGCGGGCAAACTTGATCTGGTTGACACCATGGTGGACTGGCTTGCCATAGGTAGCACCCTTGGGCACAGGGCGTTTACGGCCTCCACGGCGTACACGGATGCGGTAAATTACATAGCCTGTTTCAATCAAACAAAACAGGATAAGATGAGATCAGATCACACATGTGCAAAGTGTAAGTGGGACAATCTCTGGACTCAGCACTCACCCTGCTTAGCCTTGTAACCCAGCCTACGGGCCTTGTCAGGTCTGGTGGGTCTAGGAGCACGGTGGAGGTTGGACAGCTGACGGTACTGCCAGCAGCGGACACGGAGCAGGAAGCGCATCACATCAGACTGCTTCTTGCGCCATAACTCCTGCATATACCTATATGCTCCCATGTTGACTTATCTGTGGAAAAGAGAGAGTCTTATAAGTTAACACGTCTTTGATGATAATACCCAGCTCTTTAATGTCTAATAATACTATGCAATCAAGAGAATCACTACACAGGATTAACACTGGACAACATGCAGCCTGCATCTACAGCCCCAACTTAATAAGATGACACTGCCAACCTCAACAATATTTACAGAAATTTTACTCAAGTCTATTTCAGCCATGTACCATTTGATGGCTTACAAGTTCTCTCAACAAAACACTAGCTCCAGGTTTAAAGTCAGTTTGCTGACTAGTAGATTTAAGTCAAATTAAAACTTGTAACCTTAAGTCTGGAGGGTTGAAGCCATTCCGTTCAACTGTTTCCAGACAACCGTGATTACACTTCACCACACTGAGGACTTAATACGCGTCTAACACATTGTATGGCGGCGCAAATGTCCAATATTTAAGATTACGCTGCAAACACACAAAGTGTAGAAGTACAGTAGTCCATGTGCATTAGAAAGCCGACTATCAGTTCACCCAGCATGCTAATGTTAGCCGCATAGCCCGTTACTCCTCACTTCTCCGGAATGTTGTGACATTTACCACATTAACAACAAACTACATGTACCAATTTTAATTGGGTTGAATCGCGAAAACCCTTTATTTTACTTAACCGCGAGGCCATCATGGCAACAACACGTTAGCTTTCCGCTACGGCCAGCAGAGTCGGACCGGACCAACTGCATCTCAGCACCGTTAAAACAGAGCTATAATCTGCGTTTTCTATTATATTTG
Source organism: Lates calcarifer (assembly GCF_001640805.2). Classification (NCBI taxonomy): domain Eukaryota; kingdom Metazoa; phylum Chordata; class Actinopteri; family Centropomidae; genus Lates; species Lates calcarifer. Next base: position 2,117,705 of record NC_066835.1, read on the forward strand.
TCAATAAATAATCAAGGCGTATGGCTAACTAATATGTCGCTTAACAATATCCCGTTTCAAACAGACAGATGAAGTACTACAAAAGAAGATTTTAATGGATTGCATTTTGTATAAAGGCATAGAAATACTCGCTTACATGATGGCGTACCAGCCGGAAAGAGAGAGCATAGGTTCCCAGCATGCCTTATGAAAACGGCAGTGACGCATTTCCGCTGTTGTGCTCATGGGAAATGTATTCTTAGCCTGTGTGTTTTGTGTTTTGTTTTTTATTTTCCGCACTTTCGACATTGCTTTGCTGGTAATTAGTAATTTCGAGAATCAAACGCGCGTTCTCTTTCAAATTTAGAAAGAAGAAAAATAATTCAATAACATATAGTGACACAATAGAGTTTAGAGAAAAAATAAGTTCAATCGCTATTGTTTGTACGTGAAAAAATCGCAAATACAGTTTTATAAAATCAAGAGAATTAATACTATGTGCATGTAAATATTATGTCACGACTGATTGATACTATACTTACAAAACATATTGTATAGCACAATATTATTACGAATTAAAACAAAAGAATTGTAGTATTATTATAATGAATACCGCCAATCACACATGCGCAGTAACAGCATAAGTCTTGTCAAAGTGCTAGCAGGACAGAATGGATGCTCTGGTTGTGATGCTACATACTTGATAAGCAGACAGTTATACTCCTGATTCAAGTAAGGAACCTTATCTGAATGTACCGGTACAGAACAAGGAGTGTGTTCGCAGCTGGACTGTTACTTCGTGTTTTTACGACGATGCTACGGTTAACCTGTTAGCTAGCTAGGCTAACAACAAAATGCTGACATAGCCAGTCAGTGCTACAGATACAGTCAGAGTTGTTTTCGGGTACTCTTTGTTAGTGTTAAAATATTACTGCATGTCTGATATATGTCAGGTGGGACTATAAACAAAGTAACGTTTTGTCTTTGTGGACTGTAGGCTCGAAATGGGAAAAGGTTGTAAAGTTGTGGTGTGTGGACAGGCAGCAGTTGGAAAAACTGCCATTTTGGAGCAGCTGCTGTATGGAAATCACGCTGTAGGTAAGAAATGCACCTGGAGCGACTCGAGAAAATAGTATATGTATATAAATATGTAAATGAGGGAGATTTACCTGGGGCTGTTATGCTGTTCAGAGCTTTCCATGATGATTTTATTGCTGTTTCAGAGAATAATTCAGCTGCAATGCTATTCTATTCCTGTGATTATGTTTGGTTGAAAGTCTGTTTACTGAATTTGTTGTGTTGTCTGTCCAGGCTCTGAGTCCAGTGAGACGCAGGAGGATGTGTATGTGGCCTCAGTGGAAACTGACCGTGGTGTGAAGGAACAGTTGAGGCTCTATGACACCAAGGGCCTCCACGAGGGACAAGACCTCCCCAAGCACTACTACTCAGTGGCAGACGGTTTTGTACTCGTCTACAGCGTCGACAGCTTAGAGTCTTTCAAGAGGGTGGATGTTCTGAAGAAGGAAATAGAGAAATCGAGAGATAAAAAAGAGGTGCAACCAGTTCAAAGTCCTCTTTAGTAACCATTCCTAATATGTGCTGTTAACATCCTTGCAGAGAAAGTTTCACTCCTGCTCCAGCTCAAAATGTATTGCTGTGTATTATATTTTCAAATGTCCATACCTTACCATCATTTAAGACATATGAAACATTTACAAATACCTACTCCCTTCTCCCTACATTTCCAAAGCTGCACAGTCTTCCCTCTGTGGCAGTGAATGGTGTAAACAGAACAGAATTCAGACTGAAATTGGGAATTGAGATGCTAAATAAAGATATGTCAGGACCAAGGTTATTAGTTTGGGAAGTTATAATTCACTTGCATTAATGTGGGTGAATTGTCTTGGCATGTAGTCCCTATAAATAGTAATCCTGTTTACAGTCAACCTGAGAATGTGCAAGTAGCAGGGGTGCTGAAAACTTGTAGCCACAATGTCATAATGGCTGATATACTTATGGCCATGGTCAGTATTTAGACATAAAGCAATTTACTGGAAACCTAGTCAAATAATTTAAAGGGAAATTTGTGCATTTGTATTAAATCTGTAAGTATTAGTAACAAAGTTCCCTCTAAGCTGCTCCTGCTTTCTCTGTGCACAGCAAAACTATGTAGCACATATAATTACAGTGTGCGACAGTGTGCACATCTGATGTTGCTCACAGTGGTCCAAGGAAGTCTCAGGGAGTTTGTGTGCATGCTCAGACACATGAAAAATTAGGGGGAACATTGATTAGTACGTATATTTATGTATCAACCAAACCAGACCATGAAAAGAGACTCTGCTCACCTGTTTGATTAATTTTTTATTGTTATTATTTTTTTGCATTTGAGCCCGATAAACCTTTGCACTAGTCATTAAACAGCTATAAACACAAAACCAACAGAGAGTAATAAGGTTTACATTATCCAGTGGCTTTTAAAATGGTAGATGCTAAGAAGTTGGATTTATTTTGTTTAGCTTTTGGAACAGTTTCTTCAATTTATGTGAAAATATTAATTTCACCAAATATGTAGATACACTGATTTAACAGCTGCACTGACTGAAAAGCAAGGCAATGCTGCAACTAAATAATTAATGTATTATTGAGTTATGTTTTCTCCATATAGGAAGGTGCATAATGTACCATCTTGAATCTTTAAAAAAAGACTTGGATTTGCTTCAGGAGTGTCTGTTGTGTTCTCAGGTGACAGTCATAGTCCTGGGGAATAAGACAGACCTGCGGGAACGTCGTCAGGTGGACCATGAGGTGGCGCAGCAGTGGGCACGAGGTGAGAAGGTAAAGCTGTGGGAGGTGAGCGTCACTGAACGCAACTCACTGATTGAACCCTTCACACAGCTGACCAGCCGCCTCACCCAGCCTCAGAGCAAATCTTCCTTTCCCCTGCCAGGACGCAAAAGCAAGGGCACCCCGTCTAACGACATCTGAAACGCTGAAGACTCCTTCATTCCTCTCTGCTCCTGTTAATGAAAGGCTGCATTCACCTCATATGGAAACAACCAGCAGGACAACATGGATAAACCTTTAGCTTAGTAACATGACTTTAATTGCTACTGTATACATTTGACCATTTTACACACATTCATTCACTTTTATGCAATGTTAACATAATTGTGAAGGAACAGCTTAGCATTTTGGGAAGTTCAGTTATTGGCTTTCATTTTGAAAGTACTATACTAATATTGTGTCTGTGTGTTATATAGAGAGCTGGAGTCAGAATGTTTATCCTAGCATGAAGAGTGGAAGCAGAGGGCTAGCTACTGTCAACAATGAAAAAGTATGCTTTTCTAATTTTCACACATAATTACATGCTGGAATTTTGCCATGGCGCCCAACACTTATGTACAGCATGTCTGGTAGATAACGGATATATGAAACCTGGCAACATCAATCTGATGACAAGCCTTGGGAGAAACTGATAAAAACAAAAAACAAAGGAGAGATAAAAAGTTGTGGTTTTAGGAGGAGTTTTATGTTGTAGCTATTTATTGACAACCTGCAAATGTCGGCAATTGCTTTCTGGAATCTTGTCATCACAATGCAGTTGCCAAGTGTGGGCACAGTGCCCACACAGATACTGAAACCTCTGCTCACCAACCATATCTGGCAACTCAGGCTGTAGCTGAGGAACTGCACAGAAGTCCTGGCACATAGATAAGACAGAGAACTGTTGTTGTAAGCGTACACTTAGTGGACACTTTATTAGGTACACCTGTATAATCTATTGTAATTCAATGCTATAAACTCTGCCTTTACAAAGTTTATAATGTCCAGTTTTAACAACATTAATGTTCTAGGCATCCTCATAGGCTGAGCAGGTATATTGCATTAGACTGTATAGCTGTACCTAACAAAGTGGACACAGAGTATAACTTCCCCTAAAACCACTATTTTTTCCCCCTTACATTTCTGTTTATGTGCAGGCCAACCAAACATGATGTATGTTTATTAGAGAGCTGTAGAGGTGTTGGTGGGTGGATTTTTGAACTTTCAACGTGAACAAAGCTAGGCGTTTCCCTCCACTCTTTATGCCAAGCCAGGCTTAACAAGTCCTGACACCAGCTCCATACTTACCACACAGACATAAGTGTTATTGATCTAATCATCTCACTCACTAAGCTAAGTAAGTGCATTTGCAGAAATGTAGATCTTTTCAGTATGAGGATGCATGTTGTAGTTCATCTTTTACAACAAACCAAGTTCACATCTGGAATATCTCTAACCAGCGAATGAAAGCTTTTCCATACAGTATGCTTAACGGTTTGGTGTGCAGTCAGTCCTTTTTTCAAGGGAAAAAACAAAGCTTAGCATGAGCAAGCACTTTAGTACCAAAGATTTGAGATAACCCAAATACAGATCTTGTAGATGTACACATTTGAGTTGTGGCAGTGAAATTATACGCTATGCTCCAAGTCACTCCAAGTTAACGAATAAGTTCAGTTTTTCTTTTCAAGTCTATCTCATGTTAATATCAATACTCATGTGCCCACACGTATACATTTGAAGAGGAATGATTGAACGATTACAGCTACGTTTAATTCTACAAACATACAGGTGGACATGTGATTATTGTATTAAAACACACTTGAGAAATCTGAAACTGTTGAGACTCTCTGAGTTCTAGGATGTTAATTTCCCATCTGATGTGAATGCAGCATTAATTGTCCTCTGGCAGGACTCAGCTAGCCTTTGTCCAGTCCATTTCCTATATTAAATGCGGCTTGGTAGCAATAATATTCATGGTACTACCTTTACCTGTGATGATTTCATAATGTCTGTCTGACGGTAGTTGCACTCCTTTGTATTGTCCAGCCTGTGTAATCCAATAGGGCTACTAGTTAAAGCTGTGTGTGTGTGTGTGTGTGTGTGTGCCTTTTTAACAGTAGAAATCAGTGTTGAGAGAAAATATTTATTTTTTAACTAATTTATTTTTGTCACTTTAATGAGCCACATTCCTTGACTTTTGAAAATGGTGAGATGATGTGATGGATGATCTGCGCTGTTGTCTGTGTCCTTAATGTTTCAGAGTAATAACACTTTGTGTGCTGCTAGTAGAACAGAGGTAGTGAGATTAAGACTTGCACTCTGTAATCATGCCAACTCTAAATGATCCTGTGCTCTGTAATCTGTATTAAGATGCGCTGAATAAAATATAGTCTCCTCATATTAAATCCTCTTAAAACTTTATTTTAACTGATGAAGTGAATATATTCAATAAGTTGACTGAAAGGATCAAACAAAGATGGATGCTTCAGTTGGTCATGTTTAAGTCTTTAAGGGAGAAACGTAACAGTTTGTCATCAGTACAGAACACAAGTAACAACCAATATCCATCCATATCTAAACATGTCTACATGTGTAAAACACTCAAAGACCAGGAGTTTAGAGGGGGAAGCAAACACCAACTGGAACTTTTGATGCATGTGAGAATTTACACTGACATAACTGACTGAGAATCATGCTGTGACACATTTCATTTAGCAGTTTAGTATTAATGTCCATCTTCAAGCACAAGCTAAAAAAGACAAAATGCATTATTGCCAAATTTGATTATAGTTGGGCTGGTGATAACTTAAAAAATACAATAAACAACAAAATGTCAGGAGTTAAGACTTCAATTCTGAGATAAAAATCACCCCCCTCCCCCAGTTCACGCCCCGACATCCCCGACTCATCACACCAGCAGCTGCTCTGGTGATTATGTGGCGTAGCGTTTGGTCCACTGTTTGGCTATCCTGTCATGTTCAGGTCTGTTTGTTGTGTACTGTGTGGCGATGCTTCCAACCAGAGGGTCGGCTGTGAACAGATAAACAAAACATGACATGAATATTTCTGCATTTGTTTCTTTCAATCAGACAACTGCTCCAAGGTTTTAAGCTAAAGCGCTCCGATACTAGCAACACAAAGGTTAGCGCAGTATATTCTGTGCAAAACTAATGCAGTCTAGTACAACTCTCCTGCTATTAATCCTCCCATTCAACTGTATGGGCACTTTTGAGGCTGCAGTTTATGGTGCTATTGAACTGTACTGTGTTGCACTCACAGTTGTTTCTATTATTTTGCCTACAGTGTAGAAAAAGAAACTAATGATTCATGTTCTTGATGATGTTGATAATCAATAAAATTCTACTTTTGTAACACCTTCCCAAAGTTTATGTGCTGCAAAAGGCATAGAATATTTTAACTTCCAAAGGAGGACACAACAGAAAATGTTTGTGTTGGTTTTAGTTTGGTTCACAACAATACCACCTGCAGACTGTATGGTACTGTATCGTTACATCTGTTTCTTACATGTTGTAGTTCCATTGTCAAAAATCCAGATACCTTGAAATACAGGATACATTTCATTTGATGTATTTTCATATTTAAACTGGTTCTTTGTCAGAGAATATTTCAGAATGGGATAACCTGCACAAATGGCATTGGTCAGATATCCACACAGTGTATTCATGTATGAGTGTGTGTGTGTGTGTGTGTGTGTGTGTGTGTATGTGTGTATGTATGTGTATATAGTGTATATATATATATATATATATATCCCAAACCATAGAAAACTGCTTACAAATAATAATGAATAATGAAAGAGTAAATTAATTTACAAAATCTAGACTTTGAAACAGTCAGACAGGCTTAACCTAGTGATATGAGCCTCTTTAATATGAGATGAGTCACAAAGTAGTTTTAGTGGTAATAAATTAAACTGTAAAATCCTTTAGTTAAAGTCCTGTAAATCATCTAAGTGTGTAACTGTGTGTTTCATGACCTCTAACTAATCTAAGGGGAGTTACTGCTGATGTCTGCTCTCTCAAATGAACTGTGTTTTAAGGAGGAATATTCTGTTACTGCAGTTAATAAGAAAGGCAGAAATGAGAAACTTCTCCATCTCAAAATTATACACTCTTTGAAACTTGACATGTCTTGGGAACAAATACATTTTAAATAGGAAAGCATAAACATATTCAATACGGATACAAATATCAGCTCTCAGCAGATTTAGCTGGTCTAACCAGGCTTGTGTGAGTGTGTGTGCTGCAGTTCTCACCAGGGTTACAGTCAGTGAGCAGGGAGCAGATGGACAGTAGGACCTTGGAGATGGTGAGAGCAGGACTCCAGTTGTCCTTCAGGATGTCCAGACAGATCACCCCCTGACTGTTGATGTTACAGTGGTAGATCCTCGTACGGAACGTCACCTGGACACACACACAAAACAGAAACAATGACTCTATCCGCACATTTAATACATTTTGTTCTCTTTTGGATGCCAAACACAATGGGAAAAAAAACACCTCTTTTGTGATGCATCTTATCAGACTGTCATCTAACTGTGTTGTTAAGTATCACACCTAACCTTATCTGCCCAGTGGGTTACATTCATGCTAAAATGAAGAGCAGTGCTTAATAATTCAGTAAAGCCCTCATGTCATAATTTAAAATTTAAAGTGTGAATGGACTAGAAACGTGAGGTCATAGTAAATCTTTGCAGTTTGATACTTGAAATTGTCTCCCTTTAGGAGGTGTTGTCACATCCAGAGTTGAGAGATCCCAAATATCTGTGAGTTTGTAGGAATTACGATTACTATGAGCTGCTGATTTCACTTGGTTTTGTGCCCCCTAGTGAAAAATATGAAAACGACACCTCTCTGACAAGAGTTGCATCAGTGCATGATAAACAAAACAGGGTGTGCTGGATGTTAACGTCTATTTAAAATACCAGTTTCACCTTGGGTGGTTTGAAGGGGTAGTCTGGTGTGAAGGCGATGTCCAGGAAAAACACTCCTCCCTCGTACACGGAGCCTGGAGGGCCCAGGATGGTCGACCTCCACTCATAGATGTTGTCTCCTTTAGGTCCAGCACTGTTGGCACACAGGAAACATTTATTCTGGATTAACACCTGGATGCTACATGTGTCTTTCACAGCCAAAAACAAGTTATAGAACCCAACTTTACCACAAAACTTCAATTATATGTGACTGTGACTCATTCATAAGGTACAATGTCTTAAGTAATTGTCCCATAAAAACCTCTTTCTTCTGCAGGCTACTCGACTGAGCTTTCTGCTCAAGTGTCATTTATCTTCCTTCAGGATTGACGCACTTCCCTCCGAGCCTGAACACACCAGCCTTTACCCTAACCCAGCTCCCTGATCAAGCTTTCATCATCCTCTCCTCTGCATGTCTGCTGCTCCCTGTGCGCTCTCAAATACTGAGACATTTACATTTCACTCTCATCTTCATCCTCACAAGAGCCAAATCATCCAGCACAGCATCCACTGGCTGCTGAAATATTTGGAAAATGCATCCTCCAGTCTGTCAGACCACTGCTGCTGAATGACCCACCACAGCTGATAGCTTAGCTTAGCATAAAGACTGGAAATAGGAATACAGCTAGCTTGGGTCTCTCCAAAGGTTACAATACCCCAACCAATACATATGTTCTCATTTGTTTAATTCATTAAAAAAAACAAAAAAACAACAACAACATGTCAATGGTTGCCTGACAACCACAGTAAAGACAACATTCCAGTAAACTGCTACACCAAGACCTTTGGCAGAAGAGAGAGATTCCTCTCCTGACATCAAGCCAGGATCAAAGTCCAACCTCTCTGCCAGGTCACTGCTATGGCACCTTAACTCGTCCCATCACAGCAGCTCTATATCCAGGCTAACAGACACACAGTGAACACTGCTGTGGAAGTGTATCTGAAACCACTTTCCAGTGCCAGAATATAAACTGAAACTGCTTTGATGTGCCACAGAAGATGGCCTATAATCTAACCCATACATTTAAATATGGTAAATGCTATAATACAATGTATCTTCCATTGTGTTATTTTAGGATTAAAAGTCTTTACAGTTGACAGTGTACAAAAATACAAGACTCTGAGCCAAATTTCAAATTGACAGTGATTATCACAGTCCCTGCCTTTGACCTGGACCTTAAACTTCTGTATTTATTTTTTCTCTCGCTCTTTATCTTCTTCTCTGTCTTCTACTGAGACTCATTCTGTAAGTCATGCAACATCTGCTGAATGACTAAAACGTCTATAATTACCATCTTTCAGATGTTCTGCTGCCAAAAATCCTTCCAAACATCTATTCCTTAATATCTTATTGGTAATTCTTTAAAACAATAAAGTGCAATGGCCTGTGTGAGTCATTATGCCAACAGAGTGGGAAGTGATAAAAAGAAAAAGATCAACACAATTTCATTTGCCTGTGGAGATAAAACTGAGGAGTAACAGAGCTGACAGCTACAGCTGCTTCACAAGAGCCTTGATTCAACAGCAGCTTCTGTTAGTGTTTTAACGGTGGCAATGTTTTCACATAATTGACTGCCTGGTGAAGCACCTAAAATACCCTTTGCAGTTTGCCATTTCATTTTAATAAGTAGAGCTCTTCAAGCATGTTTGTGGGATAAAAATGAAAGACTTGTTTCAGTGGGAAATGGTACATGCAAAATGCAGTGCACAGAAATATATTTAGACAGAAATAATTTGAATATTTAAACAAACAATATAATCCATTATTCAAACACTTACTCTCCGCACTGCTTGTGTAATAAGTAGCTCCTGTATGCTGCCTGTCCAGAGTAATGACAGGAGAGGTAAACAGTAATCCTATTTTCTGAAGGAGATGCTCCACTCTGCTCACACTTTGTCATGAGAATACAGAGACACAGCCACATAAGAAATACCACTTTTTTGAGCATCTGAACTTGTATTGACACTGCTGACTACCAGAACATCTCACACTTTGACAAGCAAGAATCACCAACAGGACAGACAACTTAATCATTTCTATGTCTCCAATAGGTCTGCAAAATGTATTATTGTTCTGTCATATGAAGTTCAGTAGTAGATTCTGATGAGGGGCCAAGAGATCAGAACAGATTCATAAAGCGGGCAGCTTCTACTCTCCTACATGGTATCTGTCTATGGCTGTAAAATGAAAGCCAGAAAATGTACATGTGTAGAATTCAACAAATGTGACGGAGATTTCCACAGTCCAGGACCAGATTAACCTACCAGGCGCCTTGGGCCTGCCTTTTACTGGTGTAACTGCAGAGCAACACAGACACACCAGGCACAAGTATCAATGCTTACAATGGTTTATGCCACTTGCATAGGTTACAGCGTAGGCTCTGAATGGATCCTATAAAGGAGTATAAATGAAGCTTTGAAGGGAGAGATGCTGATGCGTTTGTGGTACACGTCACACCTCTGATTCCAGAATGCTGACATGCAATCTAACATCATACAGAGGGACGACATTACCATGGCTTTGTTTGGTTCAGATGGCATACTGCAGGAACTTCTTCATGACAATATAGTGGGATGTCCATTTAAGAGAGGCGACTGTCAGCAGTGACTCCAGTCTGCACTGTGATTTCAAACACTTCACTGACAGACCTGAGAACCACACTGAATTATACTGAACCAGATAAAAACTTCACCTCTCTGTCTGTACTCTCAGCACACTCCCACTCTCACACACTGCACACACACACACACACACACACACACACACACACACACACACACACACCATTTCGGTCTGTCCTGTCAGTGTGTCAGTCTGAATGAGGGCATAATCTGTCCACTAGAGAGCACTAACAAGTTAATTTTGACAGTGTAAACAGCCCCAGTCAGTGTGTATTCATTACAGAGGAAACTCCTGGGATCTCAGTATCAGTCAGTGTTTGGTTTTCAGATTTTTTATTTATTTATTTTTTTATCCCAAATATAGATATCTTTATTGGCCTAAAAAAATCTAGGGCTTCAACAGATGATTCTATTATTATAGAATGAAGAAAAAACAAGAAAATAGTGGCAAATGCCCATTATAAGTTTTTTACAATACAACTGACAATATAACTTGTTTTATTTGTCCAAATATCCAAAACCCTAACTTTGCAATTATGTGTGACAAAGCACCAAAACTCTACATTTGAGAAGCTGGTACCAGGGAATTAGTTTGGCATTTCCACGTTAAAAGATTGTTACAAAGATGACTTCTCTAACAGGTACATTTTAAAAAGTACAGCGATATACCCCAGGCCACACACTGTACTGTGGATTCTTTTGCTACATGAAAAAAAAGTGGAAATGAACTTTGGGTGTATCACTGGACTGTCAAAGAGCGGCAAGCGGTGACAATGCTATGGGTGTTTCTATTATTATGTCCACCCCATTCATATCAGTGACAGAAGGCTAAATAATAGAAACATGTCTCTCACCTCTGTGCTGCCCTCTAATGGACAACACTGAAATGCAATACACCTTGTTTTGTTTTTTTATTTTGGCAAATTCATGTCACAATGAAAAACAATTCACTCAGTTATTAAAAACAAAAAACTAAATAATTGTCATTTACCCTATGTTTTTCATTTAATTATGACAGTGAATACAAACATAAAAAGCAAATACAAATAACAATGTGTACTGTATTTCACTTTATGGCTGCGTTGGATTTCTTTTCACTTCACATTTAAAATCCACTTTACCAAAGCCATTTGCAATTATTCAAATGACCACAAACTATTTGCCACACAGTGAACATGGAGCCTGTGGATCCTGGTGGCAGTTGCACCTTTTGCTCAGTTGGGAATCAAACCTAGGCTGTCAGGACTCTGATGGAAGGAGTCGCCTGTGGAAGGTTTTTACCTGCGGCTACAGGAAGACACTGTATGTAAGTGTTTCAGCTGGTCCTAAATGTTACATCTCGTTTTACATCAAGTGAACTGTTTTGTTGGCGAATTAGAACAGAAAACTATGTAGTGCTGCTGAGCCTGTGACAGTGTGGGACAAGAAGACTGTCAAATGTGCTCTCTCCTGTATCCATTATCACAATGATGACGTAAGAAGGGAAACAATAACACAAAACTGACATGTTTTGATAGACCAATTTACTGTAGATTTATTGGTCACCTGTGTTTTTCTACTCAGTCGCCTGGCAATCTGTCTGTCTACTTCTGCCTGAGTTACAGTCGCCTTGGTCAGCGGTGCTGGCTCTGGGGTCTTTGCAATTAGTTTTGTAGAAGCTTGTCATTTTCCAGGAGAAAAAGCTTTCATTACTCGCACTGTCTACCATTGTGTGGGCTAATGCTGACTGACTGATTCACTCAACTGCGACATCCTAAAGTCGAGTGATGGCTGCATTTGTCTCCATTTCACGGAAGCTAAAAGTAACTGTTTAAAGACTGTTTAAATGTCAGTACCTGTAATTGCGTTACACCACTAGTTACTGCCAAAAGTAGTAGTGTTGCAGATTATGATATTACTTTTTAACATGTTACTCCCAACACTAATGGTCAGTCACCCTCAGTCAGCTGAAACTGTTCCAGAGATAAACCTGGCAGCATCAAAGATAGCACTGGTTCCCAGTTTTGGCTTGCAACCCTTCATATACAATAAAGCAATACATGTCTACTTGTTACCTTTTGTTACAGGTTGCATTTGTTTTTAAACAGTACTGCTCCACTTTGAACACTTTAACACACCTTTTCTTTAACACAGAAAAAATATTCCTGTATCATAGAAATATTTTACCATTGTATCCACTTTCTGCTGTGACCCATCTGGGCTCCTGACCCCCAGTTTGGGAACCCCCTGAAATGTATGAATATAATTCATGTGGTAATTGAATGAATTTTTAGGTCATATAATACAAAACATTAAAAAGTCACCATCGCACTTGACATATTGCAGTGTGTACACAAGTGCTGGCATGAGGCCAAGAATGCCCTAAACATTAACAACAAAACCATGTTTTCAGATTTAGTGTGACAGCCATAGAGTGCTACCCAGATGTGAAAATAACAGAGGAGACAGCGTGTCCCTGTCATATAAAAAGACCACATTTGAGTCTCTTTGAGGAATGCACTTCATTAACACCGTGTTACTAGCATTCCTGCAGGGGAACCCTGACCTGAGATGGGACTGCTAATATAAATGTTACTGGGCAGCCCCACTGCTATGTCAGGAACAGATATTGTATCATTTGCCACTGAATCAACCAGACTGAGGTTTCTTTCGCCTGACAACAGAGGCGTTTAACATTCACAGACAAGCCACAAAGAGAGCCTGGGCTTCCTCCCCGCCTGCCCCCGACACACACAAAGGCCACCCAGTGCTTTGTGTGAGCCAGTAATATGGCATGCTATCACTGTGGTCATTCACTTCAATATCGGGGGGGCTCTTCTGCGTCCTCTGTGTACACATGCACTGCAAGGAGACTGCTGACATTTCAGCCGTTTCATTTTTTCTAAGCCTTTAACCTTTCAAAAAGGCACACAGCGGTTTTCCCAAAACTCACTCCTGCAGCACAGCTGAGGAGAACAGTAGCTGAATATGTTCAGTTAGTCTACACAATTCATCTGCTGCAGACACAATGAGCTCCAATACGCAGATATTGATATGCGGTTTTGTTCTCTGTGATACAAACATATAGCACTAGATGAAACAAAAGACTGCTTGAATTTATACATATAAATACACACATAAATACATTCATACTTAACAAAAGAGAGTTTGACAGAAGCAGACTACTGAGGAGAACTCTAGGAGCCAAATGGTTACAGTGCATTTAATGACAATGTCCCTGGATTGATTCCAGCCAGGGACTTTTGTTGCATCCCATACCCTCCTCTCCCCCGTTTCCTGTCTGCCTCTTCACTGTCCATTGTCTAATAACAGATTTTTAAAAAAAACAATAACAAAGCAGCCTGAAATTTTAAATTCTACTCCCTTTTTGTGTGGGTAAATATTTGGAAACAATGTCAAAGCCTCCAGACTCTGAGTAGTCATTTCCCATGGCAGTGGTTGAGACAGCAGAGCAGGCATTGCCACAAAGTGCAGTGCCAATTTCTGTGGTGCGCTGCTGAGTGAAGAACAACACAAGATCTATCAGTGGCATCCCATCAGGACGAGCAAGGCCAGCGGTGCGGACGGGTTAAAGCTAAAAAATAGACATGAATTAGAACGATACCGCAGAACTGCACTCTGTCCCATAAAGGATCTGATTTCACTTGTTTGCATTAATCCTGTCATTTACTGCACTCTTTTGGCCACAGCAGGCTAAGCTATAGCTAGCTACACACAACTGTGCTTGTCACACTGACTTTGACTTGGCTGCCACTGTTCTAAGATCACTTATGATATTGCACAACATCCTTATTCTTATTCTCTCTTCCTGAGCATTAAGGTGTAGCAGTAGCAGTAGCAGGTAAATGAGCGATGTCTTGTTGGTGTAGTAAACAGCTGATTGCACATTGATGGTTTGTGGCCCATCTGTAAAAGTCACCACACACCACTGAGTTACACATACCACAAATGTTGTTATTAGGCTTTTACACATAACATTACCCATCAACCACTGGTGATTTAAGCTATCTGTACCTTAACATGCCTAAATATTTGGCAAACCATCACATTATTGTTATTTTTCATGCATGTTATTTCAACACCCTGGGACTGAAACCCTGTGACTAAAGCTGATAGCGTGTAGTTGTGAGATTCAAATCACAACATGGAATAAATGTCTGTTACGCCACAATCACATCATATTATTCAGACTGTAACTGTGAGCAGCAGAGAGGGAAAAAAACCCATTCATGTCTGCCTGTGGCTTGTAGTTCTGAGTTGAAGATAAAGGGAACTTTTGACAGCATCTCCCACAAGCCCCAAAAAAAAAACTAGTGACAACAAACCACTGGCAACACAAATGCAAAGCAACCGTTGCTGCAGTAAGATAAAATCCAATGTTAACCTCACAGGAATTCAAACATTCAACTACATTAAAGTATCTGGTCTGTATCTGTCTAGTTTTCACTTGTGAACAAACTGCTGCAAATATGTACGACAACTTAAGAAGCTAATTTATGAGACTAATTTATGAGAGAGGCGACCAGTGCATGACCATGTTGGAGTAATGCACCTGTTCTTCTAATATGACTGAAGCTGTCCGGAATTGGAATGATGTAACATTCGTTTTTAATACCTGTCCACACAGATACTGTACCAATTAAATTATAGTATGATATTGTCATTTACAACCAGTGAAGAACATGACCTCTGTTGTCACTGCAGAGATTTTTTTTTCTTTTTAGTAATTACTATTTTGACCTAATACATACAAAAACAAAACACTGAGTGAGGACATATCACTGTAATTTGATTTCTTGGTTAAAACTGATTTAAATTTCAATTTGACTTCCAGTGTGAAAGCTTCACAACTGACCACAAAAGCTCAAAATACATCTGTTCTTTCTTTGACTATTCTTCTCTCTGTACTGAGCAAGTTCTTGTTATCATTCCTCATCTTTAAATGAATCTATTTTTCTAAATCAACACTTTGTATTGTTTCACAGTGCTTTTTATACTCTCAAACCACTGCTGTGCCAGTCCTCAATATACACACTGCCATCAGCACTGGGCTTCATTTTCAATCACCACTATCTGCTTGCAACAGTATTGTGATGACAAGGAGAAACACTGTAATAAGCTGCCTAACTGAGACAATATAATGACTCCACTTCACTTGAGTGCCAAGGAGATTTTGCGCAACAGCACCCCACACCCAACCCCTCCCTCCCCGCAAATTTAATACAATAGCAATCAGCCTGTAAATGTTCTCTCAGTGCTTCATGAGGACAGTGCAGGATGAATATCACATGGTAGCATTCATATTCCTCCACTGAAACAAAGAGTCAGAATGCACACTGATAATTTGTCTTATTACTGGAGCTGGGAAAAATGTTTGGTAACCAATATCATGTTGTTAACACGAAATATAATTTTGTGTGAGTAAATAAAATAATATATGGTCAGTGGAGTTAAATGTGTTCAACTATTATAAACTGCAGTAAGACAAAAATGGTTATAATATGATTCTACTGAATGTCTAGAAATGATAGCACTGAGTTATTATGTTCATGTACTACTTTTACTGCTTATTTAGCAGTGACTGGGCGCTGTGAGGAAGATTAAATGTTAAAGCTCCACATATGGCCATTAAAAGCTGGCAGGATTGATTACACCACACAAAAAGAACAGATGGAACAAAAAACATACTGACTTTGATATTTTTAACAGTGTTGTAACAGCTGTTTTTATGGGTCTGAACTGAAGACCACAGACCACAGATAAATTCAAGCATCCATTCCCTGTTTTGATGAAATCTTAAGCCTTTTGTTCACCTGAGCAGATGTGCACAATGGACCCACAGAGACACACTGTGCACCGTGTTAAGAAATGCAGAGTCTACCACGTGTCATCACCTACCTTCATATATAAATAATTCTGCACAGTGAAGCTCAAACATCCAGGTCAAAGGAACAAGCTGCAAAAAAAATCTGGTTCTTTCTTAAATGAAAATATCTATTCATACCTATTCCTTTTTAGAGACTTCATTCTTCATATTTAATTGAATAGTTTGTACACACACACACACACACACACACACAACTGCCAGGGTTTGCATGTTCAGCTGACCTGCTGTGCACTGACCATAAGACTGAAAACTGACTCTGTTTTACTTATAACTGTTGCCAAATTACACAGCTCTTTCATTTTCATACCTATAAAACCCAAAGTATATGTTCACTGAACAAAAGAAACAAGTCAAAACAAATGTTCCCTCAACAGAAGCTGACACACAAGAACTTTCCAAAATAAAACAACCAACTTGAATGGATTTAAACCAAGAACTATCTGATAAGAGAATAAATTAACAAGATTAGGAATCTAACCAGACATCTGATGCCTATTTTCAGGACTCGACAGTATTGGATACTGTCAGTTCTACAACACAGCTGGCAGAAAAAAGTAACAAGGTTCAATACTCAGCCCTACCTGTAGCTGATAAAATGGAACATCTATTTCCCCTTGCTGCCCAACTAAAGTCTGCCATGCAGAAGGGAAACTTCTTCAAACTTCCATCTGTGCAGCCGCAGCAGCAGCAGATCAGAGCTCAGTGCTGCTTTCAGGGCTTTCCGTAGTAACAGCAGTGTACAGGCCAGCCACTTCCTCTCCAGGGAGGAGGCTTTTTATAGATATGAAGAAGCTGTTGAAAAAACCTCAGTAGTCTCAAACACGCAAGCCGGTAACACACTGCAGAGGTGTGTGTGTGTGTGTGCGTGTGTGTGTGTGTGTGTGTGTGTGGAGAGACCGCTGCTCACATCAGCAGCTAAACAGAGGGATCACATGCAGCACTGATTGCTCCCACCAGGCCTGGCAGATTCTCACTCAACAACTCTTAGCTTAGCTGTATGATCAGGAGAGCCTTTAAAAAACAGATCTGTCCAACCGTATTTAGTACTAATCAGCCTACTGTACACAGCCTCTAACTTTCCTTAGCTGTCATAAGCCACTGCTCTGGAATGTCGGGAATCTCTGACACCCGAGGACCAGGACCCGAGATCCAGTGAACGGTCGCAAGAGGACACAAGGCAGAACGAAAGACAGAGGGAATGAAGTGTGAGTGTGAGGAAGTTAGCAATAAATTAAATAGCTGGTTGAGAGGAAAAAGGAATAATGCATAATGAAAGAGAGACAGGGTGGGAGGGAGGGGGTGAAGCAAGCCTGTGAT
Organism: Lates calcarifer; assembly: GCF_001640805.2. Lineage (NCBI taxonomy): Eukaryota > Metazoa > Chordata > Actinopteri > Centropomidae > Lates > Lates calcarifer. The sequence continues at coordinate 2,135,329 of NC_066835.1, forward strand.
GTCTGCAGTTCACACTTTAGTGGCAACGAGGCTCTAGAAAAGTGAAAGAGGGCCTACACGGCATTCCCTGTGTGGAGGATAATTCCATTCTGATAAATGACAGATGAAAGACTCAGCGTTAATAAGACAAAGTTTGCCACCAGAGAGGTGCTGATGATAATGGAAATTAGTCAGGGGTAAGTCTTTTCTTCATTAGTCAGTGTCCATTTTAAGAGCGAGGAGGCCCGAAACAACCTTGATAGAAATGAGACAACAACCAACTGACTCATCGACGTGTAATCCATTAAACAGCATCTGCAAGGCGAAGCTGGCCAGCTCCATTCATACCCTAATGAGCAGATTCTGTGCTAAATGAAGCAGAAAGAACCAAAATCCATTAAAAATCCCCTTACTGCACGTGGTGTTGAATGGAGAATTTTCTACAGCGAGGAACTAAACAAAATGAAAAGATGAGGCCTTTCTTCACACTGCTGGTGAGATAGGCAGATAAATCACTCAGGGTACAGTCGCACCACACACTTTATCTCAACTACCAAGCAATGGAAAATGTAAATGCAGATTCCATGATTTTACAGGTGAAATGAAGCATGGCTCGGTCAGAATGACTGCCACTGTGACACATTAGAAAACAATCCAAACATGGATGCTGACATCTACTAGCCAATGCAGAAATCTGGTCATTCAAGATTATTCTCTTTATTTAAGCCTGTTTTCCTGTGAGATAATGAAACTGTCAACCATAGGACAGCATTCTCACACATGTAGACTTAAAAACACTAAATAAGGACAAGACTTGACTGCAGTGAGACATTTTTCTTCTTGCCAACAAATTAAGTGAAAAGACAAAAACCAGCAATGTGATACTGTCTCTCTCAATACCCTTTGACTTCTCTACATTACAGTGTGTGGTCAAGTCATTCCTAATTAAGACAAACATCGAAAGGCTCACAAATACACAGTTTCATTTTGAAAAGACTTAAGTCATTTCCTAAAAACTGGCCACAAAAGTTTTTAGCAATCGTGACTCAAAAAGGGGGAGCTGGAGTATCAGTTGGGGACTATTTTCAGTAGTGGATTAATACATATCTGACTCTCTATTGAGTATTTTCACTCAACTGCCGGTTCCACTGTGGCACTGAGTGAAAGTACATTACAGTGTGTGTTCACTGTAATGAGGGAAAATGTTCTCAGTTCCTAAAATTTTACTCAGAAATGTTGCGTACCATGGTGCACTGTACAGTGTATTTTGCATCATTTCAGGCCATGTTCAAATCTGATTAATTTCTAGTGGAAGGTAAATGCACTTATATAGCACTTTTCTAGTCATATCAACCACTCAAAGCGCTTCACACTCCAGGTCACATTCACCCATTCACACACACATTCACACAGCACTTATATAAACAGTGGTGCAGCAGTCACATTGGAAAAATTCTGTCCTAAATTTCTGACTGTCACAATTTTGATGCAGGTCTTCTTTTGTTCCCAAAGCTTTAAATCAGTGATTAACATGTCTCATAGTGTGATCTGGGACCACCATTTTGACGTGACAACCCAAGGATCCGCTAAGTTTCTCTCACAATAGTCAACTTGCATTAGGAAAAGCTCAGAATCACAGTTTATAGGGGCCTTGACTTGAGACTTGAAAGCAAAAATGTTCAGTGTGATAGTAATTGGACGTCGAGTTGAGATCATTTTCACTAAGCTGTCACAGCCTCCAGCAGCCTTCTGCTACAGCAGCTACAGTGCACATTTTCTTAAAGCTGAGAATTATGATTCTCTCTCTCTCTCTCTCTCTCCCTCTCTCACTCACACATACACACACACACAGACCAAGTAGTGTTGAATGAAACAGCTCCTGGTGAAACCTAAAGCTCCTCTGTGGCCAGAGCTCATCATCTAAATGCTTGTTTTGGGTCTTTGCTGTGGTAACTCGTGGTTCTGAGCTCCCTGCCATGCAATCAGCTCACCTTTATAGTCTAGACATTATGACCTACAGTTCAGACACACACCTCGCCCACTTTACTGCCAACAATCAACAACAGACCTCTCATCACCACATGAAACCTAAAATGTTACAAAAGGTTTGTAAAGGGACGTCAAGTCCTCCTGAACCTTACTTCCTTCCTCTGGACATGTTACACCTCCCCCCAGGCCCTGGCTCTGCTCTGCTCTGCTCTGCGCCCTTACTGTAGCACGGGTGTGCCAATACAGGACTGCAACAGATTTCCCTCAGTGACACGGTACAATTTCATTCACCCTGATGTGCGTAACATACATCAGTGCTCACCACAATCACATCTGTGTCTCGTGTGTATTGTGCAAACATCTCTGTGGCATACAGCATATTAAGTAATAGCAGGAAACTTGTAGGAGCCCCAACACGTGTAACACATGGTAATAATTCATTTTCATGACTCCTGTCTAAACCTGCCTGGCTAGTTTCTAAGACCGGTCATACAGACTAAATTTGGCTAACAAAAAGCTGCCTGAACCTGACTGGACTTAGTACTATCGTTAGCAATGACAAGTAAGAGCAAGGGTTAAAGGTGTAGAGGAAAATATCTAATTATAATTCTATTCATCAGTATTGCGATAAGCCTTTCACAGCAGATATTGTGACCTGTCACAGCAGGAAAAGCACAGGTGTGACTAATGACATTAACGATGGTGCTGTTCAGTTCTAGTGTCTCAGTAAGTTACAGCAGTGTGAAAGTGAGCCAGCATGAACAATATCAGGACCCTGAAACTGATGCAACTAAATGGAATTCAGCCATCACTCTTTTTATTATTTACACCTGTGCTTTCCTACTCTGGCTATCTTTTATCTCTTCTTTTCCAAACAAGTCAAAGAAAAGTCAACTCTAAAGTAAACTTCTACAGTTTGCTTTTCTTTAGAAAAAAGACTTTACTGAATCAATTAACATTCTTCAATAACATTCAAATATAATTTTAAAGTGGCACTAATCCAGCAGCAGCTGGCAGCCCTGCACTTTACCAGTTTAAGCTAATGTTAATGTTAAGCTAACATTAACTTTTGCTCGACCCACTGGCAGAACAGACTGGTTCTACATCTCTGAAATTCAGATGACTGACTGATGATGACTTTTAAAATCATGATATGATGTGCTCAGAAGTAAGAAGACTGAGAGCTGTGTTGATGAATGTTCAGCTGCTGTGTCTGTCATTTCCGGTCATTTCAAAAAGTTTCAGAGTTTCAGAGACAAAACCACCTTTTTAACAGCCCAGACACTGTAATACAGAGCACACATCAACCAGACAGACAATTTGACCAACTCCAAGAATTAACGTTAATTAGCTACAGTTGAGTAGATTTGCTCTCATCTAAACCCTTCACCTCCTACAGCTTGTTGACAAACTGCCACAGCCTGGATTTTTCATATCTTGCTTCTTCATTTAACCAAAAAAATCAAATCAAATCTCTCAAATTTGAAATGTTTTCTTATTAGAAACAGCTCTACTAGACACTTTGCCTTAATAAAATAGTCAACTTTTTTTTTTTTTTTTTTTTTTTAACAATTTTGATTGAACTCAGGAACAGAATATGAACCTGACCAGACATTGGATGCCAGAGCAGTTTTCAACACTCGCTGCTATGATCCAATTTCAAATCAATACCAAAGCAGGAATCAGGTTGAATACTCCACTCTAATTATAATGCACTGGAATGTGAAAATGCTATAAAACAAAGAGAATACTTTAACTCTGGTTTTGTGAGTAAGTGGTGAATGGTAGCCTGTGTATTCCATATATCATGTACTCAAAAGACTGTACTCAGCGAACAGAGGCCGCTCTTGCTGTCTTTCTACTTTTCTCTTTTGACTGACAATAATTGCAATAATTCCTCTTAACACACTAAACATCCTCATTTAAAGAACACAACCACACACTGCCACTGAAACACACACCTCAATGATCCAGATGTTTCTAATGACACAAATTCTCTTTGAAGTGATGGTGCACATTGACACACACTCACCTGCAGTTTGGTGGTGGATCCAATGTAATATCAGCCAGTTCCTTCTGAATTCTGCAAAGACAAATAAAAGGCATGCATTAAAAATAAAGCTCTGATCAGATCCTGTAAATCCATACTCAAAGGCCACACAGAGGCCTGAAAAAAAATCAGATAAACACTACTGTGCAACAAATTTGTCAAAAAGAAACACCTTTTTTAAACAGAGATGTCAGTTGAGGAAATCTTACATGTTGAGCAGGACAACTCTCTTTTAGTGTTAGTGTGAGACTGGTCTTATTTTGGAGTGATGCTCTTAAGGGCCTCTGGTGTCTGTCTTTTCTAAACTGTGCATCATTAACCTAGAATTCAGACAGCAACTCCTGACTTTGTTTTCAGCTGCTGCTGAAGGAGACAAACACTCCCTGAAGACACTGAACATCAGGCCTGGGAATAACATGCAGCATTTAAAAGCTTAAAATGTGGCTGCAAGCCCTTGAACCACTCACTGCAGGCAGTGTGGAATAAAAATACAGAGCAGTATGAATGTAATATAGGTCTTTGAAACTTGTATTATATTGAAAGGTTGGCTGATCTTTATCCAGCTGTCAAAGAGCGACTTCCAGCTGCACCAAATTCCTCGTCCCAGCCACCAGTGCGCTCACCTTTTAGCGCTAGTAGAGAGGAGTTTGGAGGTCTTGCTCATGCTGGCTTTGCTTTCTCGTTTCTTTGGGGTGGTTGTCTCCTGCTGCTGATGATGATGGGTTGAGGATGAAGAGGAGGAAGAGCTGGTGCTGGCACGGGAATCTTCATCCGACATACCGAGCCTGGGGAACAAACAGGGACACAAGATTTAGAGAGGTCCACATTACCTTTTGCTCTAATATATCTTTGTTTCAAATCTAAATAAGTTTATGACAGATAGCTAAAAGATGTGCAAAAAATCTCCAGGCTGCACACCTACATTCTGCATGCCAAATACTTCAATTCTACTGCAGTTACTCATACTCTTTTCCACTAGAAATAACCGTGGGCGGCTGTGACTTGTATGAAGCAACTGAAGATGAAGAAGTTTTATTGACATGTACATGATGTCTGTGGTGCCTGTCCACCGTTTATAGAAGATGCAGGTCCTCCACATCGTTACGTTCATGTTTTATTCAGTAGAAACTGTTGCACATAAACTTAAGGATTTTAAATGAAATCACGCATTCCGTTTTCTCTGTACGTCAACGGTGTTTATCGAGACTATAGACAGCAACCGTGAATCCCACGGTGCATTCAGAGACTCCATAAACACTTCCGTCGTTTTAACTACCAGGCCTGTACTAGATGTTGACCCGGGTTAACTGGCTTCATCAGTTTAAATCGCCGCTCTATGGATGTTACAGAGGACCTCATGGTGCTTATCGGCGGAACATTTTCCTCTTTCATAACGCTGAATTCTGACCTCTGCTAATGTTTGCAGTCGGGCGTTATTTTTAGCCTTGTCGGGCTGCGACAAAGGAAATCATCTAGTGAAATAATTCGGCTAAAGGCCTAGTTCTGCCTGACACCACGGAGCGATACAGGACCACACACCAGACCCGTGCTCCTCGAATGAGTCGAATAGTTCGAAACGGAAAAGCAGAAATACATCGACGGGGCGATGTCGCAGTTGCAGGGAACCCCGACACTACACCTCAACAATTTCCATGCGAATGAAACTTTCACCTAAAGAAGTCAGAGAGGTGTTACAGCGCTGTCAAACTGTCCCCAACGCGTTAAACCCGAATTACGCCATTCAAAACAAGTACAACACGCCGTTCATTTAAAGGCTTTCCTCGCATTTTTAAAGCAATATCCGTCGACATGCAGCTGATCTCAGTGCAGCCAGTCACAGGATGGACCGACTCCTAAATTGTCCTCTGACGGTAACACGGATACATTTCAACTCCCGATACCCTCTAAAGGAGACAAATTGCATAATTGTTCAAATAGAACGCGCTGTAATACAAACATTTAGTAACTGATACCTTTCTTTGTGTGTGTGCACAGCTTATGTGTGTGTGCCTCCGCCGCCTGGACGCACCAGTGTGAAAACACCTACAGTAGAGAGAAACGACGCTTCCGGTCATTATTTTAAGAATAAAAGCACAGGCAAACGAAGGCAATAATATAATATTGGCCATATGCAGGAATACTGAACTGTTACAGCAGTATATATAGGCTAAGTAACCATGAAAATTTTAATGGATGCATCAGAAACATCTATTTCACAAAAAGCGAATGAAAAACAAAAATAAAAGATACCATATACACATAGATAAAATCCTATTCATTTATTTATTTCTAAATAAGTGGCAACAATAAAGTTACAAAACTTAATGTCTTGCGGATGGGAGAGATATGTGTAGAATAATTTTATTCAAATTTGTAAAATTAATATATTTATTCAGTCTAAAATTTCCGCCACCGGCTTGAGAACCCCCATGTCAAGAGTACAGTGGGGTGTATGTTGGTGTATGATGGGGTCAACAGCTGGAGTCGTGAGTTAATATTTGGCGCTTTTATTTTGTAGGGTTCGATCGTTAACTTTCCGGGATTATGGTAAACAATTAACAAGAACTTCACGTTACCGCTGGACGCGTGCCTTTTCTCGCCGGAAGTGTTGGTCCAGCAGCAGACAGACGTCTTGACATTGTCATCTAGACTCATCAGTTCGATTCCTATCACCGCGTCTCTGTCAAAGAACGATGGCATATAGAGATACTCGTGTCATAAACAAAACGAGCTACATTGTGTTCAAGCAATGGAAACATGAAGCCAGACACAACTGTTCAAGACCATTAGCCTTCTCAAAAAGAGAGTTATTAAATCACTCAGAGATTTTTCAGGTAATATCCCTGCCTCTACCTTTATCTAACTTTACACGTTACTTTTCACAGCCCTGCAGCGGGTGTCAGTCACTGATATTGTTTATGTTGAAAATGGATGGTTAGCTTCTACATTCCTGTTTGGCTAGGACTCCTATACAGAAACATTGTTTTAAATGCCTTTCATCATTTTGCTCAAACCAAAGAAGAATATATATCTGCTGTCAACTGTGTTTGTTTGGGAAATTGAATATAAAATACACAGGGATGGTAAATAACTTCCCTTAAGTGAGAAGCATAAAATTACGAGGCCTACTCATTGCTGGGAAGTAATAAAATGAGGCTACTGTTAGCCATTAGCCTGAGTTACTACTCGACACTAAAACAGAGTGACAGTTTTAAAAGGCCATTATGTCGCTTGATAAAATGGCCTAGCATATGGAATGTGTTGTGGTTAAATAAACATTAAACAAAGTGGCTGCCTTGAAAGGTGTGCAGTTATTAAGTGGTACTTTTACTGAATTTTCATAGCGCGTAGCTAACTCTCCTGGGGTTGAGTGAAGCTTCCACAGACATTCCTGGAGAACTGACAGTGAAATGAGAAGTTGCTCAGTTTCTTTTCATGTCTTCAGAGCACATGGGAATTAATCTGTAATTTTACTGAAAACTTCAACATCATCTATGAGCCGTTTACATGTTTCAGTCCTTACACATGGTTTTTGCCTTCATAGGTCCTTCAGGCTGAGGTCATGGCTGCCACTGAGGACACTGAGGCCACACTCTGTATTTCTGCTGTAAATTCAGGGGATAGCAACATGAATGGAGTTTACATGCTACAGTTAGAAACTTTTCACAACACATGGTGAGTATTTTAAAAACTGATTGCAGTGGTTTTTTTTTAACACCTAATATATTTACATTTTGACTACTACTTATTTAATTTCCCTGAGGGACTCATCCCAAAGGGATCAGTAAAGTCTGTCTAAGTCTAAGCTTAAGTTTAAGTCAGCAACACAAACAATTAAACAGATATTCTACTGTCTGTGCTTTGTGTAACTAATTTGTGGTAGGTTGATGACACGACATATAAACTGAAATGATACAGGCTTTAAAAATAGATTTATAAGATTATGTAATAATGCTAGCATCATCTCAAGGCACCAGTAATTTGTATTCATACAGTGTTTTTTTGTGGTACATACAGTACAACTTATGACCAACACCACACAGTGAACCTGGAGCCCCTGCACCCCTGAAGGTCTTTGGTTTGTTAGCTCTTAACCTCAGTGTGTCTGTGCTCCCGTCTAAAGCCAAACATAGGTGTCTGTGGACACGGAAAACTCACACTACTCACACAAAATATAAAAAAATATAAAAGTCAAAATGTGAACATAAAAAAATGCCATCAGCCACATGCTGTTTGAAATAAACCCTTTATGTTGTTTGATGTAATAATAACCTGCTTGGCATTTTACCATCAGTGATAACAGCATGTCTGTCCTGACTGCAAGAGAGGACTGTCTTCAGTCCAACACATTATACCTGCATGATATACATTATCATGCAGACCAGCCGCTTGTCCACTCACAGACCAACTTTGGCCTTTTCACTCCTATCCTCTCAATGCAAATATTACATTATTATATATGCATCAGGCTCTTCCTCTGGCAGTATGTGAAGGAGGAAGGGAGGAGGATGGAGCATCACTACTCCCCCCTTCCCCTCCCTTCCCTCCCCTGCCCACCATCCCCACCCTCACCTCCCCCATCCCGATGCGTCAACCATAATTAACTCTGCCTCTGTTGCTCCACTTTGCTGGTTTTGCAACACAATCAGAGACTGAAACCACAACAAAGCATCCTCCCCTGCGCAGAAGAAGGCAGAAGACACAGCTGCTGTGAAGAGGCCCATCAACAAGTGGTCGTTTGTTCTGTGGTCTATTCTTTTTCCAGCACACTTAGTATGACTGCAAATACTGACACATCCCACTATTCACCTATTTGTTATTCTGCTTGTTCCGTTTCTTCTAACTCGTTTATTCTCCCTCTCTCCTGGCTGTCAAAAGGCATCCTGGGAAATGTAGGAATCACACATTTAGTATCAAATGAGAAGACAGAAGCTCGGGAAAATAAGGGAATTCCCAAAGCCTTATAAATTATTAAGTAAAAATCTATTTTGTAATGCACGCTAATTGGTATTAAGTGCACAAGATCCATATCTTGTTTGCACAACATATAATAACATGTGGGGACAAATTACTCTGTGGTAACAAGATAATAACTAGTGCATACAAAGTATTATCTTTTATGGAAAAAAAATATTTAATATCTTGCTTGTGCAAGATAGTTCCATGTGCAAACTTGTGTGAACTTGTTTTTACTTGTGAGCACTAAATATTAGCTTATGTCTTGTTTGTGCATGATAATCACGCATTCAAACTTGTATCTGTATGAACTTACGTGCATTAGATACTATCAGATATCTTGTTTCTTCTAGATAATAACTTGAGCAAACTTGTGTTAAAAAATATCTGATGCTTTGTCCACACAAGATAACCACAGACTCGAGAAATAAGATATTCAAGATAATTATTTATCTTTTGTGAACAAGATATTAGGTTATATCATGTTGAACAAGATAAAAAAAAATCATGTTTCTGGACTTTGAGGACTCTGTAAAAAGTTAAGTATCATAGCAGCATAAATTACCAAGTACATACTAAGACCTGTTGAACAGACATAATTAGTGACAAAGAGGAACCTCCATCATGCTCCACACTGTCAAACATCAAAACACAGAACTCTAAGATTATTCCACTTACAGCAGGAGGATAATTGTCTTCACTCTGGCTGTGTGAGCCCCATTCATGCTTTCATGTCCCCAGTTAACAGTCTAGGTACTGCTTTAAGTGCTTTCATGAAAATCTGCAGCACATTAAAGCTTAACTGTTTGTCCACATGAGGTGCGTTTGAAATGATGTCTGTGCTGCTTCGCAGGGGAGGCGATTAAGTGGAGTTTGAAATGTAGTGCCTGTCAGTGTTTTAGCTCATGGCTGCAGATGTAGGAAATGTGATTTTATAACTGAATTTATGAGCTACCAATCAGGATAGTTATTCTCTTGAGGCTTTCTAAATCCATTACAAACACATTCTGAGTCTATGAGGATTATATTAGAGGGGAATATAATAAAAATGCAGATATGGGGTTTGATACTGTTTGAGTTTACACTGAACACTTTGTTCTGAACTCTCTGGTGATAATCTAAGTAATTAAAGCCAGGTTTATGTCCTCTGATCAAACACATTTAAATGATGCTTCACAGCACACTTACTGTAACATCTTACTTCAATTCTGTAAACAGTTTCAGTTGAATTTCTGTATCGTTATGTGATATAGCAGGGTTCCTACACTTTCTAAATGTTCAATGTATTCTGTGTTGCAGACTTGGCTTGTGTTGATTTGACTAAATATTTGACTATAACATTTGGTATGCTCTCTACAAACTGTTAACACTGCAACATTGCTGTTCGAATGATTATTAGTGGCAAGAAACAGCAGAGTCTGACAGCTGATGGCATTTCCAACAACAAAATACGTGTAGTATCTCTGAAACTATTCTTCTAATATGAACCTGTTTTTGTGTGGATGTTTTTACAACCTGTGTTTGCAATGTATGGTAATTATAGTGTCACATGACAGCAGTGTGTGGTATAAATGAGGTAAACCTGTGGTCCCAGCGGCAGTTAGTGTTCAGCTGGGTGTTGGAATGGGCAAACAAAGTGACCTTGGTGACTTTGAATATGGCCTGTTCATTGGCATATAGGGTAGTGGTTCTAGCATCTTGCAAACACAGGGGTAATGGCATCAAGTAATCTATGGCAGAAATGTGTGTATTTGACTATGTATCTGTCCAAGGATGTTGCACTGAGTTACAGCAGAAGGTAGTCCAACAGTTACAGAGGACCCTGTGTATTTGTACCACAGCTCTCTGCTGGGACCCCTGCCGTGCCGACAAAGTGGTCTCATTGAAATGAAACAGGCAGAATGCGCTTTTTCACACAACGCCACTGTTGGTGTGAACACACTCTGAGAAAGTGTGTTTTATTTAATACTAAAAGCAGAAAACATTTTAAAAAAAAGACATGGTGGTGATCACAGTTCTACCTGTCCCCATGTATTATCCTGGTAGTTTCTGTAGCCCTGACGCACAGCGGTGTATTTTTCACTGGGACGGGGACATGTCCCCTCAGCATAACCCCTTCGCAATCCTACTCTGTCTCCCAATACTTTCACTGTTTCATTTTCTTCTTAAAATCTCTCTAAACATTGTCCTCTGTCTTTTCAGCCACTTTAGTCCAGATGAGGAAAGAGAAGAGTTGACACACTAATAACTAACTCAGGGGGAACCTGGGCCTTATTTTCTCATGTCTTTGGATGGAAATAATTGTTAGGGACAAAAATCTTTGCAATCAGTCCACTGTTGGTCCCTGGAACCGCTCAACAGCTGCTGCAATGCAGTCAATGGTGCAAGTGTCTGACACCATCACTGATATGATTCCTACAGGGGCAGCCATTTTTATCCGTGAATAAGATCCGTGTTGTTTACCTGGAAACAGCCGTTTCCAGCAGCCTTATTGGTGGAGGTAGTTGGTACCAAATGTAGCTTGTAAGTAAACGCCTGCAGATACTATTCAGGGCTGAAAAAATACCTCCACCTCCTCTGCATGTTTTTGTCGAATTAAAAAAAATGTAGCCTGTATTTTTGTTACAGTCATAGTTTTGTAGAATCCTTGCCTAAAGACCTAAGGTCATGTTCACAGACCAGAGCACTAGTCTGTGTAAAAACAACCCCCCCCCCCGATTCATTTCAACATGGAGACACAGCCCCTTTGTCTCTGCTAATCCAGAACTGAGTTTGGTCTGAATGTATACGGAGGAGGCACAATACACTGCTCAGTAAGTGTACAAATCAGTGTCGACTTATTGATTTAAAGAAGTATATAAGACTTCCTCACTATATGTTTCACAATAACACATTTTTTTAAAAACTGTTTTTGACCTAGAAGACATGAGTAACCTTTCATCATCTAATCATTCTGCTCTCTGTGGTGAGCCTATGACGACTCATTTCTAACAGGAAGTGGTCAGGGAGACAAGCCTGTATGCACACACACTGTAATCACATGCACACACACGCACACATATATCAAAGCAACAGATTGAGACAGGCTCTGTCACATTACAGCCAGTGTTTAATTGAGTATTCAATGAGTATGTATTCTCACAAGGCATTAAATGTACAGCAAACTACCACTATCATCATACACAGTGATGGGCTCACTCCATGCCAGAACTCTTGTCAGGACAGAAATAATACCATGACTACATGTCCACTGAAGGAACACATTTCCTGATGCCATGCACTAATATTGACCATGAGCTGTAAAACCACTGGAAGAAAAAAAAAACAAAAACAAACTAAATGCACTCGCTCAGTATGATCATTTGTACATGAAACCATCACATGAAATGGGAATAATACACGCACTCTTTTAGATAAAGAAGATGAGGGTGGCGACAATGTTATACACAATGCAAGAACAATAAGAACAACAACATCAACAAGAACAATAACAGTATTAAAGCTTTTCATGACCATATCAACATTCAGTGTATTGGAAAATACAATCCCAATAGACTCTTTGTATAAAAAAGAAGCTTTTCAAGTCAGCATGGAACAAATAACAGTTCGTTTCTCAGGGATGGGGGCAGGGTGGATGACGGGGGCGGGTGTGCTTCCATAGATTTTGGAGGAGGGAAGGTGTCAGAAGAGTGTGTGTGTGTGTGTGTGTATGTGTATGTGGTGTGGTGGGGTTGGGTGGGGTGGGGCAGGGGTGGGGGGTTCCTGGAGGAGTTGATCTGGATCTATGTGGCGTAGCGTTTGGTCCACTGTTTGGCTATCCTGTCGTGCTCAGCTCTGTTGGTCAGGTACTGTGTGGCGATGCTTCCAACCAGAGGGTCGGCTGTAACACAAGAGGAATGAACTCAGTGAGACGACAGACAAGAGTGTGAACGTATTGTAGTGTTAAACATTTAGTTTTAGATCAGGTCTGGGCTGTGTATTTTCTCATGTATTATGAGAAGAGAATTTCAGGTGGCAGGTACAATCTAAATACTCAATTAAATCATTATTGTAATCATGTAAACTTGCAGCTTTTTGTGGGTCTACAAGTGAGTTAGTTGAAATCATGAAATGTTAAATCATCATTAGACCCAATAACATTTAAGCGTTGACTTACAATGTAGGCACCATGTAGAATATCTGACCATTAGTAGCACAGGGGAGCAATGTTTTTATGAGCACAAGCATGTGCCTGCACATAGTGCACGCAGTGATACACAGTCTCGCTCATGTTTCCATGCTACTTCGCAGACGGTGGTGGTAATGCACCAAGAAATGTAACAGTCCTCCACCAAAAGCATGAAAGTAAAACAAATACTTTGTGCTTTTAACAGTAGCAGGGCGAAAATATTAAGTTTGACCTCAGGGTGACACTAAAGTAAAGTCCATTGGGTCATTACATTTGCTTGTCCTAGCTGTTTCTTTGTCTTTTAAATGCATTTTTTTCAGGTTTTCTCAATGTCTTATTTTTTTTTATTTTATTTTCTCTTCAGGACACTCCCTTCTGGCAGGAGGTTGCAGTTCCCCAAAACCAAGACCTCACACCACAAGAACAGTTTCTTCCCATCTGCAACTGGGCTCCTCAACAAGATCTAGCCCCCCCCCAACACACACACACACAGACTGTCACAGACTATAATCCCCCCACCCCCCACTTTATACTTTACACTTTACTTTTTAATTATGTATATTTATGTTCCTTGTAAATATAGTTCTTGCTCTTCGCTCTTTTCTTTTACTATAACTGTCCTTTAGCACCAATATACCAAGACAAATTCCTTGTATGTGCAAACTTACTTGGCAATAAAGTCTGATTCTGATTAATGTATTTCCATGCCACTGTAAAACTGCTTTTCAGCTGCTACATATATAGAGCATGAATGTGCTCTGACAAACGTCATGGCAATTTTGGCCTGATGGTGGCGCAAGAGAAAGGTTAGGAGTTCACCAAAAACATTATGATTCTTGCTCCACAGAGGATGAATCATAATAGCAAATATCCATAGCAAATTCCAAAGAAATCTGCCCTGCAGTTTCCGATGTACTGTGCCTTGGAATGGTCACACTATAATGTAAACCTCTCGCACCTTCACGAACACATTTCCTGAGGAGAGTGTGATATCAGCAACAGCCTTCAGAAAACTCCACATCAGTGTGAGTGATATTCTATTTATTAGGACACACAGCATGTTTACACAAACAGCCTTGTGGCGCTGTTTGACATCCAATTACCTGAAAAGGCCTAAAAAGGTGGGGAAACCTGCAGCCGACCACCTTGGCTCATCGGTATGCATGGGGATTTTATTACAACCAATGAAAACCACAGAAGAGCCATACGTCAAACAAATGGGGCTCTATCATTCCTGCGGTCTGAAGCGAAGCTTGTATCGCGTGACGTACAGTACGGCCGACACTTTTATCGACAGCACAGTAAAACGTGCGTGCTGCTGTAAATCAGAGGTGATCATGGTGGGCTCCAGCAGCAGTCTTGTGCCATCACATCTGTTGATACACTGCACACGTTCAGTCAGTCAACAGCCACCATTATGAATTCCCACTGGCTCCTCTATTGATCGTGCTGCTGCTCAGTTCGTTGTGCCGCTGGTCAATTTCTCAGTGAGGTGACAGAGAGAGAAACAAATTCCCCGAGCCTCTCATACACTCTGCTTGGCTTCAGTCTGTCTCCTGTGGGGTTTGGCCTGCTGACGGAGCAGTGTGATGAGCTTGGCTGAGCAAGCAGCACAAACACCCCCGCCACACTAGTCCCAGCTAGGGTTTCAATGATGGGGGGTTTTTACAGGCACATATCCACATTTGATGATGGATCCTTGGCCTGACGCTAGAAGCATCTGACTTCTTATTACAACACAGTTAAGAGGTCTGTGTGCTTCTCCTGATTTTTCCAAATACACAATGACAGTTTGAGCCAAAGACCTGAAGGAATTATTTCTTGGTGGAAACTTCTGAATGATCTCAGATCCTTTCCTTTCGTTTTTGGGATATTCCACCATTTCTACTCACTTTGTTACGCACAAATTGAAAATGTACATAAAAAGGTAGATTGCAAAGCTTTTCAAACCACTGTCAAGTGTGTACACTTTTGACTTTAGAGGGAGCTGGATGATACTTTTTTTTAGTGGGTGTTTAACACTGTCTAACAGTGCCAACTTGCAATGTTCCATTTCCAAAACAGAAATACCACAAAACTTACTAATTCTCTGCATAATCACTCAAAGAGTTGAAGTGCACATGTAACGAAGGCTGTTTAACTCTTCTTCTTCTACCTTAAACATATTAATCACCCCTATTAAGTCTCAAAAGTCACCTTATTGTACAACATAAGGAAGCTGAGAAAGGCTCAACGTCATGCAAATGTCTTGATGTAACATCCTGGAGACCACCAACCAGGCTTGTTTTGATTCTCTGGTGAAATGGAAGCACAGTGCGTTACCTCATGACTTTGGCTCTCTATTAGATTTGATTTAAGATTCTATACTAGATTTGGATTTGATAAAAATGCTGGCAACTGTCAACCCTATCTGTACTGCAACATTCACCCAAAAAGTTACTTTCGACCTCTTGAACATACAACACGTTATATAAATGACTTCCAACAGGACAAGATTCCACAAAGGCAGAGTCCTCTTTCAGAGGGCTTTAGAGATGTGTATGTTAGGAAAATACAGATGATAATAAGGCAAATATTGCAACTACTGGACTAATGTAAGACCAGATATTACACTGTGTGTACTGTTCAGTCATTTTATGGACATTTCAGCCCTTTTTGTAACTCATAACTACATATTTTCTATTATATTTTCTGTTGTTGTACAGAGGGACGGAGCTGCTCTAGCTGAGGGCATACATACCTAAACTGTTTTTATCTCACATACTCTGATATCAATCCAGATAGTGAAGCCTTTCTTTAAAGGCAGGGTGAGGCAGGTGTTATTACAGGTTTGACAAAGTGACACCCCTGAAGCTACTGAGGCGAGGGTTAGGGTGAAATCACTGAGGTCTTCCACAGAGGTTTAGACAGGAAAAGACAGGGAGAAAAAGGCAAGACACGCGACCGAGGCCTCGGGACGGGTTTGAGCCCTAGATACGCTTCTGACATGGTATGTGGCTTAGCCCCGACGAGCCACCAGGACGCCCCAGGTAGAAATCTGCTCGTGCAACCGTGATGCAGGGCTCAGCGTGGCATGTCGACAGGGACTGCTCTGGGAGGGTTGATTAACTGTCATTCCACCCCCCCACTTTAATGAGCTACATGCCAATGATCTCCGCCTGCATGGGAAAGACAATCTTCAGGCGGTGGTGGAGAGGGAAGGAGAGATATTTTTAGGATAGTTCAGATCTGGGGACCACATTCAGTATTTGAGGCTGGGTTTAAAAAAAACCAAGTGGTGAGAAGTGTTGCGAGCTGACTGATTTTGATGAGGCAAGAGGCAGAAAGAGGGATAGAGAGTGTGTGGGTAACAAGGAGGAGGGGTAACGGGGAATTTCTTTCTTTTTTTTTTTGGCCAAGGATGGGGTGCTGATCAAATCTTTTTTTGTATCATACTTTAAAGGAATCAGCTCTGATCATTTCAGCAACATCTGAAATGTTGAAGAGGAGGAGGAAGAGGAGGAAAAGCTATTGTCATTTTCGCCCACGGAGGGAGAATCTCTGCTGCTGCATTTATCAAAGAGCAATCCCCACAGAGAGGACACAAGCCATCATCAGAGGTCCTCACAATCAGCACAATTCCCCCTGCTCATTCTCCACTATTGACATCTGAAATCACCTGTCATTCTCCTGCTCCTTTCTCTCCTACCTTTCTCGCTCTGACACATTCCTCCCACTTCTTTCTGTCTGAACCTCATATTGGTATTGGGCAGATTTTCACAACGTCTGCTTTTATCGCCACTGCTCGCTCAGTGTAATACTTTACACCGAGACACATTAACTGTATTGGTAGCTGAGGACCAGTGGACCTAGGTTTAACTGGTCCATAAAAGACAGATTGAATTTCCCCTGTTCCTCCGGTGCTGGTCTTTGCTCTGCTGGTAAACTTAGCCGTAATGGACCTAATTAGCTTTAAAAATGTCGACGTCTTGGTGAACTGTGTCAGCTGTTTACAGGATTGTGTTTAGCCAGCCATTCCTGGATAAATATTGATTGGACTGAATGGAAGGCAGCGGGACAGCCCAGACTCACAGTTTGCAACACGATATTTTAAGAAGATGAACACAAATGGTATGAACATGCTACAGTGCTTCTCATTCCTACCGCTGCCACATTCACACTAAGAGTAGTAGTGGTTATTGAAGAGATGGCGACGTCAGTATTCTTCAAACAAAGTTGTTGTCGGGCTGTCTAACACCATCTGGAATCCTCTTTCTCAACACCTTTTTTTTTTTTTTTTTTTTCCGCTTTCACACAACTGCTTACACACCAGAGTGTGACACCATGAATGCTTTGCAAAAAAAGAGACCAATTCATTGCATTAAGACTACAACAACACACAAGACTCTTTTGCCTCAGATGAAAAATTGGAACAACCTCATTAGTTTGAAGCAGACTGAGGCCTGAACTCAGGTGCTCTGAAATAAGGTTCTTCATGTGACCTCTGTGGAACTGGACACAAATAATTCCCTGTGAATTTTAAGCCAGCCTGAGCTTTCACTGCCCCATGCACTGCAGCTGAAATATTCCAGCTGTTGTGCTACAAAGAGCACGACTCAACTTCTATACACATTATCCACACAGAATGGACAGTGTGTCAGTCAACCTGCCACAGCTAAAATTGAGGAGAGATATGACAAGGAGAAGCATGGGTGTGTGATGTGTGTGTGTGTGTGAGAGTGTGTGTGCTGCAGTTCTCACCAGGGTTACAGTCAGTGAGCAGGGAGCAGATGGACAGTAGGACCTTGGAGATGGTGAGAGCAGGACTCCAGTTGTCCTTCAGGATGTCCAGACAGATCACCCCCTGACTGTTGATGTTACAGTGGTAGATCCTCGTACGGAACGTCACCTGGGATTACACAGCGTGAGGGTTAGAGCAAATCTGGGTTTTGAAAGACACAATTCACTTTTAAGTTGCAATAAGCCAATATTTTATCCTGACATCTGAGAGTAGTGTAACACAAGTCTACTTCAACAACAAAAAGTCCTTAACAGTTAGTGTTTGTCACAGAAATATAACTGCTGTCAGGGTGAACAATCTCTGAGACGACATCAACAGACACTAAACTCTCCATCAAAATCCACAATAGCAATAACATGAATTGCACATGCAGAACCTGACTGAGATGTCATAGTGAATTTAGTGTAATATCCCCTCAGAGATACATAAGACATTGATCAAATCCACATGTGCTCAAACTACTGTATCACACCAGAGATATACTTAGTTTAAGTGTACTGTAGATTGTTGTACATCAACAAGCATGAGTATAAAATGAAAATATTTGGAAACAGCATTCCAGCCTGTAGAACAGTGAGTAGACTAATCATTTTGAGTTTTTTAAATCCTGACAATTGAGGTATAGAACAGTGTGCAAACGTTACAGCATTTTACCTTCACACACTATGTTCCAGATACTAACTTCACCCATTACCTCTGTACAAGGAAGCTGTTTTCAGCTCCTGTTTCTTTGTCTGATTTTTGATTCTCACTGACTGCTGAGTGAGATGAACTACAGCTGCTGCTCTCACCAAGTCAATGACATACACTTCATCCTCTGTCTATATGAAGGTGATCCTGTCAGTCCCTGTGGATCTAACTTAGTCAACAGTGAAGTGAAGACAGTCCTCAGTACTCAGCAGAGCTGAACATCAGCACAAGGAGCACAGCATCATTAAGAGGTGACCTTTGACCCCTCTGTTTCCTTAAAATCGATGATGCTGACCAGGACTGGCAGTCCAGGCGTGCTCGCTCTCTGCCTCCCTTTTCTGCTTTGTGGCTGCAGCCTGCCCTCATTTATTCCCTCCTCTTCCTCCGTCTTTTATCCTCTCATTAACTCTCCATTCCTCCCATTACAACTCCTTATGAGAAACAAACAACCCTAGCATGCGAGCAGAGGCCTCCCTCCTCACATTCCATGCTGGTATTACTGAGGTTATGGCGGCTGACTCGTGATAGACAAAGCAATAAACAGGATGCTTCCCATTACATGAAAGGACTTCCAGAGATGTGACATGAAAAGGCAAGCAGGCAGGAGGAGAGGTGATTGATGGTGACTGGTTGAGGGCAGGTCTTGTGTCTGAGTCAGTTCTCTTCTGCTCTTATACCCTCACTGAGATGGGTTAGCGTTGGCATGCTAATGCTACCAGCCCAGCAGCCCTGAAACAGATCCCTGGCTGGCTTGTGTGGTCTCATTAACAGGCTGTAATCCCATCATGGCTGATGCTAATAGATTATGATGCTGCCTCCGTATAACAAAAGCTACGAGTCTAATCCTACATCCCCTCTGTATAGTTTCATCCTACAGCCTCTAAACACACCCTCTGTATCCCAATGCAACAGTGTCCCAACAACTCTCATTCTGATTTATCATTTTATGTATATTTCTAAAGTAAATCCAGCTTTTATACCTCAAGATGTGTATTTACAGAAAACTTTAGGGCAATCCAGCCATTAGTTTTCAGTAGTTTTATTTTGCTTTGACCTACTTTTGTTCAAACTGGTTTGAAGCAAGTGTCAGAGTGTCTCAGGTCTGATTATGGCAAAGATAAATGTATCATTAAAGTCATGAGGAATCATCTCTCTGTACCATTCAAACATTTCATGGCAATCTAACCGGTAGTTTTTCTCATATCTGATGGACAGACCAACATCTCATCGCACAAATCAACCTTGGCATTCATTTGGATTGGCTTTTCTGGCCACCCTTTGAACTGAGTAGTGACCACAATGGAGCATGTATTCACATGCTGTTGCTATAGGTACAATCAAGTGTCCCACCGCAAAACCTGGAATTACACAGGTCCACCTGTTCGATCAGTCTTGGCTCACAGGCAGGACATCCCAAATATGTCGTACTGGTTAAACAAAATACAGAGCGACTACCGAGAGGGAGCTGCATCAGCTTCACTGAATCAGAGCAGGCCTACAAACCCTGAGCCTGAGCTAACTGAAGGACAAATTTAAATGGAAACAGTCACCAGCTGCTTGCTAACATTACTTGCTTTCTAACTTTACAAGCCCTGCTTTGTATGTAAGTGCATTAGCTAAAGCATACATTTAGACAATGCTAGTATATCATTGTTGTCTTTTTTTATTATCATCTAAGTCTTTAAACACTGATTATATTTATATCCGCAGACTGGGCTGGTCGGGTCATAAAAATTAACACTGATTAATAGTGGATGGGTTGCGGGTGGTGAAGTAATACACCATTAATGAGGAATATATTAACTCCATTCTCTAACATATGAGCAGAGCTTCACAGTGGACAGCTTCTTTTTTATCAGATGGATTACTTACTCACCACTAAGCAAACAATGGATAATTCTAAGAAATACAGACACTAATATGGGTTAACAGGAGCAGAAACTGGGACTGCAGGCAGAATATGTCTGACTATCCTGATCCAAGTATAAAGCAAGAATCTCTGTCTGTCAGGGTGTGTGTGTGTGTGTGTGTGTGTGTGTGTGTGTGTGTGTGTCTGTCCATCACATATCTCGAAAACCGTTCATCTTGTTGACTTCATACTTGGCAGGTGTATTGCTGGGGATCTTAAGGCCTTAAGGAAGTGCAGTTGGTTCACAATTTGCAACAGCTTCAGTATTAATGAAATAATCTTAAAATACATATATTTTGCCTCTAACAACTAACAACTATAGACAATAATAAAGCTTTTCACGGAATATTCTGGTACCCTAAAATCAGAGAGGCCTTTTAACTGTTCTGCAGGCTGCATGGTTCCCTCTACATGCAAAAAGGCAACATTTGGCTCAACTGTGACAGAGCATGTTATTTTTACCTCAGTTCTGTTCATATCCAGTGTCCACATCGGTCAGTTTGTGCGAATGGAATCACATGGAATTGAACTGAATCATAGTTTAGGACTTATTTAAAGTGCTGACAGAATGGAGAGGTTTAAAGGAGCCTAAGCCTAAGCTTGACGTTATGACTCGTCAAGGCATGTTACACAGCATATTTCACCAGCTGAGAATGATAACATGCAGCACAAGATAAAGTGTGGAGCAGAATTCAGTTCAAAGCCATGAGGAAATTAGGGTAGATGGAGCGGGATAATGTTAGTTAGTGTCTAATCTCTCAGCCTGTCACTGTGTGGCTCTACAGGAACAGGTCCTCGAATGGACTAATGTTGGACCACAATACAAACACTGAATGTCCTTGCCACGCTCAACCTCTATCTAAGAGTATCAGTGTCAGCCTTAACAGGCTTTATCATCCTAACATTAGTGAGTGAGCCAGTGTAGTGAGCAGCTGCAGCTGTCAGATTGGTTGGCTGTGAACCGGTGAGCTGCTGGATGGCACACCTCACAGCCAGACTGGAAAAACAAGGCAGCGGGAGGCCAAGAGTTTAGACGAGCTCTGTTTCCCCCTCAGCACAGACTGGCAGGAAGTAGGCAGTTTTAGCCAGTCAAGAGAGAATGAGGAGAAGATTGTTTCTCTTTGGGAGTCATGTTTCACACCAGATTGCAGATCAAATACCCAAGGCTGTAACAAAGTTCCCAATAAATTCATGTTTGTTGTAAAGATATTCCATGTTTTCCAGGTACATGCCAAATGAGGAATCCAGTCAAAGTTAAGAAGGTGCAGTAAGTGACTTATTTTTCATTCAAACTGTGGAATTGTAGCTTTTATTTGTACTGAGTCTCTGGTTTACATTCTCTTAGTCAGGGATGGGGTGCCAATACAATGCCTGAATTCCAGTTCTGACAGTGATTACCATTACTCCTCTATACCTTACACTGTGAAATATTCACTGTGTAACAAAATGACTCACTCACTCAGTGTGTCAGTGTTATCATAAACACATTTGTCTCCCTTAAGTGGCTGAATGTTTGAAGATGAGGGAGAAATGACTCACATCCAACCTTATCATTTGCTTAGATTACCACCGTGGATGCAGAGTAACCGTCTGTATGAGAGACGTACAGTAGAAGGCAGGGGTTTTTGAGATTTTCTACGCAGCCCAAGATTCTACTTTTCTATCATTTTATTATTATTTTATTATTAATCTCTGATCAGATAGTTCCTGATTAAAAAGAAAAGAAAGAAAAAAACCGTCCTGGCTTTTTTTCCAGAGGAATCTAGTAGTGGATCTTGAGTAAAGCTTGTTTTGTCATATTACAGTTTCCAAAGTGAAAAATGAACTTTTATCCCTAATGAAGTGTAATTTTGATAGTAACACAGGTATCACACTGGCAACAGTATTAAACATTTTTAAATATGGGCCTAGTGTTCTAATGTTGTCTCAGAACCCATATCAAAGTAACACATTTTTCAATAACTTACATTGACAAATATAAACTTTATATTAGCTTTTTTAATTTCACAAAACTTCTGAGTACATCTGTGTTTCGTTTTGTATTAACACACAGCAGCTGTATAAGATGTTAAAATGGTCAAAAACTACCAAAATCATGATGAGGAAACAGAAATATGAAGTAAGTTAAATAAGACTAAGGATTGGTCAGTACCCAGGAAATCTGGAGGTATTACACCAAGTCAGGAGGAATGCACTGTTCAGAAAATAAAAACAGACGGGCATGACACGATTCTCAGCAGTTTATGTGACATGTGGTGCCTGTTATTACGTGAGGTGGTGAATGTAGGGATACAACTGTTCCTTAACAGAAGGTAGTTACAGAAAAAAAAAATGGTTTCTGTTGCGATGTTGATGTACAAGTATCAGTTTTATGTGCATTCTGCATGAAGCACTTCCTGGAAGTACAACTGATAAACACATAAAACTGCAACACGGCAAAAATCCAGAAACCAGAACTACTGGACAGATCTTTCAGATTTTTTGAACAAAAGTCACATCACAATTCTCCCTTTACCAGAGTATCTTAAAAACTGATGACTGATTTTTGTTAAAGTACTGTGAATATTCTTGGTCCCCCAGAGGTTGAATCCTAATATTTGTGGTGACCATCTGACAGCACCATCCTCAGGACAAGCTTTGCATACAAAGTATCGTAGGCAAATTCTGCACTCTTGCTGCTGTCTCCTCAGCAACCTTCTTTCACTTCTCACCTATAATCCAAAACAAGTCAAGAGCCTCTCCTTACTGAATGTTCCATTTAAAAACAGGGCGAATGACAGATATCCTAAAATATTTTTCTAGTTTTTCCTTTTAGAGACAACTTGTGTCTCTAAATAGCGGATAGAGGTTAGCCAGACAGTATTTCTAGACTTGAAACCAAAACCCAGGTCAAAATCAGAAGTACAACTACAACTGAGGGAGGTGGCAACCGCTGTCAGCCAGTCTACTGTGTAAATTCTGACGCACACTTGCATCAGGAGAGCACACATACACATACCCGCAAACCCACAGCCTCACTGGAGGGAAGCCAAATGCTGCTGAATGCTAGCAGCATGCATATCAGGAGGGGACACAACAAGAAACAGATAAAGGTTAAAGGCTGGTGATATTCTACATTTCTCGTACTGTCAAAAGATCAAAACCAACAATGAATACGTACTAAAAAATGAATGTATATATTTGTTTTTAAAGGTGATTTCCTTTTAAGTTCACACAAAAACGTGAGATATTTTCATCTTACTTCTGATTTTTTTTTTTTTTTTTAATCTCAATTTCATTCATCACTGTCATCTCTTTTTCTTGGTATTATAGTGGCTACCTCTGCTCTCCACAGCAGAGGAAATGATGATTGGCTCGTTTATTCCTTACTACTTTTCAGTGTCTGGATTGAGGCGGGCAGCTACAATGCTGACAGCATGAACACAGTGATAATCCTCGGTGAACTTTCAATAGTCTACAGAACCTGTAATCTTAATGTTGCATTAATCTTACATTCACAGCATTCCTTGCTAATGCTATGTTAATGTTAATGTGCTAGCCTGCATGTTTTCATTAACTGTCTTGAAGCTGTTTGGTTGCTGTTCCTTGTGTAAAGTTTAATGGGACTGTGGATAAATTTAATTTGTGGGTCAGTTTCTAAATTAACAGTTCCTGTAGGAACCAAAGGGCTTTTGTCACAGACAGGGAGGGAAAGTTAGAGAGCAGCGAAAGGCAGACTAGCAAAATGTTGGGCTGGTTTTGGTCTTTTCATGGGACAATAAAAAACATACAGAATAACACTAGTCTTATCCTTCAGTAGTAGTATATAATAGGACCATCATTTATCCTCAGGTCTAATTCAATTCTCTGTGCTGCTGTCACCCGTTATTTTGTAAACGTGCTGTAGGTGAACAAGCTTTAAGCGGGTCATTGTTGTCAGACAGCAGGGTGAAAAGCTGACAGGCTGCTGGAACAATGGTGGCATTGTTCAAAGCTCTGGGTGAAGGAGTGGGGGGGGGGTGCTGCATAGCTGCAGGGTAGCACTCACCTTGGGTGGTTTGAAGGGGTAGTCTGGTGTGAAGGCGATGTCCAGGAAAAACACTCCTCCCTCGTACACGGAGCCTGGAGGGCCCAGGATGGTCGACCTCCACTCATAGATGTTGTCTCCTTTAGGTCCGGCACTGTAGTTATGAAAATAAAGAACACAAGGAAGAAGAGGAGAAATTGAGTTTACAAGCAGGCATTTAGAGAGGAAAAGATGCTGTAATTGTGTAACTCAATTCTCTGTGCAGCAGCAAGGGAGTGGATAAATAAAGTGTGTGATTATCAGCTGTTAAATCTGCGGCACAAAGCTGCCATTTAAAGCCGTTATCCATTAGAAGATTAGGCCACACTGCTATAGTGCAACAAAGACCACATCTGTAAACCAGGAGAAATGATGAGTATGATCAATATCATGTAGCTGACTGAACTGTCTGAGATGTGTATGCAAGCATGAAACACACACCAACCGACCAAAACACACACACCACACACACACACACCACACACACACACACACAGGAAGGTGTTGAGCAGCAGCAGCGTCTCTGTTTCCTCACTGTTCATCAGTGCTTCACTGTTGGGCAGCTGGCTGCTGCCGAGCTCCATTGTTGCCTTGATTCTCGCCACATACACAAACACACACACACACACACACACACACACACACACAAAAAAAAAAATGGAGGAAAAAAAAAGGAAAACTCTCTCTTTCACACACAAACACACACACACAGCTGCGGGAAGAGAGGCACTAATCCAATTCCATTTTCTATTGGAATTAGGCCAGATGCCCCCGTCGGTTTCTTGTATTACTTTTACTTTCATCATTTACACACACAGAGAAAGCAAGACAGACAGAGACAGACACAGAAAGAGAGGGAGAGGGCGAGAGAGAGAGAGAGAGAGAGGGAGGAAGGGAGAGAGGGACAGAGAGAGAAAGAGAGTAGGAGAGTAAGTGAGAGCATGTGTGAGGCACATGAATGTAAGATGAGAGTGTGAGTGGAGTTGTTCATGTGAAACAGCAGCCTGTTGTTAAGCACCGGGCCACTGCAGACCTATTTCTTGTCAGTGTGTGTTTGGACACAGAGAGGAATTATGGGAGCGGGCCGGGGAAAGGATGCCAACATGTTCTCCTGGATGGATAAAAATAGCTCGGAGAGTGATAGTGTGCCGGGGCTGACAGGGGACAACAGAGCCAATAAATCCCTCTGCTTGGTGTGAGGCAGTGCCTAATGCGACTCGGTGGAGAAATCTATGTTTGTGTGTCAAACAGCTTTTCAATGCCAGTGGCTGTAGAGCACTGTCAGATTTGGTTGAACCACAATATGGTGCAGATATTTGTCTTTTATTACTACTACCACTATTATCAGCTCTTCTCACTCTGACACTGTAGCCTGAATATTTCAAACATGTTTAAGGAAACCAAATCTGGACCCACAGCTTTAAAATAACTACAAAACCTAAACTGCCAAATGTGTCTAAAACAGCTAATGGAAATCTTACTGTCAAACAATGCATGTGAAAAGATGTAATCTGGCTTCTGCTATTATCACAGCACTGGGACTGCTTTGCTCTGACACTGATGACCATAACATACTTACTGACAGACTGAGGCAATGCTGGTGTCAGTGGTTCTGCTCTCAAAACTGTATCCAGAATTTTTCTCTCAAGTGGAAACAATTTCTCTTCTGTTCAACCAGTGTGGTGTGCACCAAGGTTCCATCCTTGGTCCTATAGTGTTCTCCATTTGTAAGTTTCTCTCAAGTAAAATCAACATGTCCTACTATACAGATGATACCCAGTTATATTTTACTTGTAATCCTGACAATTTAAGAAGACTATAATTTCTCTATGACTGTGGCCCCAAACCTCTTGCAGTTGTGTTGATAAAGCTAATATATCAATAACTGCTCATATTGTCTAAATAGTTTAAGAGTAATGTAACTGTCAGCCTCAAAAAAAAAAAAAAAAAAAAAAAAAAAGCAGTGTTTGCCCTGCTGAGTTCATTCTGATCTCCAAGCTGCACTGCTACTCTGATTTTAGCATTACAGTGGTTATTTTAGGAAAGCCTTAGAGTATGATGCTTACATGTTGATACCATAGTATCCTTCATGGTGTTTGTGGTAAGCAATGCCCTTATTACTCATCAACTAAAATCAAATCAAAAGACATGGCCTCTAAACTTTAGAACATCTTATGATATCATGTTAGAATGGTTGGCTGATATTAATACTTCAAAATCTTGTTTGGTTTTACATGAATAGTTCGGTCTTTTTGTTCATAAATTGTATTTATTGCATCCCTCATATTTTGTGCCTATCCTAATTAATTGTATGAATAAAGGTTGTCATTATTAATGTTTTCAGTGGTGAGTATGAAGTGTTTCATAATTGTTTGACTGCTACTTTACAGGCCTTTCCACATAGAAAAAAAACTACTTAAAAACACAGATTTTTATTTCAATGATTACTGCTTTCATAATTTCCTCTATTATGCTTAATGTGCCTTATGTGACCAACCCACCATGTCAACTTTGTTACATGAGTCTGGTTAATTTTAATGAATACGAGCACAAAAGAGCAACTCTTGCTACACTCAAGCCACAAACTACTAGTGTTGGCTTTGAGAAACCCATTATTAGTCAAATCATACTGCAAGGTAGACATTTCAGATCATCCTCTAGGCCTCTTAAGGTTGGCCAACCACTGATTTTTCTCTCCACTGACTTCCCACAGTGAAGTCTGCAGCATCTGGAAATGTTCAGGGCTCTTCCTCCTTTTTCTGTT
The DNA here is from genome assembly GCF_001640805.2 of Lates calcarifer. Classification (NCBI taxonomy): domain Eukaryota; kingdom Metazoa; phylum Chordata; class Actinopteri; family Centropomidae; genus Lates; species Lates calcarifer. The sequence goes on from NC_066835.1 coordinate 2,162,659, forward strand.
CCCGTAGCCTGGTACAACCCACACTAACAGCGGGTAGAGAAGGTTCTATGTTTTTACCACCTGCCTAGGCCTGTCAGAATGATGGAGGACACAGACCTCAGAGATTCACCTCAGGGTATGCTCTCTTATTTATCCCAGGTAAGCTGGCTGTCCTTATTTACAGTTGCTGGGGCGTTATCTCTTAGAATCTGTGATGTACTTCAAAACTTCAAAACTCATGCTGAAGCAAAAAAAGAGTGCTTTTAATAATGGTGGCTGAATGATGATGATGGACCCGGCTATTTCCCACGGTTTCCACACTGTAAGTCATTAGTAATGAGCCTGGAGCACTAAAAGTGCCCCACTAGAGGAGCACTATAATTAAGATGAGGCTGTTTCTGCATCTTTATCTTCTTTTCAACAGTGAATTCTTTATACACTCTTAAACTGACCACTGGGGAAAAAAAAACAAAAAAAACATGAGTCCACAAATAACCACAACAACAACACAAAATGAATTGCCAGTTCAGCAATATTCATTTTAAAACACCACTGAGGAAGACTGAACATTTCCTTGACAGCCAGAAGCATGCTGTGAACTTCTACTGAACTCTGCTTTGGTTTAGTTTGTCAAAGTATATTTTTCAACTGTCAAAGGTCCCACTCAGGAACAGTGTATTTCTTCTTTTATATCAAATTGAAGGCATCCTATTAGTCTACAGGTGTCTAAATGCCTGGTCACACCAGCATTTAAAATGCCAAAATCTGTTCAATGAAATTGCATGGTTGACTTGAGTGGCACTGTAAATCTGTGCAAATCTTTTGGAGTTCAACGTTGACATTCAGACTTGCACCAGTGACCAGTAAAAAGCTATCCTGACAGTGCTTACTTTTGACAAAACAGGGAGTCAGAGAGTCCGAAACCGAACAAACTATCACACCCTGTTTAGCTGTGTTGCACCATCCACTTTTATTTTAACTCCCCTGCATATATTGTTCCACAAAATAAACAGACAGTTATTAAACAGAAGCGGATGGTACAAATATGTGTCTTAAATAAACTGTAGAAAGGTATTCCCCAGTTAGTGACCACACTAATTTAACTAACTAACTAACTAGAGATTTTAACGGGCTTAACTGATCTCAATAGAAAAGAGTGCCACTGTCAATTTCTTATTTTCTGCAATAACTGAAAATCTTGTGGAAGAAAACATCTGACTCCTGTAGAAGGAACATTTAACTGGCACCTGTATGGTGATGGAATCCTTAACATTCAACTTCCTCTTTGCGGCGCAGTGTTCTATAAAATACCAATCTAACTGAACATTTAAAAACAATCAGGACTTGATGGAGGATAATTAATTCATCAAGTTTTGATTCAGGTATTAAAACCCCAAACTATGTTCAGCAGAATTCAACATTCAACATTCACAGGCATATGAAGAACTACTGAACCATGTAGTTTTTTTTTTCCATTCAGTCTGCAGGGATGTCATGGCCTGAGGGAATCTGTATCACTTCCTTGGAGGAATCTGTACATTAACTGCTTATGGCTGCATATTTTTTTCTGACAGCCCTTCCAGGAACTTAGATAATATGTACAACCACTGAAATTCAATATTATCTTACTCTCACTATTGACTGCTATGCCATCCAACACCTTTATAACACTGCTTGGGTCGCCTGAGCCCACCTTCTCAGACTATCTTTAACCCTCTCTTGAAAACTATTTTTACTCAAGTAAGGCACACAAAGGCAAACACACTCACACACACACATAACAAGCTCCTGCACAAAACACTGGTGGCTACAAATGTTTGATACTGCTGTGTTTCCTTGCCCAGGGCCATAGAGTAGAGCTCAGCTAACAGAGAAACTCAGAGCAGCTCTGGAGTCTTGCTTCAGAACAGAAATGCTGATTGTGACTAATGTTTGAACTGAGTGGGTGTTTGTCAATTGTGGCTGAGATAGTAGCCATAATCTCCTGTGACAGCTTGTTAGGACATCACACTGAAACAGCAGAATACTAAGTCACCCAGGGCTGTGAATATGTCAGATTACCTTTTAAAACCTTAATTTAAAAAGGAAAACTCTAATGCTCTTTGTGCTCTTTTCCAGCAACTCTCAGCTGCACATTCAGGCACATACAAACAGACATATTCACACAAGCAGCAGTGCAGTACAACCACAGCCTTGTACTGCTGCAGCAGCAGCTGGGGGCTCAATGTCCCACTCAAGGGTACCTAGATAGTGGTTGTTTAAGAAGCAGAGAGTGTAACTCATTCACTTCTCTTCACACACACTTCTCCAGTGATTTGATTAAATGTTTGGGGATTTGAAATGTTGACTCTCCACTTCTTTAACCTCAAGGCTACTGCTGATTCATGATTAACAACTATATGATAATAATACAAAACCTCATATGTTTAAGAGATGTCTACTTTCTTAAAGACTGCAGATGAACAGAAAACAGCAAAAACCACATTATGGGAGCAGGCCAGAAGTTGTGGGCCGGACGTCTGAATAATAAACTGAAAGCTCACCATAAAAAAAGTTTTAACTAGCTGGTGATGAAAAGTAAGGGGATTAGGGGAAGGGAAAGTCACTTGGATTCAACTTTTAGGGACCAAAAATGTTTATACAAAATCTTGTGTCAATCCAGCTGCAAGACACATAGCAGGTGTTCACTCAGGTGTATTAAGGCAATCACCAAAGTCAGTAGTATTCATCCTCTGGGGACCATGACAAGTTCATGGCAATCCATCCAACAGTTGTTCAATATTTCAAACAATGGTGGACTGATTGACAGTCAAACATTGCCATCCCTTCTGAAAAATCATTCTTCTGCCATGACCTCATAGAAAAACCTCAGCATTGAATCAACATCCATCAATTCAGTTACAAATTTCAGCACAGCATGAAGAATGGTCAACATTTGCTGTGTGTCAAATACAGTAGCAATGTGTCAATTGCCTCAGCTGCTGAGAAACCTCTCAGTTTTATCACTGAGTGAGTTTTTTCTCCAACATTTAGAAACAGTTTTTATTTGTTTCCAATATGAAAATGCTCATTTATTTTGTGGTATTTCAAAAATGACACTGACAGTTGGACACAATCACAAAAAGAGGGATGGAAAAAAAAAGAGTCAAAACAGCCTTGTCCTGCTTAGGGACAGGTCTGCGAAGCCACAATAATAAAAATCTCCGTGCCATGTTGAGACCAGCAGAGCCACATTCCACAGCCACACCCATGCACACACACACACACACGCAGAGAGAGAAAGAGAGAGAGAGAGAGAGAAATACATACAGTGATGCTTACAGTGAGGAGTGGGGTAGCACTAACAAGCAGTTTGCGGTTTAAACAAAGGAGCTAAAGGACATGGTGGTGAGCGAGTGTAACCAGCTTCATCAGTTGTCCTCATTATATTCATGCTTGCTGGGCCGACAATCAGACAACAGGCCTATGAGCCAGGACTTAATTGTACATATAAAACAGAGCATCCATCTCTCAACCTCTTCAAACATTTCTGTATGGACACACTGTGCTTTCTTCTGATCTTCACCTTTAGTCTGTGATTCAGCACAATCAGTTATTAAATGTACCAGTCAGGAGTATCAGTGTTTTGTGCTCCAGGAGAGGTCATTTTTAAATGAAGTGATCTATACCATACCCTGTCTAACTGAACTACACAACTGCTGTTCTCTTTATTTACACTAAATAGATTAAAACACCAGCAAACCTCGCTGAACAGATAATCACAACACCGAGCCATTTCAGAAGTAATGTGTGGATACATTTACATGGACGCCATGGACGCAAAAATCTGCATAATGCCAGTTAGAAACACAACAGCCTGTGGTAACATTACCATGAAGGCAAATTTGTCTAGTCACCTGTTAGCCTGAACGAATGAATGGAACCATATCAAAGCTTCACTGTAGTTTTCGATTAGACACCCTGTGGTGCATTCAAACAATTCCGAAAGAATCTCAGAATCTCATTCACTTTTTTTAAATGGCATTTAATTTTATCTAATACATATCAAATTCTGAGTGTTTGTATAAGAAAACTGGTTTGTCTCAGTTTGTGTTTTTTTTTTTTTTACTGTACAAATGAACTTGAATTACAGGTAAAAAAACAAACAGATGTCTTCACTGAAAAAGTGGTACAAGAACGTCTGAGTATTAAGGAAATTCCTTAAATATCAAAACTCTTGAAATTAGAAACAATCATGACACACTAGATGCAAAATGTGGCTTGAAATTGGTAAACTTGTGAGATACAAACTGTTGCTTCAAAACTCCTACCTCTATAAAGCTTAACAACTCACCATATCAAACCTCTGATAAAACAGCTGTGGTTTCAACAGTTACACTGCTTTTAGCTTAGAGCAGTCGTGGCTCAGTGACTTCTGTGCTCAAAGTGGCATCATCTATCATTTTACCCTGTGGGTGTATCAATAATTGCGTTAGCTAATCAATTTAGCTAATGAGGCTGAGTGACAGAGAAGAACCCTGACTCTCCATCTCTGTCAAGTCACATACATTAACAGTTTTAAACACAGGGGTTTGGGAGAGATTTAGGAGAGCTATTTGGGAATGGTTTTGCAAAGACACATCTGCACAATCTTTTCCCTTTACTTAAGATGATTTTTCATTGTTCTAGTTAGTGGGGGGCTGTGAGATGACATTGCTTCAGCTCTCACTTTACTCTGTCTTTTTTCCCCATTTGCACTGGAGATAAAGTCTTGAGACGACTGCAAAGCTTCTTTTGCTCGCTGCCTGAAGAGTTCCATCAAGCCTTTTCTTTTGCTCTTTCGTTGTTATGGAAAGGGAAATACATGTCAGAAACTGACCCAGAAACCAATCAGTGTTTCTACTGTGTAATACTGCACTACTACCCTGACCAAATGCACTTTGCACTTTTAACATATGTCCTGCAGCAGGCAGTTGTTTTCATCAAAATGCTCTGATAAACTGTACATTACATGCCTGGCACTCAATGGCAGGCAGACAAAGTTAGCAACTAAATAGGGCTAAAAGAGAGTGAGTGTTGGACCTATATTCATCAGGTGGCCAGAAACACAGATCCAAATGAATGTTAATGTAAATGTTAATGAAAGTGTAAATAAGCAACTGTTTGCTAACACCTCTGTCATATCAGTTCTATAAGGTGATAATATTTAAATGTTGCGTTTGCAGTCTTCAAAAAAAAATCAATTAATGCAGGTTTAAGAATCAGAATCAGAATCAGAATCTGATTTTATTGCCAAGTAAGTTTGCACATACAGGGAATTTGTCTTGGTATATCGGTGCTAAAGAACAGTGATAGTAAACAAAGATAGATATAGAGAAGTAGAATGATGATAATAATATAATAATAATATGATGATATTTAAGATATTAAATATATAAGACAGGGTCTCATGATTTAGTTTAAGTTCAAGAACCACCTTAAGGCCCTTTCCATTTACTGTAAATGTTTGATTGACTTTAAGTCGCTCAAAATCACACATTTGCCAGAAAGGGTTTTACAGTCTAGCATACAACACCTTTTATCATCTATGCACCCAGAAGAACAAGGAGGAAAAGTACACCACAGTCAGTTTTATGATGTTGTACAACCAAGTCCTACAGTATACATTTCTTAGAGTTGTTCCATTGTCAAGTGTCTAAACTAGAACTTCTAAAGAATATTTGTTCTTTTGAGTGTGAAACAAATCTAACAGGGCTCTCAGTATGTTTGCTTACAGTGTGTTTGACTCCTTTGACACCTCAGCATCTAGCCCACCAACAGACTGTTATTATTGTACAAGCACCTAAGCTATGTTTCTACGCTCAAGGGCACTGCGCAAATGTCAGTGACTCACCAGGGATTGTACAGAGAGGCTACAGCACACAAATCTATTACAAACAGGTAAATAAAGAAATATAGTTCACAGACAGAAAACCAGTTGGGAGAAAACACTGTCACTGAAAGGAATGAGGGCAAGTTACTACAGTCCTGTATTTGTATTGTGTTTGACCATGTGTGAACAATTGTATTTGAACTGTAAATTCACTCAACACAGGTTTTGATCCTATTCCAAGTGTTTCTTAGTATAAATAAACTATGACTACCTCTAAGTGTCAGTTTAAATAAACCAAATACAAAAATAGTTTCAGCTGTAAAAAGAAGGGGAGGAAATTGTCTTTGTCTTAAAAATCATCATTTGCTGCTAAGGAAATTTTCCTCAATAATCCCAGTGAGATTAAATGAAGCCCTTGCCCCTCCGCTCAGTATCCCCTTCCAGATAAACAGTTTTACCCTCCAACATTGGGCTGATTAGATTGTGATCACATTGTACCCTCTGAGAAGCAGGGCAGAGGTGATTCATAAAGGCAGATGGATATCCACATACGATGAGATACAAAAAGACGAGCCAGCAGGGATGTTGTTAGCTCCAGCTTCTGTTTGCTGCAGTGAAAGACAGGACCAAAGAGGAGAGGACAGCGGAGGATGAGACCTGACTGGCAGCATTACCATCTACTTACATTCCAGGCTGGATGGCTGGATGGCTGGATGGCTAATCCTCCCTCCCATTCCAGATTACAAACTAACTGGATTAAAACCTGATGACGGATGATACAGAACTGCACTGACTCAAATACATTCCCACTTCACACTTTAAGGGCATTTGGTGGCTGCAAATTGCATTTTATTTGAAACAATAAAAATTCAATTGTATTACAATCTTCCTCAGCAGATGGAGTTTGCCCAATTGTCACAGGATTGTAGAAGTTCAACTCCATGTTTTTCAGAAGGCTTAAAGGATGTCTTATCCACAGCTTCCACCACCACTTCACTTGAGAAACTGTTTTGTCAAATTCTGTTTTCAAGGTCAAGAACGAACTTCTAATCTCAACAGCTTGTGGATATCTGTAGATTCAGAGGATGCATGGACATTAAATGCTTCTAGCTAGTAAGTCAGAGGTGAGCCACTGGTGCAGAGCCTCGCAGAAATGTTACCTGAAGGCACTGCTCAGCACTTGAATATCATGTCTCACTACTGTGCTCCAAATCTAATTTATTTCAGTTTTTACCTTGTTTGCCAATGACCTTTTAAAGCCCAAACAATGATATGACAGCTGACAGTCTTCCAAATAAAACTCCAACTTTGTAGATGCTCTCTAGAACTGACACTACTATCAGCAAGAGCAAATCATTTGTCTCTGCCTTCCAAAACCTCTCTAAATAAGTTAGAAAATAAATCTTTAAAAATAATAAATAAAGAATTTTTTGGATTTTGAAGTGTGATGGTTAAGGTTTTAAAATTTCTGCTGCCTAACTGTGGTTAAGGTTAGGGAACTGTCATTTCAGTATTCCCCCAACCTACGTTCGGCACTTGATCGGACAGTGTAATACAGGTATATCTTAACAGAGGTGCGATAGGGTATTGTGCAATGAGAACAGAATATATGGTGTGTGTGTGTGTGTGTTTGTGCTTGTTTTTATTCATTTTAAGAATATTCTATTTTAGGAATGATGCATCAACTGGATGGCATTTTTAATTTTGTTGTACATGTGACAATGACAATAAAAATATTCTATTCAGATGCTCTTATTCATTACAACTACACTTCACTAAAGGCTCCAAAGAAAACATCTAAGCAAGAAAAAAATCAGAAGGTTGCAAGTATAGACTGACAACCAACAGCTATAGAAGACATCGTTAAAGTATAAATATCTAAAGGCTGTTCCATGCTGTTTAGTAAGATTTCAAAGCCTTGTTCGTGAACACTAACTAGCATCTGTTCTTTTAAAGTCTGGTGGGCTCAAGGTCTTGGGGGAATAGTCCACTTAAAAAATCTCCACAGAGAGGTGAAATGCTTTCTTGGGATAAAAGCTCTTTTGAATCATTTGTTACTTTAGATACAAGGATGGAGTGTTGACTTGTGCAGGCCTTTGTCCCTCTTCACTTGGTTCAGCTGTATATTGACAATGCACAAGTTCACTGAGAACAGAGGTGACAAGAGCAGGCGACAGAAGAGCTGATTGGGGGAAGGTCAAGCCTTCCTCCAAGGTTAGAGGGTGTGACTCCAAAACCCTCTAACCTTTGAATCAACACTAAACCAACTGCACTTCCCCATTGTCTTGAACATGTTGCCTAGCAACATTACATCCCTGCAGTGACTGTGTGCATGTGTGTGTGCATTTTGTGCTGCAAGAGGAATTTCCATGGAAACAACAACAGTGGTACAAGCAGACACAACAGCGCAGCTTGACTCACCTGAAAATTCTTTGGCTGATGAGGCCAATAGACAAATGAATGATCTCACACATTTCATCATCTTTGTTTATGGCTCATAATCTTCAAATAGGTCCTTCAGGGACGAATCAACAGGCATCAAGTTATTAAATTAGCCGACAAGATCATATGAAAAGAAATCAAGACACAGATTACTTCCTAAATGTTAGTGACAGCTCATGGGCAAGCATCACATCTAATATACTCGCTGTGTGCTCATTCTAATGATGCCTCAAATAAGAAGTGAGATTTGCATCAATATAGAGCAGTTGGAAATGAATTAGGCCATTCAGGCTTTGTGCATGATTTGCTTTGATGGTGAGAACTGACAGTGCAGTCAAGGGAAAAGCTCATCATTCCCAACTCAGTTACCTCATGTCTTATCTTTATGAAACATACTGACAGCCTGATGGCTCTTTCACACAGGATACAGTCTGATTAGTGCTTACATGGTACGGCACAACACTTAACTAGATAGTTATGGAGATTAAAGTAAAGAATAGACTGAATAGGCTGAAAACTATGACGTTCAGAAAGTTGATATCAAATGTTTGGTCAGATCTGTAATATTGTCTTTATACTTTAATCTGATAATTCCCCATTTTAAATAATTTTAAGCCTGTTTCTTCTTTAAGTTCTTATATAACCACTTCTGTTTAGACAACATTTACTATTTAGAAGGTTGGCTTCTTTTGTTTAATAAAGGGTTTTGTAGAAAATATGATTATATTTTAAGTTATTGAAAAAACGCACAGTTCTGAAACAATGAATGGAGGTGACACAGCAGTCTCATCACTGTCCTTACATAATACTAAGAGAAGGAAGGCCATGGCTTCTCTTACTAGAACAGTTGTTCCATGTTTAACAAATAGCAGCACATAGTTTTCATGAGAGTGTCTCATTGCAAAATATTAACTAACACTAGTTAGATAACAAAATCTTAACTGAAGGTTCACTTACTAGCTTTAAATGGACCTTTCAACTGCAGCTTATGGTACTGCTTAGACCTGAGTAAATTCCATTCACTGGAAAACTGGATGGAGTTTGCTCAGACTGGGTCCAATGAAGAAGACAGTCACGAAGACCATAAGATGTGGTTAAAAGGCCCTGAAAAAGCTAGTAAGTAGACCCTGAGTAAAAAATGTTTTGCTCAACTACTGATTCCAGTAAAATGAAAACAGTTGATTTAATGAATACATGTTAAATAATTTGACTGCTGGCAAGTAAGTCATAATACAAGTGGGATAATCTACTGCAACTGGAAACTAGAAAATAGAAACCAGACCAGATACTCTAATTGTTTTTCAATGACAGAAATATTATTTTCATTACAGTACACAGAAAAAAAACAAAGTGCCGCCATACTGCTGACTTTGAGGAAGGAGAAGGAATCTCCAGGTCTGTGTCTTCATTCTCCAGTAGTCGTTTTGCTTAGGTTACTTGAGTATTTTGTTTATCACCAAACCTGCTGCCACTGCTCTCAGCCTATATGTGTATCTGGCTTTGCTCTAACACATTTGTCTGCAGACACTCAGATGGGTTTTTCCTCTTCCAATAAATCAGTTGGAAATGGGGGAAAAAAAGAATATAGTCCTCATTTTTATTTTTAATTTGGTAAACAGTACACCACGCATACGGGATGTGTATCAAACTCCAGTTCTTTTTGGAAACACACTGAATTGAAAAAAGTAGTAGGGCTGGGTGATATGAGCAAAAATATTACTGCAACATTTTGTTTTAACTGATCAACATTGATAATTATCAATATATGTATTTCATACCATTAATGAGGAAGGAAACACATGGAGATGTAAACATAGTTTACAATAAAACTTCACAATACATTATATATTGTGCTTTAAAGAAATAGACATCTGCCTGCAGACTTTCTGTGAATGACTTCCTGATGCTTTCTCAATAACTAGTTGGCATATGTCTACTGTGTAGCCTATTAAACTGAATCCAAAGTGATAATTTAAGCAAATGATAAGGTTGGATATGAATCATTTCTCCTTCATCCTCTCACACATTCAGCCACTGCAGGGAGGCAAATGTGTTTATGATAACCTTTACTGTTGCTGTAGCTGTTAATGGCTGCCATTATGGAGCAGAAATGGTAATTCATTAACCCAATAGCCATCCTCCACTAGCTGTGAGAAACTGCGGCCAATAAAACATAGATAGCACAGAGAGCTAAAATAAGATCATAGAGAACAGAGGAAGGGGAAAACAATAAAAAGAGAACAGAGTTAGGTTTGATGTTGACCCAAAGCTTAAGGAGAAAACTCACACAAAAGTCATGAATCAGCACAAGTGAATTCCACTGTTAAATCACTGATCATCATATATTTAGGATTCCCTTTAACAAAACTGTGAAAACTTAATGAAAGAGATTTAATTGGATTATACTACTCTGCGTTAATCTTGACTAATGACCTTTGGCTCAGAGTGAATCCTGATTTATAAACCACATCTGAAACAGTCGGACTGAATCTTTTTCTCAGAGCGAGTAGTCATGTCTCTGACAGTGTACACACATTGAGTCACTGTGGCGAGGAATGAAGAGAGGCTGTATCTGAACACTAACCTATGGACTGCTTTTTTTAAAGGACAGTCTCCTTACAGTACCTCAGACAATGTGCTAATTCATTACTTTTCCTCGTTTTGGTGAAATCAAAGAAAAACAAGCTGCAAATCACTTTATTATTTCAAATTACAGATGGAACAGCCATAATATTTTAGAGATGTGTCCAGATCATTATGAGGCTGTGGAGTAATTCCCATGACCATGACAGTATAGAAGACGTTTATCCCACCTGTAGGCACATGGGTTAACCGGGGGGTGTAGCTGGGGCACTGCCTTCATTTAGAGAATCAGGACACCAACCATATTTCATGTCTGTCTTGAGAACCTTTGTTGCATCTCTCTCTCCCTCGTTTCATGTCAAACTGCTGCAGGAGACCAGTCTTCTTCTAGCCAGTAACAAGTCCTTTTTTAGAGGCACTAGCCTGAAAAACAGCTTCGCTTTTGTGGTATCCCCCCTCTCTCTCTCTTGCACTCTCTCTCCCTCTCTCCTTTCTTTCTTCTCTCCCTTGTTTATTTTCTAAGTACATGGTGAGACTTTTATCCATGTTTGGGATAATAAAAAGACAGACTGTCCCTGAAGCAACACTGTCACAACCACTGTTCCATTTCTTTCATGTCAAGTGTCCAGAAAAGCATATATTTTTTTAGACTCATTCACTCCCTCCATCAGCATATCCTGGGTCCTGTACACTGACTAGTGCTTCTGTCTGAATGTCACGTCCAGTATGAGCTACTGGTGTCGACTGATTCAGTTGTAACATTAATAAACTGGTCTGAAACTAAGATGAGAAACTCTGTCTGTGTCTCACGGCATTCTGAACTACTTAGGATCTAACAACTACAACAACTCAGGGGACTTGCTGTAGAGTGATGGAAAACTGGACCGGTACTGTTATACAAGGCTCCACTTATTGGCTTTGATTTGTGAAGAGCAAAGCAATACGACTTCTGGATTCTGATGATATGCTGCAGAACCCTTTGCCCTTTGTAAACTTTTACTGAAGCTGATTCTAATGAAATCTTCTGATGTAGCAAGTTATGAAAGAAAGTCAGTCCTGAGAGAATTTCAGGTCATTTCTCATGGCCTCAGTTGTGGTCTTCAGAAAATCAGACCAGTGCCAGCGTGATGTTCCTTTCCCAGAAAAACATTCCTTTATCTAAAAGACCTCTTTCATCTTTTGTAAAATGTCTTAAGTAAAAGTTCTTTCATCCTCTTAAAAAGAAAGAAAGAAAGAAAGAAAAATGGAGGGAAAAAACGCCATAAAATTCCACACTAGCGAGAGGATGGAGATTTGCTGCTGGTGTGTGTGTGCCAGCAGTGTCTCATCTTGTTGAAAGGTAACAAAATCTACCAGTGGCATCACACCGATGAGCTCAGTGGAGAAGTGAAGTTTCTGTTTAGAATTAATTCGTCACTGCCTCCAGTGCTACCTCCACCTTTCAAGCCTCATGCTACAAGCAATAAACACTTAAACTGAAAATGGTGAGGCAGCACTGGAGGTGAGAGCTCCTGCACTTTAAATAATCCTGGAGAAGTCGAGGAGTGACAGGAAACTCACTCCTCACAAATCCAGCGTGTTCTTTAAAATTATATCTGACACTGAAGTGTATTTTGTGCCAGAGGATGACCTGATACATTAAGTCAATGCCACGGCTACTTCTGTCCACTGTATGACCCTATTCAAACCATGGTTTCAAGCTTGATCACCCACATGGGGCCAATAAAAAGACTCTTTTCTTACCATATAATACTAAAATATGCCATTTAGTTTAATATCATGCTATTAAACAGATTTTTGGCTCACAAAGCACATTGCTCTTCAAGTGCCCAGTGTATTACAGTGATAGTCCAGTTAGTATTGCACTTCCCTAAAGTTGGAGGACCTATAAGAGACAAATTTAGGTCCAAAATCAAAGTTGCAGAGGCTGTGATATGCTGACTTTTAGTCAAGCATATCAAAAAATCATACACTTCCCATAATGCAGCTGCACCTGGTAAATGCCCACATCTTTCAAACTCCATCCCAGTAGTCCATAATGTAGGATCTGTGTGAAAAAATTGACTCAGAGGCCCACAGCTTGTTATAGCAAGGGGTCAATCATTCATTCAGTCATTTCTAATCAACTGAATTTACCACAGCTGGACTCCAATCAAGGTGTAGAAACAAGTCAAAGATGATCAAGAGAAATGGGAGGTATGAGACCTAAATTTCAAGTGTCATAGCACAGGGTCTGAATACTTACAATTTTTCCTTTTTAATAGATTTATTAAAAGAATTCTACAGTTGTGTTTTCACATTGTCTTACTGTCTTTATGAGTTCTGAGTGTTGATGAAAGAGGGAATTTTTTTATTTTATTGCGTAAGGTTGCAACATTACAAAACATGAAAAAATCTAAAAAATCTGTCTGAATACTTTCCGGATGCACTGTAGTGGATGATGGTGGCTCATGAAGCTTTGAACAGTTCCAAGTGCGTGATTCAGATCTGCTGTTTTTCATGGGGAACAGCAGGATTTAGGATTTACAGTCTTCTTCTCAATGTTAAATTATACTAAAAGACATGTGTTTATTACATAAAGAAGCTGTGACACTCATTTTACAGCTGAAAAGGGTTATCATTATCAGACAACCATGTGCCTTCACAACAAAAATTACAGACACTACTGGTAAGCAGTAACCAAAGAATAGTCAACTCTATCAAAAAAAACATCAGAAAGACAAAGTTTCTTGTTTTCTGTTTTCCATTATTGCAAATACTGGAATACACATTCAGTAATCTAAATCCAGACCAGACTACGACTAGTAATTCGCTTCCAAAAAAAAAAAAAATGGAACAGTGACCCTTTTTAAACATTCCAAACAAATAGTGAAAGCAAACAAACAGTGCGACCAATTAAAATCAAGAACAGGGTGGGCTTTGTAACCTCATTAGGTCAGGCTCCACATGAGCCTGATGCTACACTAACCTCTTGAACTTGGAATTTCCCTCACATTTCCCTGGAAGTAATGTTACAGTCCACACTGTTGGACAATTTAACTGAGTCTGCTTGTTTTTACATTTCTTTGAAGCTACAATGACAGTACTGTTGATGAAACAATCTCCACTCAAAGTCAAATTAAGCCTGAATTATACTTCTCTGGATTAAGGGAGCAAATATTTAGGATTAGAGTTAAAAAAAAATTAACAATAACATCATCCACTTGCATGAGCAGTCGATACTGACCAGCAGCTATGAACAACCCTGACAACCCAGCTGTATTCCCCATCTTCTCTGCAGGGAGAAGCCAACATATGGCTATGTTCCACACAACAGCAATCAGCTCTAACATAATAAAAGATCTTACCCATTTGAAATAGTGAAAAAAATAGAAAATAAATATGTGGAATTTGTGGCCAACACAAATAAATCAATGTATGGGAAACACTTCCCTCAGCAGACACCCTTTCAAATTGGAGAACATTACCTTGATGTTCCAAATAGTTTGTCTTGTGCATTTTAAACTAATTACCCTTTCAATCAACCAGACATATGACACAAATAATGTTCTGAGGGTTTGGCTGGACAGCATGCATTTGTAATAATGGACCACCCAGTGAGTTCATGATGTAAAATATGAACTTGTTTGTCTCACAAGGTTGTTAAAAATGCTACCTGAAACATCTGACGTGGTGACACAATCTACCTGTGACAGCATATCAAGTTGACAACTAGTGCATCTAGGATAGACAGCCAGCCAGTCAAAATGCTGACTCCCTTAAAACAGAGAGGGAGCAAAAAAAAAAAAAAAAAAAAAAAAACCCTGAACAAACAAATGCACTGAGACAAGCATGACATGACATGAGGGTCTTGGACTAAGGTAGTGTGAACCATCCACAGGACTGAGTGATGATCGACATATAATTTTACTCATTAATTTAAAAGCCAAACTACTATTACATTGACAGTATTCATGTATCAGTTGTAAGAACTGTATCGAAAGTGATATATAAATGGAAATCATATCATTATCTAAGGCCATTTGGTAACCATGTTAACCATGCTGGGTTTTAAAAGGTGCGTTGTGCCTTCTCCTTCTAGACTATAGGTGAAATGTCAGCTGAAGTGTAACACATGAAAGTGTTGGTTAATGAGTAAGGTGATGAGACACAAATGGTCCTGAAGAAGAGGACCTGGGGACAGTTGAAGTGAGTGCACTATAAGCAGTTGAAATGTCAGAATGGTGTGTTGATATTCAGTACTGACAGCAGGTAAAATGTCTGTTGTAGTGTGAAATTTGAAAGCAGTTGAACTGTCAGTTGAAGACTCCAATGACAGTTAACATGTAGCTAGTGAAAACAGTTGTCAGTTCAAGTGTAAGCAATGGAAACACTTGAAATTTCAAGTTTAAGCTCTGAAAGTAGTTAAAGTGCAAGCTGAAGAGAGATATGAGTACAGCTGAAATGACAGTGATGTCTGTCTGAAGTGGTAAAAATTGTTGAAATTTCCTTTTAATTCACTGAAGACAGTTGAGGTGTGTGTTTTGTACACAGTTTAAACATGAACACTGTGTAGCAGTTAAAATGTGAGTTGAGTGAGTTTAGAGTTGTATTTTTTGAGAAAACTTGATGAGCTGAACCATGACAGTATGAAAACTGTGAAACTATAAAAACTATGAAACTGCTCGGTGTGAAAGTGACCTAAGACACTATAACTGTTCTCAAATATGAACTTTCACATATGAGTTGCACTTTCACATATGCCACACACAACACAAGATTGTGTGTCAGATGCATTGTCACTTAGTGGAAAAACTTTGGTTTAGGCCAGGGTGGTGCCTGAGTGGAGAGTGAGTGGACAGAGGATAGACACATGCATCGACATGGCTGCCACTCACTGTGAATTCTCTGGACAATGTCCGGCTCTATTCACGAAATGGCTCAACTGGACATTACACTGACTTTACACTAAGGAGCTGGCAGGGTAAAGCCTCTAGAATATCCAATTCAGCTGATTCGAACATTTGTGTTCTCACACACAGCTCCTCTGGGTAATATCTAGAAAACTTCAGGGCTGCAGTGCATGTGTGAAAGCAACTTATGAAACTATTAGGTGTGAAAGTGACCTAAGATACTTTGCAAAGTACGTTGACTCCCCTACCCTACCTCTACTTTTGTCAGAATCTGAACTTTATACCGTCCTCTGATTTCATTAATCACCACACACTTGCTACTTGCTCATACTGTAAGATACTTTCGATGCCTTGTAAGCACCACTTTAAGTAAAGTGTGGCTATTATTATCTACACAAGATGAAGTCAAATAACGTTTCAATAATATATCAGGGTGCCTCCCTCTGGTCTCTCTACAAGACCTGGCTCTGCCATTACATCGTCCTCAAGAGGCACACACACTCTCACCAAGGTCACAGAGACCTGCCGACTCAGCTCACTATTGTGAGCAAATGCTGTGAGCTACTTGTTAGGCGTTCTCTCATCATATGCAGAGCTGATGGCAGGCCACTCTCAGAGAAATTAACACACTCTCTGCAGGGACAAAATTAAATGACTGAGGAAAATTGCCAAGTTACTGTGAAAAGAAGCACATTGAATAGTCTGGGTGAGCAAACACAGTGCTGTCTAAACCACAGCACTATCAACATTAGTATTATAAAATGCACCACAAGGTTATTTTGAAAAGCCTTTCAAAGAAAACACAGGGCGACCTCTCCAGTAGCCAAATGAAACAGTCTCTCAGTCACCTCCCCATAGTCATCATGGCAACATTGATTAGCCTGCACTTGAACATTGATTAAACGTCATTCTTCCTATAGAGATGCGCGCCTATAGACTGCAATCACTCACACCCAGAAACATTTAGTCTTCCTATAATTCACTTATGTGAATGTCCTCTAAGACAGGACCGCTACAGGAAGAGCCTCAATGCTAGCACAATATTTTGCAGCTGACATGCAAGAGGGAGCATCAGTGCTCTTGGTTCTCTCACAGGCTGTATCTATGAGGCTGTTCAAAACTTATTTTGCAGGACTCTTAATTAACTGCCATTGCGAGCATGAGAGACAATAGCCTTTGCTTCTTACCAGTCCTTGGTGGTCTCTAATACCCTTTTTTACACCAAAACTAGTGTGTATATGCAGGTTTTTTAAATGACGTTAAACCCACAAAAAAAAGGCGATTGCCCTTCTATTTTATTTTCTTTATCTGGAGTGTCACAAACACATCAGACAACAGCGTTAGCAAACAGTAGAAAGCAGTGTGGAAGCCAGTGACTCCTCTTCCACTTGAATCAGCACAAGCTCTCTGAACTCTCTGTCTTGCCAGTGTTGCACATTGCTCCAATAACCACTAAAAAAACAATTCATGCTTCTGGCTGTTTACACGTCAACATCTAGAACCTTGACGTGTGCCACAGCACTGCACTGGAAAAGGGGGGAAAATTAGCATGTCCACTTGGGTGTCATGTTTCCATTGCTGCAGATCGGAGCAGGAGCTGATAAATACCCATGACTACAGAGGAGTCATTTGACCTGGGAATGAATGCCAGCTGTACCCTTTCCCACTTAAGACTAAAGCCAGATGTTAGTGGGTGTTAGTGGGTTTTTTGTGCAGTGTGAAAGGGACTAACAATACTTGTGATAGGTCTGTCTGACTTACAGTATATTAAGTTTGCTATCAAAGCAATATCAAAATGAGCATATGTGTTAAAACACGGCATCAACATCTCATTTTGTATTTGACGGGAAGACAGTCTTCAGCAGCAGGTGCCAGCTGCTGGGGATTTGTCACCTGAATGAAATCAAAGACTCTGGCAGGAAGCTGATCCTTAGTGTGTGTGGTGGCTACTGAGGCCAGGAACTCAGCCTGACTGTCTGTGCAAAGCTCCCTGCCAAAACAGTAATGGAATCTCACCGTAGCTTTGCTCTGCATTGGAACTATTTGTCCCGGTGCCAAGATTTCACTGTTTACCCACATATGAGCCCTCGGGTATGAGCTAACCCATCACCCCTGCAGGAGGAGGGTTACTTACCCTCACAGCACTGCTGAGACTCGGGAAAAGAATGAAGAATCTATCCAGCGATGATTTACGCTGATCCATTAGGTCTTTTTTAAAACAGCATTAATGCTTTTTTCCCAGCTGAACTGCTTTGAAAATAAAATGGGAGACACCCCCCCATTAAGGACCAAGGCTTGAAGGTGATAGCTGTTGAAAGCAGACCACAAAAGGGCACATTAAGAATTCAACAGCCAGCCCAGCCACATCAGCTGGAAAACCAACTGAGGCATGCATGGAGACAATTAACCAGAGATTTACTGTGTGGAGGATGATCCTGCGAGGTACGGGGAATTTGCCTCTTCCCCCCTGTGGCCTCCTGTGAGACACACTCTCTGATTAATGGTTGCTCAGGGCTTTGCCAGTGCAGCGACTGGTACCAGAATGGGAACGTGAATGGCCCCCACGGGCTCCATAGTGCTGCATCTGGCATGCAGGTGACCTATAGTCAGCGAGATGCAGTACAACTACCTTGAAACTCCAACTTTGTACTGAGCTGTTAATTAATCTTATCAAGGACAGACGTGTGCGCAGTGAGGACAGTTGAGGCGTCAGAGTGAATGAAAATATTCTTTGGTAGTTGATGATCTGAGCTACAGATATCTTTCAGATATGCAGTGGAGAGGGATCAGAGCTGCCTGAGAGGCAAAGAGAAGGGATGATTTGGAACATAATCCATGAGCGATAGAGAAAAAATACATCATTCCCACGCCTGCCGTGGCGTTGTCTGCTGACTGAAACACATTATGGTCTGATTTTAAGGCGGCTGTGAAGTGTATGCTACAGTGGAGTGTGTGGGTGCAGCCTGGCTCTCACTGCACTATTGATTCAGCAACACTGCAGTTTAGAGAAGCAGTGGCTGGGTATGAGAAATGGAAAATAAACAGAGAAAACCAAGTGGGATCTGTGGGAGCTCCATGGGAGCAGACCAACAGACCCAGAACCAGTTAAGAATACAGATTCATGGTAATAGTCCAAAACCTACCCACGGCTTCAGATTTTAAAGAAACATTTAGTATAAATCCAAAAGCAACATTCTAAACTCTCACAATAAAAACTCAACAGTTTTTAATCTATCTAACGGTAACTGTTTCACATTTGAAAATCAATCGTGGCACATTTCTCTGGCTCATTCATTCGGTTTAACTAAATTCAAAACCAAACAGAAAACAACAGCTGACAGGACATCCATCAGAAAATGGAAAAAAGTCTAAAAGATTTCTGTTTGGGTTGTTTTAGATTTCTCTGCATGCATTTCTTTTTGCATGACAGCTGCATAATGTCTTCTGTGGCTCTGGGGAAAACAAGTTACATCAGTTGAGTAATCTCAGTTTAGGATATGATAAGGCTGTGTTAAGCCTGTGTTCCAAACTAGTGGTGGGAGTCTGAATCTGGTATTTACCTGGCAGGTAGGGTGTAACCATAGACACTACTGAATTGCATTATGGGAAGAAGAGACTAACAAAAAGACAAAGTGGAAGAAACAACAACTACACTTACTTTGATGAGTTGCAATGTTTTGTCACTCAGTTCTAAGTCACACAATGTCATTACTCTGATTGGTTGTAAGTCTATCTAATTGTGCCCAGAGGCATTTTGGTCTGTGACAGTTGCATATCGCCCAGTGGATATTGATGGATATTGGTTATTTGATGTGGTGATGCCATGGTACTGAGGCTTTATAGTTATGAATCTTTGTGTCCAGAAAAAGGTTTAACTGCTAAACTTAAATCTCTCTCCAAAACAGAAACACAACTTGACTGACACATCATCAACACCAACAGATCTTACTGAAAATTACATATATAAATAAATAACGTGACACCCAGTAGAATGTGTTACAGTTACATGACTCTAGTTCAGTCAGTAAAGACAATCTGTCACTATCTAAAGCTAAATATCTGATGACATGATAAGAGCTAAAAAAAAAAAAAAGATAGTATGTGATTCAAAGAAGTATAAATATAAGAAACTGACATGATTTACTAAGACAAATACTGAATCAGTGACAATAAAATACCAGTGGAACCTGAAAAGCAGTGCATGTTTTTCTTTCTATGGCCTGAGAAGAAAGAAAAAACAGACTGGTAAACAACACTACAGACTGTGCAGTGTTTCTGCCAGGCTTTCCTGAGGCCACACATTTCTGTGGTGGTATCAGCCTCAGGTATGCATGATGACTGTTGTCAGACCAGCACAGCTTCACCTTATCTTCCCTCTCTCACAACTGGCTGGTTGAGTTAAGCTGTAACAACGCAGGCAGATAAAGAGACGCCCCAGACTGTTTCTGTCTGTTTGCTGTCTGTTTTATCTCTGTGATGACAGGGGGAGTCTGGCTACTAACCAGCCGGTTCATACACTACTCTGCTGCTCCTCCACAGACCGGAGGACCTGATATTCAACTGCTCACATTAAAGTTTGTAGCATGATGGCTCAGGTGGAGATGGGACAGTACAGGGGTTATAAGAAATCTCAATATTTCTCAATATATTTTGTTGACTGCTGTATGCCCAAGAAACCTGAGAAATTGTGTTTCTCTAATCAGAGATTAGATTTTCTCTAATCAGAGATAGAGAACCATTTTTTTCTGGAAGAAATACTCAGAGTAAGTATTAATGAGCTGCTGAAAATAGTCCCTGACAAATGCACTGTTTCCTCTTGTTTGAGGAATGTTTGCAAAAAACTACGATCCCTGGCTGCTTTAGGAATTCACTGAGCATTTTTTAATATGAAACTCTATTGTTTGTGAGCTGGTAAAGTAAAAGATTTAAGTCTTCAGCCTGAACCAATGAGCTTAGAGATGAATGCTGCAGACAGGATGGAGAGGTCAGAAAGTACTGACAGATGGACCAACACATTGCCAGTTTTTGTCTTTTCAAGGGGTTTTGGACATTAACAAAAATATAAAACATTATATAAAACATAAAAAAAACAATATAAAACATTAACAAAAATATACAATATCACAACTTTCCTTTAAAAAGTAAATATGTCAAATAAATAAATAGCATGACACTGAGCTACAGAGAGCAAACATGTAATACTGTCAAAAATAGCAGAGATAGTGTGTAGCAGTGTGTAGGTGCCCCTGATGATGCCTGGGTTAAACCTGTGTGGGTTTTTATAGGCTGATACTGATGCTTTATATTTTTATGCCACGAATGATCATTTTTAAGTAGAACATTGTCAGAGCAGCGAGCCTCAAAAAGTCACACGCTTCGTCTGAACTTTGCTATTAACATTATTAACATTTCATCCAACCTGAGACAACACAGCTATCCACTTAAACCCAGACTGACTTTCACTCTTAACAATTAAATGCAGGTAGCTGGAGCCAGGGAGAAGCCATCACATCAGGGGTGGACGGCATGTCTGCAAGACAGCCTTTAATAAAAGGTTTAATAAAGGCCAATTATTGCTGGATATATCAGTCTAGTCCTAATGGGTAATGCTCAGGAAGTGAAAGTGTGCCTCTGTGTATCTGACATGAATGAAGTTTCCTGAAGCGCAAGAGAGGAAGTGGTACAATTATATGTAAGCGCAATTGTGTTTCTCTCTGAATAGTATCCATGCACATGTGTAGTAAGAGAGAATATGTAACTGCCTGTATGCCTTTCTGTAAGAGACTGAGTGGCACTGTAGGAGGATACTGCAGTCCTTCCTCTACAGAACAGGACAGCATATCTAATGAGAGGCTAATCACTCATCTAACACAGAGACACGATGTGCATAGCTGATATACAAACTGATGACCTCATTCACACATACACACACACACACACCACTGCAGAGACAGGCTTAGTCAGCTGTAGCAAACTGCAGACAAGAGAAGGGATTAAATGAATGAGGATGGAGGAGCAGGAACAGGCGAGGAAAAAGAGCTGTAGAATCAGTTATAGCAGCACACACGATCAGAAAGGAGAGCTTTACACCATTAAAGCTATTACATCCACTCAATAGCCTCATGGATTAAATAAATTGTTTAATATTAGAGCGTCTTGGTGGACAAGATGCATATATACTGTGAAAGCTTTTTAAACTGATAGTCTTTGCCTCACTTTCTCACATACACAGCACCAGAGATGTTCAGTTTATTATCACCTAACAGAAGGTTTACTGATCACTGTTTAAATCATCTAACTCTTTTGATAACATGAAATGTGTCAGGATCTCTCTGATTTAGCTCTGTAGGTGACAGATGGATCACACTGGATGTTCACTTTGCAGTAACTAATCAGAGCAATAGATCACACTGTTGACAGAAAACCATGGGAATTTTTACAAAGTGATAAAAGTAGAAACAAACAGCCCAGTCAGCAACAACAAGATACTGATGTGCAGGAAAGACAATTCTTCACTTTTAAGTGTATCTATATTTATTTAATGTTTATTTGTAAAGGACATGGCGCTGCATTTATAGAGTTAACTTGCAATTATATATATATATAATATAATGTTATGGCCATTGAAATACACTCTGTTTTGAAAACCGATACACATGCAAAGACTAGATTTGATATTTTTTTTAATCAACTTTGAGATACAACTTGACACATTGCACTGGCACACAGGTCTGCCTCATTGCACAGATAAATGACTGACAATCAGCTGCACTTTGACGATGGAAACTTGAGATGAATGCACAGAAATACAAAGAATGGGGAAACGCAGCATACATGAAAATATGAATTTAATGAGAAAAACGATGGCCAGGAGAACAGCCACGAGAAGCAAGTGAGAGCTGTTCAAATGCACAAGTACAAAATAAAAAAGAAAGCAGAAAAGAAGCTTTCTCAACCCGTGAATTTGAAGGAAAAGGATTTTTCAAAATTCTTTTCGTTGCCCAAGTCCCCCTGGGATTCCTCCCATGTTGCAGACATCACTGCACAAAACTGAACTGATGTGACAGATACAATTTCTACAGCTTGTTCAAATCTTTTACAGGAGAAAAAATTGGCCCTAAGCAGCCACTTACTGTAGTAAATGTTCCATTAGACAGACAACCACATAATCCCTGTTAGAGTCACTGGAATGAATCGCCCACTTGTGGATGCAGATCTGCAGTCTGAATTTAATTCTGACCTATAACTACAATCCAGATAGCTTTAGTAAAGCCTTTCTCAGTTTCAAACAGTTAAAGCTGCACTCTATCTTGAAGCCTTCCTGGATGTTTAGAGTAAAACCACATGCTCTGTTTTACAAAACCATTTTGTGGCCAAAAAAGGGGTCATGAGAATTAAGTCTGTTCCCCAAGTCCAGCACATTTAACTTTCTCCCTGTTGAAGTGCGATATTTTCCAAATTCTGATATTGATTGTCTAACGGTCATGTTTCCTAGAGCCCAAACCATCACCTCTGTGTATCACTACCTGAGCTAAATATGATGCACACAGCACCAGTGAATGAATGACTTTATATTGAACTGTGACTTGCTCAGTCCATTTTTTTGGTGGTTAGACAGCCCTGGATGCTTTCCTATTAGCTTGTTACTGAGATTTAGGGGATAGCTTCCAATCGTCAGTTCCATTTTGGAACCAGTTCCAGGTTGGCAAAATACCCAGATTCATAAAGTTCCAACAGTAACAAATGTTTTATTGAAATTCAATATTTTTTTTATTTACTGGCAAAACAGAAATGTAGGAAAACATACAGGTAGCAGGCTCCTAGTTTTTGGCAAGGACTGACCATCCCTTTTGACAGTTAAAATGGCAGACTGCAGATGATATCAGCTGCAGTTAACTAGTATACACGCTGTAATATTTTGAGTATTTGTACTGAACCCCTGTGGTATTTTCTTTTGTTCTGTCCAAGCTGGTATCAGAATTATTTGTGAGAAGAAAGAAACACCACTCCCTAACACCCCTCTACATTCATGAGCACTTCTGTGTGTGAGTGGTGACTCTTCTCTGGGGAAATGATCTTTCTCCTCTAACCCTCTAAAATGTGGAGCAACTGGCTCAAGAAAAATAAGCGGAGCAAAGGAAGAAGGCTACACCTACACCTGCTAATCTCATTTTACGGTTGCAGCTACAACTTGGTGCCATTAATTGAGGTACCATTAGAAACAATTATAGTTATTATCTGACGCTGGACTTGGATTTGGATTTGATAAAATGCGACTGAACTCCAGCCCTACTCATATTTTAACATAGAGTTAGCCAGTTGGCATTCATTGAAATGAACACATTCATTAAAAATCAATTTGCAAATTTCCTTGGCTATACAACTGGACATCGAATAATAAGTTCATTACCGGGTGTAAATGGAGGATATATTTTTATCAGATCTTCAGAACAGAAAAGAATAGGCTGTATCAGATGTCTTTTTTCCTTGCATACCTATGTTTATACATAAAATAGTCTGACACTATATGAACAAAAAGTATGTCAACACCCATATGTGTTTATTAATATGCCATTTGAAAACTGTGGGTATTAATCTCCTCTCCTCCTCCTCTGCTCTTCGGGTTCAGTCTTTCCACCAGATGTTGGAACCTGGTCAGCCACAAGAGCATTAGTGAGGTCCAACACTGATGTTGGGTGATAAGACCTGGCTCACAGTCTGCATTCCAGTTCATCAAAAGGTGGTGGAAGGGGTTGGGTCGGGACTTCTGTACTGAGCTGGCTTTATGCTCATGGGTACTATCAAGTCGAAACAGGAATAGACTAAATCCAAACTACTGCAATCGAGTTGGAATCACAGTATAAAAAGTGTCTATATATGTTTAAGTTATAGAAGCATTTCAGTTAATTTGAAATGACATGACTAAGATCTCACAGTTTTCCTTGGGAACTATGTATTAAATATTATGATCTACAGTCAAATATTTTAATAACAGGCAGCAGCTATCACATGAAACACACTAAGTCAACTGTGTGGTTCAAAGTAAACAGTAACTACTAACCACAGCGTGACTGCTTTCCAACACAGTCAGGCCGGTTGAGTGTCCTTGACAGTAACAATGAAGACGTCTCCAGAGCCGTAACCTTGAGCTTAAATGAGCAAGTCACATCTGATAACACCGAGGCAAGACAGAGATAGCTCTGCTATTGTAAGTCTGACATGTGAATTATAAACTGATAAAGATCTGTGGCAACAAAGCAGAGTAACACAGCAATCTTATTTCATCATTTCAGACCTGCATTGTTATGATGAAACAGCTTGTTGTTATTATAATCCACCCCCATCACCAGTGAACTCGCACTGTAACTGCATTTGTGGTATTTCTCAGCAGCAAACCACAGACTCAGCATTGTTCCCTATGAACCAAAAACTCAGTCATCACAAATGCCACAGCATGTTGCATCATACCTGACGTACACTGGTTAGATTTAATCGGTTTACACATATCCTATTTGTTGTTGTTGATCGTGTTTAGGCTACACCATCCTTCCTTTCACTGTCCTCATATGAGCAGATGCAACTCTTATTTTGAGCAGTGAGTTGCTGGCTGAACAGCAGGTGTGCCCACTAGGCAGCTGTTTCACTGCAGGATGTTCCCTAATAACAAACTGGACCTCCCTCCATTTATCTGACAGGACAAAACTACAGCTACAGTAGCTTGCTGGGATGCTGCAGGGCTGGACTGCAGACCTGCACTACAGGCCAGACCACTTCACACGTGTACCTCAACCTCACTCCAACATGACAGAGGAAAGGGACCGAACCACAGGAAAGAAGCTGCAGGTCGCTCAAGTATTGGACAAAGCATCTGCTTGAAAAAAACTTGGCTCTTTTCCTCTGTTTCCAGACGCAAAAGATTAAATGTATCTTTGTTCTACTATCTAAAAAATCTTATGTTTGTTTTGCGAGGCTGCTTTCTGTTATTATGTACCTTATAAAGACAGACTCTGGATTTACTAATTTACTTATTAAATATTGGAGGCTAATCAAGAAAGAACTAAAGCGTCTCTCATTCTTGAATATTCTCTCAGCCTGCATGTCTCTCAGGGTTCTACTTATCTTTAATGGTGCAAGTGGATGCAGTCAATACATTACTATTTTGCTGTATGGCTAGCAGTCATAATAAGCCTAGAGCCATTGTTCATCAAATTCTCCCACGTGACTCAAGTGCCTTACACAAGGTTGCAGGATGTGTCTAAATTATGTACCTTCATCGTGGTTTGCGTCATTTTTGTGGTGACCAGAGAGAAGACCTTCTGAGACCTTGGAGACACAAGTACAAAAAGACACAGAACAGCTTCCATGATGTCTCTGGAGGAAATCTGGAGAATTTTAACCTTGCTGCAATATATGCTGGTAAGTATAGCATATGCAAATAACATATCAATGTTTCTACATAACTACATATACATACATATCCAACAAATACCAGTAATCAAACTTTCTGTGTATGTGATAAATCACAGATTAAGAGTCTAAGTTATCAGGAGTCCTTTTACTTCTGTTTAAATATCAGTTGCAGCTTTTACAGCGTGACACTGTTCAGCACTTTGTTGGCATTTGGATTTATCATCTCTGTAGTAAAAGCTCCATTTATACTGGTTTATTATGGCTGGAAAAGAGCTGACAGGCAGCATAGCTTTGTAGTCAATAACATCCACCACTTATTCTCCCCTGTCAATCACTGTGAGACTACTATGGGCAAAGTGTGAGGAATATAATTCATACTGTACATTTTACTGACATCTTTACATTTTGTCTTGTGGCAGTATAAGACACTACAGCAGACTAGAAACTTTTGATGATACCAATACAGCACTCCTGTTTGACTTTGATGTATTACAGTCCTCACATTAACAGCTACTGAGAGACTGATGGTTCTCACAAAACACAGAGTTATGAGAAAGATGTAAGAGAGAAGTCACTACTAAGAACACTGTATGCTTCACCAATGCCAATAAAAAAAACCTTCTTCCTGACACACTGACACAAACCTTGTATGGTCTTCATTTTTGGAAAAAAGCAGCTATGCAGACACCATGACTCAGAGCTTAACTAGTTTCCACTGTCCAGATGGCCAGATCAGGACCAGGAAAACAGAGACCTGCAGTACATTCCCATGTGCTGCACTCAACAGATGTGACTTATGAACAAAAACGACTAATACATTTTATTTTGTTTGCATAAAGAGAGTTAATTGTAAATACACTGACACAAAATGCCAGCTATCGGGAGCTTAGGTTTACAATTATTTAGTTTTCCACATGATGCTGCCCACCTAATAACAGTCTGCATAATTCATGCTTCTGAAAATGTTCATCCTCACACAATAGAAAAGACCCCTGTTTTTGATAACCATGTAAAGTTATGATTGCCTAACCTGGGAAAAACCTCTCTCCTCATCTCCATTGCTCACTGGAGTGTGATTGCTCATTTTTAAGTGACTATTGTTCATGTAATGGCTGCAGGAAGGTGAAATGAAATAATGAAAAAATCCTAAAATTAAACTAGTCTTGTCTTGCATCACTTCACATTCATGCTGACAACATTTGTCAGTTGGTCACAGATAATACTATGGGGTGTTGTTTTTTTGCACGCAGGGCTTCATTAACCTGTGAGGGGGCCCTGGGCCTAAGTGGTTTCTTGCCAGGAGAAGGTGGTTGTGATGGTCACTTGCTAAGTGGCACTGTTTTGCGTTTACATTAAAAGAGGTTGTAATACGTCCTCTGTGCAGCACTACTTCTTCACGGCAATCTAGATGCTACAGTGAGTCGCTATCGGAAAGTGACAAGACAGGCAAGATGGGCTGAGGCAGGGTTCTTCGTTTTGCACACAGAATTGTTGTTGATCCAGCAAAACAATAAGGAACCTGCATAGATAGCCTGAATCATTTTGATGCTGATGAAAAACTAAATGGCAGAAAATAAATTGACAAATGTTTAATTTATATAATAATCAATAAATCAGATAAGTATTTTTTCAAGCAAAAATGCCATCAACATCTGATTGTTTTAGCTTCACAAATGTACGAATTGACTGCATTCCCTGGTCTCATTTTCCAGCAAAATGAAAAGCTGAGGTTCTGAACTGTCAGTGGGACAAAGCAAGACAAATGAAGACATCAACTTAGACTCTAGGGAATTGTGGTGGGTATTATTCTTTTTTCCTAACGTTGTATAGACCAAATGACTACTCAAATAATAGAGAAAATAACTGGATGACTAATCTGTAATGAAAATAATCATTAGGTGCAGCCCTATTTTAACATGTTTAATTGTATTTTAATGTTACTGTTATGCTCATCTCTGAAACAGCATTTAAACCATCTTTTTACAAAGACTTCACTGAATAGCAGAATAATGCAATTCTTGGAGCGCTGGTGACTCTGTAAGAACCCTATACTACACCTACACAGTGGGCTGCCACAGTGGGAAACATCACTGCTTTTGAATGACCAAATAATACATGAGAGGAAGACAAGTCTACTTCAGGTTTTTAGACTAGTTTTATGTTAGTGTTGAAGCAGAACCTGCATCAAATGAGTGACATTGCTGGGCTGAGATCAGTTATTTAGTAAGAAACCGATGTCCCCTGAATGCATTAGTGTGGTTCATGGTAATATGGTAAACTGAGTTGTGTTTGAGTCAATCATATCTAAAGCCTGATTGTAACAGGTGAATTTACATCTCTCTTATTCAACCCATTCTGCACTGATACTCTCTTCTTCTCTACTACTTTCATTCCTCAGATGATACTGATATTCACTGGGAAGTTATTCCTCTGAAGCACACAAAGTCTTACTGGGATTAAGAAGGAGAAAGAGAGAGCGAGCGAGCATGAATGATAGTGAGAGAGAGCGAGAGAGCATGGCCAATTCCCCCTTGGAATCCACACATTGTTTCCCCTCAGCCGATGGGGGATTCTTATCAAAATGCTGCCAGGACTATCATGAAAGGATATGGTAATTATGGAAAACACACACACACACAGAGCCAGGAAGACGACCAAGCACTGGGCTAATATAATGTGTCTGGTGTGGGGGCTATTTACATACCCTTCCAGAATGCTTGTCACATTCAATTAATTACTCTCTGGCAGTGTGACAAAGATGATTAAAAAGAATGGTGAAAAATATTTCCTCATACAGGCTCCAAAAAATCCACTAAGTCCTTTTAAAATGAAGCCAAATGAAAACAAGGCATGCTGTCTTAGTAAAAGTTAAAGGTGTTTTTTTTTCATTCCCAAGAGGGATTACAGTACCATTCCTTCTATTGAGGAAGGGAATGTACAAAATGAGCCAGAGAGGATGTTTGCTGGAGCTGCTGTGATCATGAGCTGTGCTTTATTCTGGCGGGAGGAAAAAAGAGCTGAAGCCTGTGGGGTAATGAGCTGCATCACAGCGTCCGTTCATAACCCCTCACATCTGATGTCTTTCGGCGAACACAGCCTATTTAACACTGTCAGATCAATTAGTAGGTGAAGAAAGGGCTGGGGAGATGTGGAGCCTTTTGTTCAAACAGACACCGTGTGAGGAGGTACAGTACTGTTTAAGGGAATTTATCTCAGCAGAAGGTTTTTAATGTTCACAATGAGCAATTGTGCTCTGCTTTTCGCACAAAGGAACAGGCAGAATCAGAATTATTGTGGTGAGACGTGTAGATGAAATCAAACACAGAGGACGTGACAGCCTTGTGGGGGAATCGGGAGCTGTTAAGAGTGAGGCAAATACCCCAAGGGGCATATGAATACAGAAATCTACATTTCAAGTAGCACCGCGCCTCCGGTGGCTTGGATGTCTGACTCCCCCCCTGAAAAATGCTCCGGCAGCCTGAGCCTAATTTTTCACTTATGACTGAGGATTCCCGACTACACCCGAGCTCAATCCATTCGTCACAAGGGCTCCTTTCAGCGTGGACATTCTTCAAGGAAGAACACAAAAATGTCATTTTCTATACAAGTGTCTGCCCATGAAATTTCTTTTTCCCCCTCTGCTGTTTGGCCCTTTGTCAGGAAACATAATGGCTTGCTTCAACCAGATTAGCCTTGTCTTTGAGATTGGAGGGCTGACAAACAGCCGGCAGGTGCCAGGGAGATCTCACAGACTCTGACAGATAGTCTCCTCATAAAAACAGGTTTCTCACCTACTGAAAAACAGTGGCTGTTTATTAACACTGTAGGCAACACTAGCAAATGAATTGTTTTATTCTGAAAGGTGAGAGAGATTACCTCCATTTATATAGCTGTCTGCAGATGCAAAGTTTTCAAAGGTGAAATGGCTATTTTTAATGCCTTTCCCCAAATGTTAGATTCATTTGATGAGTTAACATAGACCGAGATGAAAAAGTTTATAATCAATGCAAACAATGGATGCAGCTGTTATTTTTATTATTCTTAGAGTAATTCAAAACAAGCTCTGGCTGCAATCATCATCTGGTCCATTTTACAATGTTAGGTGGAGTTATTGTTCATGCTATGAAATCACATTAATACAGACGTGAGGGAGACCAGAGATTTGATTAGGTAGAGTAAACTAAATTTAGAGATATCAATCTGACAACTTTTTTCCTGACATCTGTTACATCAACTCTAGGTATCTGCTGATAGTGAGTACCAATCCAATGCCTGTGCTCACTTTTTTCCCCTGAAATTTAAAATCTGGAAATTCATTGCATTAAACTCATTGGGGTCATTTTCATCTGAGCTAATATGAAGACAGAGATGACTGTAGCACTGAGAGGCCACAGATGTGACCTTTACCAGTCTGGCTAATATCAGAAATGGAAAAATTGTTCCATGAGAATTTATTTCACCTGCATGCTGCAGCTGTCCATCAGTGTTCACAGTGAAACCAGAACGCTCACAGTTAAAGTGGGGGCCTTGACTGGTCATCAGAAAAGAAAAAAACAGCAACAACCACAGCAACAAAAATGCAGGTAGTGTAGATTCTTTAGGGTTGGTTCAGGTCTGTGTGAAGTTGCTGCTGGGTCTGGATATGTGGTATGAGTTCAGGTATCATAATACTGCTAAGAGAAACTGTTGATGAAGATGACTCATTAAAACCCTATAGAGGAATCACAGTATCCATGCTAATTTAGGTATAAGGTTAGGTGAAGGTGACGAATAAGGTGAAGCGCTACAGAAGTGTGTGACGAAGCTAAAATAAGCTGTCCTGTGGATACATAGAGGACAATGAGTGCAGCATCTGCATGCATCACGATTCATCACAGCAGCTCACTGCTGCTTGTAAGAGCTGTATATAACACCAGCCTGGGTAGGTGCTGCATGTTGCATATATTAGACAGGCTGAACCTGCCCTCAGGTCAGTATATGATACAAATAGAACTGAGGTTGATTTATTATAACAACACAATCTGTCTAAAACAATATAAAATCTGCACGAACCTAACAAGAATGATGTCTCCACAGTACATAAGTACACTGATTGGAAGAGAAAATCCTGGATTGGTGAATCCCTACTTTTTTGGGTTGTGGAAAACTATCTGGAGTGACTACACCCAGCTGCTTTGCCAACAAGTCTGAGAGCATCCAGGCATCGAGGCTGAGCTTCCCTGCTTCCTCAGCCCTACAGGAAATGTCTGCACTTCAGTGACTTACTGTTTGGCTTTGTCCAGAGTATGAAAGCTGCACGGTCACACCACCACCCTCTCCTTGCCCTCTGACATTGCTCCCAAAAGTCATCAGTTTGAGAAGAACAACTAACACTGACTCAACAGCAGCCCCACACAATGAAAGCTCTTACTCACATCTTGATTGGCAGGAGCACCTCTGCCTTTCACCACGCTCTGACTCGGGAGGAAAATAAACCATGCAAACCAGTCAAGCCACAGCAGAGTGCCTTTCCCACCCTTAGGGAGTGTGAGCTAACACAACACTGTTGCTACAGTGATCCTAATGGTAAACACTGCCAATCAGGTCAATCGCATGAATATTTATTTATTTCATTTTCTCTTATTCATGCCTCAGACTGCTTACAAGGTCCATTCATTATGCTTCAGCCAGAGCAAACAGCGGTGGAAATACAGCACAATAATCTACCTATGCTATTCATGTGACTCACTGAGCCGGCACAATCCATTCACACAGGCTCACACATACTGGCGCACACACAAAAGTGCCTCAGGTGTCAGAGTAAACAGCTCTTTTAAAAAACACACAATCAACAGGCTCCTACCTGCAATTTGGTGGTGGGTCCAAGGTTATCTCTGCTAGCTCCTTCTGGATTCTGAAACGAGATGAAGATCTGCGTTATAATCACACTCTCAAACACACACACACACACACAAAAAAAAAAACACAGACACAGAGTTGTATAAATCCTGACTGTAAAATCAATCTGTAAGTGTACACACTGAATACCTCATTGATTTTCTGATGAGCTCCGCAGCACTGTGATTGAACACGAGAATAAGTCCTGTCACACAAGATCAACATGGAGATGCAGAGCTGAATATTTGCCATTTTCTAATCGCGTGAATGTAAATTGATATTGATGTCAAAAGGCCATGCTGGATAAAGAAATCGTATCGGAGGTAAATCTAGGTAAATTAATTTTGCTGCTGATCATGGTCCTGTCTCAGCCCCCATGCTTGCTGGAAGCTGCTGGGGCTTTTCCGCACTGAGCATAAAAAAAAGGTTTAATGAATAGACTGTCAAGGGGTCAAATTTCTCCCTGGTTAAGTATTCATTACATTACTATGCCAGAGTTTTGGCTTTAAAGATCTAGTAGCCAGGTGTTATAGTTTACTATCACTGTCACCCAATAAGCTTTAAATGCAGTTGCTGTTCTCTCCCGTGCACACCTCTGCCTCATTTCATGTTTGAGCAAAAGGGAGTCAGTTGAACTATCTAGGGCTCTTGTTGACGGGTGAGGGGAAAATGGAGCGACAGGCAGATTATCGTGGTGTTGTGGATGTTCAAATTTCAAATTTGCAACTAGGCAAACTCCTATCTGCTGATGCAGATCATAAGGTACTAAATGGAACAGGAACTAAACAGCATGAGTTTTCCTCACCTGCTGTTTCTCAGATCCAAAGAATGAACTCTGAGCCTAAATGAAATAAATGTCTGGATGTCAAATACGTGTTATTTGTCAATATATGCTGCTCCAGTGTTTCAGAGATATGAGACCACTAGCAGAAATGGCTGGTCACTTCAGAGGCAGACCAGTTCACAAGGTTGCTGGCAAGTCAGCATCCATGGAAATCCAAGTAATAGGTAGTAGAGAACAGTCTGGGCACTGATGTCTTTATATTATTTTAAAAAATAAGTTAGAATTCATTTTGAAAGATATTGGAGTTGAAGTCTAATGTTTGTTGCTGGTTCGTCTGGGGATGGTGAGCAGTTATACTGAAGCATGATTCAGATCCAGAGTCTGGCTGAGCTGGTGGTGTCAGAAAGAATGATGTTGTACAAATTACAAATGCAAGTGTTGTGTATCTTCACACTCTTGCAAGTCTGGACTCCTGAATTCAACTTGCCAAGTTCAAACTCACAAGGACAAAAATTCAAACATGACATATTCTAAATTAAGAGATTTTATTTTATTTTTCCATTTTATCTCCATTTTTTTATCCTTTTCTATTCCCCTTGCATCTTGTTCTAACATTTCCCTGCTATAACTCAGAATGATCAAGGACGCCATAATAACAAAAAACCTAAATAACTGACTAGTGTTACTGATCATGCAGTCTGTTCACTCAGCTGTTTGATAGCTGGGACAATTTACTATTGCAAGAGAGTGGCAGAAGAAAGACAAGCAGTCGATGCTGACGTGATGTAGCAATGAAAGGATGTGCAATAGTCACACTACGAAGTAAAGTGATGTTTATTAACATTAGACTAAACTGCTACTAGACTGCTTGAGAAAGGTGCCAAATGTGCTAAAATGCTACTGTACACTTTAGAGACAACACACTATGTATCTGAAGGATGGGTGAGTCATTGGGGATTATGGATAGTATCAGGTACATGCATGGCTTACCATTTGTTTGTGTGGAAAATAGATTCTTATTTCTGTCAATCAACTGCAGCTATCAAGACATAACATGTACAACGGTTACATTACAAGTACAACTGTAGATTTCTCCAGAGAATCGACTGAGTATTCCCATTTGTTCTCAGTTTATGCCAACTGGCAGTGAGCATTTTCCAGTTATCATATATGTTTTTATTATACTTGACTGCTGCCTTGACTTTAATCATGGTCTGAGTACTACAATGTTGAATGCGATTGAATTAAGTGTACATTTTTATTTACTTTTGCTCCTAACATTACCAATATTGGTCTTGAAGAGCCAGGGGGAGTACGGAGAGATGGGTCAAAGCCTGTCCTGTGCTTGTCAGGGGGTGCAGCTGTTACAGCAGGCCAGCAAAGCTACTAGCATCCTCTGCACTTTTGCGAGACTGCATGCGTTTAAAAAAAACTGATATTTTAGCCTGACTTCAGAGGTTTCAGGCAACCTGTCTTTGCTCTGCTCAAGTTCGGTACCCAACCCTGGTCATTAGCTGGAGGGTCAGAACAAGTTCGCACCACATTGGAAGGCAACACTTGAAGGTGAAGTGAAAAGCCGGGCATCATAAAAAGAAAACGTGTGTGCGAGGAGGGGCGGGTTTCCAAGGCTATTTGGCCATCCTACATTAACTTCTGATAGAATATACTGGCACCTTAGCTGTTACTGGAAACAGATCTGTGCCAAATGTCAGTGCTGTCAAGACAATCTGAATCTGGTCAACAGAGTAAATTTGTGTATCGAAACTCTATTGCTTTGTTAAGCTAACTGACCATCCAACAAGCAGTATGAATGGAGTATAAAGCTTGCTTCATGCAGTATAAAGCCTGCTTCCCTGGCTCTTCATGGTTAACCAGGCATACAATGTTTGAATTTTACACTATGTTGTCTTGTGTACAAAATAAAGACAAACAAAATGAGTACAAACTGCTGCTACTCCCTTGTGAGAGGTTTGTCTACATTCTGGGAAATGTAAAAACACTAACTGAAGAACAATAAGAATAATAATAAGAATTAGAATATCTGCTAAAGGAATGAAGATACAAAAAGTCAATTACTAAACTTCATGTTAAAAGAACTCCTGGGTGGAGTGTACATCATAGGTTGATGATACATAAAGGGTAAGAGTATCCAAGGGGGGATTTTCCTTCAAACTCTCCTCAGTGGGGCAATGACTGCACATGACTCACTTGGGGAAAGAGGGGGAAAAAAAGACATATTTGCAAAGGAGCCTGTAATACAATCTCCACAGTTATGGAGTCATTCTCAGCTTGAGTGCTTGCTGTGTAATTTTATCTGCAGTATTTCCTGAGGTGGCACATTTTGACAGCTGAAGCTGGGGACCTGTTAAGGAGAGTATCGCAATGAACGAGACCAGGGGAATCCAAGGGGAAAAGCAGTGATTATACTGTGGGTTCCTCATGCTCCTGCATGGCCTCTTTAACCAAACACTTGCTTTCTCTAATGTTCCACAGCTCATTGCATTTGATAATCCCTTGAGACAGTGCAAGCACCAAACTATTACATTCTGCATGCCTCGACAAATAAGTCAATATCATCTGAGCACAGCTTTTATAATGGAAAGCACTAGCTCTGGCTTGTGTGTAGCAGAGGATGATTTATAACATGAACTAGCACTGAAAGCAACTAAATAACAACTATGCCTGTCAGCCCTCCTATAAAATGGTAACCCTAGAGGTCCTTATTTTTTATGTTGTAGCCATCTCTGGTGATAACAAGTCATCTCTGTGATAAACAGTCAGATGTGGCTGAAGTTCTAAGCGCAGAGTGCATCATATCTTTTGTGCCAGAGGATTTTTACCTGGGAAATACCTGGAGAATGCTTACAGGAGCAAGTTGGAGTTGTGACACAGAACGGCAGTAGCTGCCAAACCTAGCTATATGATTGGCACTGTGAGTAGACAGTTTAGATTTAGTTTTGCACTACTATCAAAATAACTTGTTTTTCTTTCTTTCCCTTACTGCATAAGCTCTATGTTGTGTGAATACTTCAGTCGCAGTGCTTGCTGCATGGTCAAACAGGGCTTGAAAAACTGCTAGAATTGAAATCTGTGTCCACCGATTATTGTAACTTTCAAAGCCGACAATGTGACAATCACGCTTACTTCACACAGGTGTGGGAAAGTATGCAGGGGTTGACCTTTTCCCTCAAACTCTCCTTTTTCAATCCATAAACCACTACTTGGTAGTTATCGTATGTATATGAACACTAAGAATACCTGATGGGAAAGACTGTCAGAAAGTGTACACAGTTAACTCCATTTGAACAATTGTTATTTCTTCCCTCACTCTATGACAGCAGGTTTTTCAACCTGCCATCAAGCATGACCAGTCAGAACAGCTATAGACACATCTGATTGCTCACATGGTAGAATAACAGAAACTAATTCTTGTTTGTGACCATGTGGAACACTTATATACGCTTTTGCTTTCATATAAATTTGGACAAAATATTGTACACGTTTCAACATACTCTGCCCTTTAGGGTCCAGTTACACCTGTATTTTTAATAGCAAAATTTTTAACCCAACTTAATTTATTTCAATAGAATCAGTTGCAAAGTACATCTGCATGAAGCTTTAACATACTGTTCAACTTAACTTACTGTCGGGTTAATAGCATGCGCTAGCCTGTTCATCTACCACCTATTGGGATTGCAGCTGTCAAGTGGCACAGTGCAGAGAATAACAACGTGCCTTTTCACAGGTCTCTACTCAAGTAAATACAGCTGACTTCTCAAGCAGCTATCAACATATCAAGAAGCACATTTTTGCAGTTTTCAATTTTCACTGTTAGTCTTCTCTTTGTTCTCTTGCAACAGCTCAAAGATGACACATACAACTGTGATAATTCACTGCTGTAGTATCAAGTAAGTATTAAGACTTGACAACAAAATAATTAATAAATACAACAATTTCTTGTCACTGTCATAGGTCTCTGATAGGTCTCAGGAAAATGCTGTAATTGTACAGGAAGCCATGCTTTTATGTCCAGTACCTGCTTTGGAAGAATAGTCAGTGACTGAGTGGACAAAGCAAAGAATATCCCCACACACACACACACACACACACAAGATGACCTCATTATCCTGATAACTAATGATTATTTTCATTATTGATTTATCTCTTTATCACCTTTTCAATTAATTGATTAACTTAAATTGGTATGTCCAATGTAATTTCTCCAGCTGACATCCGCAAATGTTTTTTTTCTGACCAACTATCCCAAACTCAAAAGTATTCAGATTACAATGATAGAAAGTAGAAAAGCAGCAGGTCATCACATTGGAGTAGGCCAGAGTGAATGTTTGGTATTATTCATTGATAAATGAATTAAATGATTAACTACTAGAACTGTTGATTATTTTTCACAGGAAATCACAAGTTAGACACTCACTCTTTTGATTGAGAGATGACTTCAGGAAAAGTCAAAAAGCAACACAGCAGCGAGTACTGAGCACCAAAGACAAACAAAAGAACAACTAAGTGGCAGATGACCACTTGAGCAGCTAAACAAAGCAGTCAGGCAGCAGAGAACACAAAGTAAAAGACAATCAGTGCAGCAAATCTACCTCTTGGCGCTGGTAGAGAGCTTGGCAGCAGTCTTGCTGGAGATTTTGGCCTCCTTCTTTTTGGGCTGGGTCTGGTCCCGCTGCTCAGGGCCGGATTGCTCTGGAGGAGCCGCCTCCCTCTGCTCAGCGTCCGAGCTTCCCCCACTGGTGTTGGGGCTGTCGTCCGGCCTCGGCTGCACCTCACTGGACATGCTGACACTGCAGACACACAGGCACAAACAGTGAAGGCTGCTATTGTTGCAGAACAGATATTTTTCACCCAAATCCACTGTTATAAAGAAAGATGATGTTAACTGCTTGACATGATTTCAACTAGCGGCACAACTAATGACTATTTTAAACATCCATTTATAATCTGTTTATCTATGAGTGACTTTTAAGCCAACAGGGATGAAAGTCCTACAAGTTCTGTGAAATCAGATGGATGAAACTGCAACAGATATTGAGTGTGCATGCCAACATCGACTTATGAAGACTGTGTGATACAAATGAAAGATCAGGCAAAAGCTATTAGGTGGACCTTGAGTTTTGATAGTTCAACAAACTACTACTTCCAAAGCCAAGGATAAATGTCATGCTTAATTCTTGAATCGTTTTGTGCGACATTTTGTTCAATCAATAGTGCAAATCTGAAAGATATTCAATTTGCAATGAGAAAGGCAGGAAATCTTAATGTTGGAGAAGCTGTACCAGAGAATATTTGGAATTTTTACCGAATAAATCAAGGGGCCCATTGATATGACATAGCAAGACAAGAGCTTTACCATTTTATGGATCCCTTATATAGAATTCTTGGAAAATCACACATTAAAACTGTATGGAAATCATTCATGCTTTTTGTCCTTTGGGGAAGGCAGCTGTACACACAGTGTACAGACGAGACAACATTTCCAGGATTATCTCTACTCCTGTCTACATTTGATCTGAAAGAAAAAAAAAAAGATTTGCTGACCTGTAATTCAGAGAAAATTTGAAACTTAACTGGTTTTCAGAATTTACAAAGACAATGAAGTGAGTATCTTTGAGTTTTTGGCAGCTACTTGGACAAAACATTTAAAAACATCCCTGGGAACTTACTCATAAATGTAGAAAATAATCTGTAGATGAATCAGTGATGGAAACAGTCATTAGTTGCCTCACCCCGATGTTA
Source organism: Lates calcarifer (assembly GCF_001640805.2). Lineage (NCBI taxonomy): Eukaryota > Metazoa > Chordata > Actinopteri > Centropomidae > Lates > Lates calcarifer. Next base: position 2,201,237 of record NC_066835.1, read on the forward strand.
TTCTTCCTCTGCGAGGGTGCTCCTAAATGCCCTGACAGAGGTATATTTAAAGCCTTAAGTGCAGACCACAGATCGTTTACCACTCATCTTCAGAATCAGCCAAGTTGAGCTGCTGGTCATAAGCCTTGAGTCTCAATAATAAAAGACACCTACAAGGTCATCAATTCCCCCATCACACTCTCTCTCTCCCTCCCCCTTTCTCTCTCTTCCTCTTTCTCTCTCTCTCTCTCTCTGTGTGTGTGTGTGTGTGTGTAAGATCCTCAAGGTGAAAGCCTTTATTTACATTCCCGGGTCTGGTATGAAAAATGTATGATACAAATGAACACGTGTGAGGGCATTTTCACTGTGTGCTGTTGAGCTGAAATGAATATTAGATCGGGCAGGAGTAAGGACAGATTGTTCAATAAACATGACAGCAGCTTTGGCAAGCTGACTCGGCTTTTGACATTTGACAAACAGCCACTGCACACACTCTATCTGATGCAATTAACTGCATTTGGTAGTGAGCTGATATGGGGGATAATTAGGGGATTATATGGGTTAGGATAACACACAGGGGCATCATTTCAGAGGTTATGACATCTACATGCTCTGGTGAATGGAATCCTCTCAGGGTAAGCTGTTATTATTATGAGGAAAATGATGTGTTTTCAGTTGTCAGGTGAGGACAAACACACTGAAAGTAAAAGTAGCAGACAGGAGTGGAATCACCGTGGGTTCTTGCCACCAGAGATTGGGCAGATGTGTTTTTCCCTTTAGCTGTGAAACTGTCATAACACCTCAACCGTAACTACCAACCTCGGTAAAGCAGTCCAAATTGTGTGTTACTGAGCAGGCCTTCCAGAAACTCACACCCCAGGGAGAAGCCACAGTCCTCACACATTCCGTGCACTTGTATGAGCACACAAACATGTCAGATTCCCTTCAAACTTTGGGCAGCTAGCTGGATGCTCCCTTGCTTTTCGGCAAAGATGACGTATTATTTATTTGACTTAAACCTACTTTCTGAATTCTCTAAGTATTTTGTAAACAAATCCGCTCTTAAAAAACAAAATTGAACTTTTACATTTGGTTCGCTAAGCTCGTATTTCAATGGAAAAGGCAGTGAGACTACCTGGCGAGCTCTGACGGAAGTTTAAATCTTATTGGACTTAAGTGCAGTTTGGTGCAATGGGTGTACATCGAATTAAATGGTGGCTGTTAATGGTTTTAAGTGGTCTTATACGGTATTGCTGTCATGTACATATATATGTTCAAACGGGGGTAGGTTTAAGAATCTTGATATTTTTGGACTGAGGTCGGGGAGACGTTCTCTCTCTTCGGTGTCAAACAGAGGAGGCACGGCATCGGGCTAATGTTGAGGAGCCCCCGAGCACTTATCGCCCCGGTCTTACTGGCTATCTATGAAGAGTTAACAGCGAGACAGCCTCGGTATTAGACATCCTTATAGGTAGAACAAGATAAAGCTGGACAGCACACTTATCTGATACCTAACCTATCCACTATCGGAGCTCTTACTGACCACTGCGAAATCTGCTCCAGCACAAAAGACAGAATGGATGCCCCCCTCTCTTCCCCAACCACCACCACCGCCCCCTCCCTCCAGAAGATAACGTAATAAACCTTTATTCTGTTGGTAGACTTGAATTTTAGAGAAGAACACGGCTGACTCACCTTTCCAAGCAGACTGGACGCACAGCGGCAGGAGAAATGTGTTACAATGTCCACTATATATTCCGTAATCCGTTACACTGGCTGTCCGCTGCTTTCCGTTCGTTGCTTTGACTGACTGCTGGAGAATGTGCCAAACCGCGACTGTCAGGGTAGACGTTATTATAAGCATCGCTTCCGCTTTTATCTGGTAAAATAAAAGCCCGAATGAGCACGTTTGGCCGCAAACGAGTGACGCATTGCAAAGTCAGACTGCATAATAAGAAGAGAGCTACAGAGCATTGTTTTTTATAGAAGTTTCTCACATTTACATGGACAGCCTTATTACTTCTATACATACTGTCTATTTGCGCAATACAAACATCATACGTTGTGGTTTTAATGTCTATTCATCTATTACCTATGTCTGCTTACTGTAATATATATAATGTATATAGCTTTTGAGTACAAATTAGAGTTTGTATACTTATTATTCTTATTGTGTTGCATTTTGGTTTTGTTGTAACATGATCATTCATCTTATCCTGTCGTGAGGGATACACTGTTTTTTGTATGTGGAGCCAGCACACCAAATAGCATAATATCATCATATTTATTTAGTTAGTACTTATATTTTTCCATATGTAACTTATGCTGCTATTTATTTTATTTTATGTTAGCCTTTATTTTACTTATTTTATGATAGCTTATTTCTACTCTCTGTCACACTGTATTACTTTTCCACCTTGTATGCAACTGTTGAACAGCAATTTCACTCGGGATAAATAAATCTGATCTTGAATCTTGAATCTGCAAACTTAAAATTATGGCTAATATATTGGCTGCGTTGAAACTAAATGAAGCAAAGTCTGTTGAATGACAAACTACTATTTTGACATCTTCAACGGATAGGTGTCAAAATAGTTTACGCTGCTCTTCCCCATTGTTTGTTGCTTTTTGCTGTCTTTGCTTTTGTGGCGAAAATCGCTGAAGCACAAAATTTGGACTCAGCAGTGACACCCTCACAAATTGGATGCTCACAAAATTAAAAATAACTCACTTTCAAGTGGAAATCTGTACCAGTGAATACGCAAACGAATTTATTTTTCCCAACCAAAACACCACATTATCATTCACCCTGGTAGTGACAATTTGCTAAAATCAAAAATCTAATAAGTATTTTATTTTTAAGCAGAGAATTCACATTTCCGGTCTTTTCCGTTTTGCTGAAACTTGACCGCCTCCGTGCACGCTCCAACGCGAGTGCGCGCAAACTGTGTGGTGTCTGAAGCATTATGGCAGGCTTTGATGATAGTGTAGACTACAAAGGAAGTGGAGAAGAGAGGAGTATCATGTGGGCTGCTAATTCATCTTGTTTGAAAAGTGTGCATTAAGATTTCAGAGGCCATGTCTTACATTTTAATGATTTAGTCTTGGCACTCAAATACACGGATCCCTAACAGCACTGGAGTTGTTAATGATGTCTGTGTTTTGGTGACCTGCTACTCTCAGGAGCAAAGGGCCAGATGTTGGCCCCATTATTCAGTTAATCTAAAACACTGGGCGTGGTAACATACTTAAAATGAACCATACACACATCAGAGGATCCCTAAATAGTATAAATGACAATATCTAATAATGATTTAAATTAAACATGAATGAAACCATTACAAACTGTGTCCTTTTGATTGTCTGTAGCACATTTCTGACGTGAACGATTTATCTGACATTTTAAGAACACTGTTGCCTTGTCTGCATCGACCAAGTCCCCATTGCGGAACTAATACATGACGGTCTCTGTTTCTTTACGTCGAATACAGTGACGGACGTTAGCTTCTCAACATGCGCCATTGAAATTAAACGTAGCCCAAACGGCGGGGACCACTTTCTTTCATTACTTACTGGCTAGTTAGGGTCCCTATCTTGGCTTAAGTCAACGTCCGCCACATTTTTTGAAACAATGGAGACTATATTGGAGCAACAGCGTCGCTATCACGAAGAGAAGGAGAGACTAATGGATGCTAAAACGAAAGAAATGTTACACAAGAAGTCCACGGTAAGGCGACCGCTCTACGGTAGCTTTAGCACTGTTGCTAACCAAACACTGTAACATGACAAACACCCGCGACTTAACCAATGTTTTGAAATGCATCTTGTGTTTCTTTCTTGTAGCTGCGGGAACAGATTAACTCTGACCATCGAACAAGAGCAATGTTGGATGTAAGCAAGAGTTTTGATTTGTTATAAACACTGGGTTGCTAATGCTAGCACTGGCTATACGTTACAGAGGCAACATTTTCCTTTGGATACACTTATTATGTGAATGTATTCATATCATTTGTGAAACTACTTTTCTAGAGAGAAAAGGCGTAACTAGTAGGGATGTCATAAAGAAATTCCACTATGATATATCAGTTAAATGTACTTTTATTATGGAACTTAACTTTACTTACTTAACTTGCTTGCATTCACTTTATTTAGAGTGTTATACCTATTGGAAAAATCTACTAAGTGACCTCAAAAAACGCAACCAAACGTTAACATTTCAAATAAGAACTTAGCGCTTTGTGGACTGCAGTTTGTAGAGAACCCCTAACACTGCAGAGGTGCTCTGAAGTTAACACAGGTTAGATGTTGGAGGGTGAAGAAACAGTGGTCAGAAAAGTTTGGGATATATTCTTCATTAACGTGATGAATGCAGGTCTGATTTCAGAAAGTTATTTGTGAAACCTGAAAACTAAGAGAGTGTGACAGTGTTTTCATCTTTTGACAGAGGTATATGGAAGTGAGTGCAAATCTCAGAGACTCATATGAAGACAAGGATGGGTAAGCATTTATGCATGATTATCCTGCTTCAGTTCAAGTGGTTATACCTGATCTAACATGTATTCACATCCAAATCAGATCCAAATCACAGATGTTATTGAAGGATCATGGTACTTTGTATCTATGAATTGTTAAACATAATAACTGTTGTCTTAACTTTTTCACAAACATGTTTTTTAGAGTAATATTTTACATTTCATCTTCTTTATTTACTTTTTATGTTCCTTTTTCAACTCTGACACAGGAACTGTAGTTAGAATAGCTTAACTATTTAGTGTTAATGTTTATTGTGGATTATTATATTATGCATAGCCAATTAACCTGAAACATTAAACAAGGAATTGTTTTTCTCACTGACAGAATGAGGAAGGATGAACTTGCTGCCATCTCAGGACCAAATGAGTTTGCAGAGTTCTATAACAGACTCAAACAAATAAAGGAGTTTCACAGGAAGCATCCTAATGAGGTAATTCATTTCTGCAAATTATCAAATTATGCTATGTAAACTTTTAAAAAATGAATATAAATGTTATTGCTGTTTGTATTTCTTGTAGATTTCCATTCCCATGTCTGCAGAGTTTGAAGAGCTGATGAAGGCCAGAGACAATCCCAGCGAGGAGGCTCAGAGTAAGCCTAAATCCACTGTAAACTTCATTTTAGTAGGTCCCAGTTATTCTATCTGTGTCATGCCCTGGCAGAACAAATCTGACATTAGTACTTCAGACAACTAGTCATGACCAAGGTGTTTATCAGCTGGCTCTGTTAAAACCAAGATTTTACTGCTTTTACTGCTAATCCAGCAGTAAAAGTTCACATGAAATCAGAGAGGACTGTAACAGTGTAGAGACATGCAGGTTAATTGGTGACTCTAAATTGCCCGTAGGTGTGAATGTGAGTGTGAATGATTGTTTGTCTCTATGTGTTGGTCCTGTGATGGACTGGCGATCTGTACAGGGTGTACCCCACCTCTCACCCAGTGTCAGCTGGGAGCCTCCCTGCTCCCCATGACCCTTAACGGATAAGTGATATAGATAATGGATGGATATTCACAAAGTCAGTCCAAAGCTGCAGTGATTGAATAAGACTGCACTAAAGCCACAACAGCCAGGGAAGCTTTGAAGGAATTCAGAGTAATTAATTACTTGCAATAAATTTGTGTATCACAAATAGCTAATTTGTTTGTTATGTAAACCCTGTCACATAGTGAAATTATTGATATAGAATCATTTAATGAGATTGAAACTTTCTATATAAGTGGCAAATGAAGTATGATAAAATTTTAATGTCTATACTCAGACCTAGTCTTCCTTCCACCTGTCCTACCTGTTCATTCTCAGTATTATTTGTGACTGTCACATGTGAGCAGTATTTGGTCCATGTCAGTGTCCTGTAGGAGCACTGACTCTATATTTGACGAGGCTGAGGAGGCTTCAAATACGTTGGCTTTCTAATATTAGTTTACTGTGTAGCAGATTAGCTGAGCACCATCAGTGTGTTCCCACATTAAAAGTAAACTTCAATGACTGGTGTTATGGGTCTGTGAGACAGGTTCCAAAGCTGTAAAGGATGATGGAGTGAAACCTCTGTATCTTCCACAGACATGGTGGAATTCACTGATGAGGAAGGATATGGTCGTTACCTTGATCTCCACGACTGCTACCTGAAGTACATCAACTTGAAGGGAGCTGAGGTTATGATCCTTTAAGTCTGCTTCATTCATTTTTCACCTCCAAACGGAACCTTTGTTTTTTTTTTTTTTTTTCAACAAATATCTATGCTTTCTCTTTCCGCAGAAACTTGAGTATATCACTTACCTGTCTTCATTCGACCAGCTGTTTGACATCCCCAAGGACAGGAAAAATGCTGAATACAAAAAGTAGGTCCATCATGCTTATTCTCATCACAGCTGAATGCTGACACCTGGAAGTAGGAAAGTATACCCAGCTGTTGAGACAGTAAAATTAACTGATCATAGCTGTGGAGTGTAACTGACCTGCTCAGTAGTAAATGGATGATGTGTGTCAATGTGTAGTTTAGGATAACAGTTCTGTAAGACTAACATGTGATGTGGTGTCTGTCTGCGCAGGTATTTGGAGATGCTGCTGGAGTACCTGCAGGACTACACAGACAGGGTCAAACCTCTGCTGGACCAGAACGAGCTCTACGGCAAAGTGCTGACAGACTTTGAGAAAAAGTGGGAGAACGGGACCTTTCCAGGCTGGCCTGTAAGTTCTCCTGACAGGGTCTTCATAATGTGATAATGGGTCAGGTTGTAGTTATTCACCCCATCTGACCTGATTGTTATTTTTTAAAAATCATAATCTGCTTCTTTTGACTTTAGAAAGAGACAAGTAGTGCTTTGACACATGCCGGAGCTCATCTGGATCTTTCTGCCTTCTCTTCTTGGGAGGTAAAAAAGTGAAATGAAATGAAACTATGATGAAATATTATTCCCAGGATTGCTCATTCATGCCTCTGCTCACGTGTTTTCTCTCATTCTTTCACACAGGAGTTGGCCTCCTTGGGTCTGGACAGATTGAAGTCTGCTCTCATGGCTTTGGGACTGAAAGTGCGGAGGGTAAGAAGAAATAACATGAAAGCAGTGATGACGTAAATTATTCCATGGAAAGTAAACTTTGCAAATGCCCCCTATTTCTGACCTCTACTCCAAAATGAGATAGGTTATGAAAGAAGGCTCACAATGTGCACTGTGAGGTAAACTAGAAACAGCCAATTCTCATATGTGAGCAGCTGAAACCAGCATGATATATGGATACTGATTGATTATCAAAATTACTGGCAATTAATTTTCTCTTGATTATGCACTTAAAATATGCACTTAAACATAATGCAGTTTAGTTGAATTACCCAGTTTATATTGATTTTGGACCGGAAATACTCTTTTAGTTCCTAGGCTGTAGTTTCTGTGCCCTAAAAGCCCCTGCTCATGTTCTGTTAGCCCAGCAGCTATTGTGTGGAGTTAACAGTACTGAGCATCACTCACTGGACAATGGACCTCTCAATAGCTTTAGCATTTGTACAGCATTCTTTGAGACTGGACTTCATTTTTGAACCATAGTACCTGTCAATAAATATTCATAACACCGCTACCAGTGCACATCACTGTCACTGGAAACAAGTTTAGGCCGTACAGAGGACATGTCATTCACTTAGGACAGTGAAACTTGTCTGATGTGTGTGTCTGTGTGTATGTGTTACACAGGACTCTGGAGGAGAGAGCTCAGAGACTCTTCAGCACTAAAGGCAAATCCCTGGAATCACTGGACCCTTCACTGTTTGCCAAGAATCCCAAAGCCAAAGGCCCTAAAAAGTAAGTGGGTGTAAAAACTCAATGTAGTGCTGACACTGACTTATGATGGGTGTTCGTTCTTAATTCATAACAATTTCCATCCATCACTCCCGCAGAGACACAGAGCGTAACAAGGAAATTGCCTTCCTGGAGGCTCAAGTATATGAATATGTGGAGATCCTCGGGGTGAGTGAATATATCCTCAGGTTAACCGTGCCGTTGAGTTCAAGGGTTCCAGCCAACATTTTGAGGAAAGTGTTACCCAGCTGGTTGTGGTCAGCATGGACTCAGTCAGTTTTGATGACAGATATTGTCTGTGATTACAGGAGCAGAGGCAGCTGACTCATGAGAACGTACAGAGGAAGCAGGCCAGGACCGGAGAGGAGCGCGAGGAAGAGGAGGAAGAACAGCTCAGTGAGAGCGAGAGCGAAGACGAAGACAACGAAATCATCTACAACCCCAAGAATCTACCGCTGGGCTGGGACGGCAAGGTGAGGCTACGTCTGTGTGCAAATGTGTAAATTTCCCCATTGTGGGACTAATAAAGGATTATCTTATCTTAATTCTTATCAGTCCTCCTGTATTCAGAAATGACATTGAAGATGCATGAAGCCATTGGACTGGTGCCAGGGGACTGTAGGAATTTAACCTACATTCTTGTGTCTCTTATAGTTAGTGGAGCTTTCTGGCTCAATTTGTGTTTCCTGGTGGATTTGAAACAATTGAACTAGAAATGTTAATATTAATAAACTTTGAAGGACTAAGAAAAATGTATTAGCCAAGTGAGCTCTGTAGAAAAGTCAGTGCTGACTTATTGAAAAGAAAATGACACAAACTGTTGAGAAAGTGTCATCCATTAAAGAACTGCTCATTTTGTGGTAGATGTGATAGGTAGTGCTCAGATGGTGATGAAGATAACAACCAAACTGTGTTAACAGTTAAATCTTACCTTGTTTTCTTATGACCAGTCCATGAAGATGTGATTTTTTAAAGGGGCACTTCACACAGGTTTCATACATAAAAGGTCTGAGACAACAGCTGACAGGTCTTTTATGAGTCAGCTGAGGCTTTGTCAAGACAGAGTAAGCTGTCATTAGGCTCATCTCTGCTTGGGCTTTGGGGCAGCAATACAGGCTAAGGTGAGGAGGTTGAAATGCATATACACTCATCATGCAATGAGGCTCTAACAAATAGATGCAGGTAGTTTAATTATTAGGAGTGTAGGATCCAGTGTTTTTGGTAGTTAAGGTACCTAAGGTCAGGATATCACAGCCTCTGCTCAGTCAGTTCTCAGCATTCCTCTCGTTCTTGTTTAAATCTGTTGAGTTCACTGACTATCTGAAAGTTTAATAATTTAGTACTTTGGCACAGTTTCAGATGTCTTTAAAACCTTGCTTTATCTCTCTGTGTTGAATTGGTCTAAACTTTATTTAGAAGTTTGGTCCTGCAGAACCTTAATGTTCCACTGCTCTGCTGATACAGTATGTGCTGCTCATTTTTTACCTACATGTCTCAACATTGGCTGTGTGTTCACTGACTGCTTTTTATTCCTTCCAGCCAATTCCATACTGGCTCTATAAACTCCACGGGCTGAACATCAACTACAACTGTGAGATCTGTGGAAACTACACCTACAGAGGACCCAAAGCCTTCCAGAGACACTTTGCAGTATGTTGTTGTTTTATCAAGGACTCGCTGTTAAAGAATGTTATTTGATTCAGGAAACAACCTCAGGTCTTCTAACAGATTTTGCACTGTTAACAGCAAAAGGAAATGGGAGGCATAGTTCAGTGCCCGTGACATCAAATGTTAAAGACTGAAACTGAAGTGTGTTGTGTGCTTTGTTTCCAGGAATGGAGGCATGCTCATGGTATGCGCTGTCTTGGAATCCCCAACACCGCTCACTTCGCCAACGTCACTCAAATCGAGGACGCCGTCTCCTGTAAGTCTGACAAATCACCAACATCTAGATTTTGAGGAATGTTGGAAGTTTGTTTTAATAAGCAGTTTGTGTTTGTTTCTTGTGCCAGTGTGGGGAAAACTGAAGTCCCAGAAGGCATCAGAGCGGTGGCAGCCAGACACAGAGGTGAGTCCACACTGATGGAATCAGCACAACTGATGGAGAAATAATTCCTCCCAGTGGCAATGTACATTCTTATACCATGACTTGTGTGTTTTTCAGGAAGAGTATGAGGACTCGAGTGGAAATGTTGTCAACAAGAAGACCTACGAGGATCTGAAGAGACAGGGCTTGCTGTAGGTTGAATGAATGAAAAGATGTAACTTCTAAGGAGCGTCTTCTAAAATTTACCATACTTTTTTATCACTGATGTCACTGTTTCTTTTTATTTGTAAGTAGTAATGTTGTTTTACAGACTGCCCCCCCCCCATTCCTCCCTTTGATAACTTTGTAATGTGCAGCCATTGACGATTATAATAAACTCAGTACGTTTGACACAGTGCTGCTTGTCTTTATCACATATTTGTCACTGCTTCACTAGTGAACCAGGGTTTTATTGTAAGTGTTGCTCATACTTAGCCGGTGGCTGTGCAGGGACAGACCTCTGTAAGTGTGCTTGATATATCTTCACCACCCTGGCTGGTTTTGGGTGTGCTGACATTTTTTTTCTTGACTTTTGTCTTGATATAAAACGATGTGCAGTGAGGGGGGAGGGGTGGGGAAGTGTGGGAGGTGTAGTGGGAAAGAGCTTCTGAGACCTTCTTCATATAGGAATATCAAACACATCATCACTGTTAATCACAATGCAGTGCAGTGGTGGTAACTAGATCATTACCTTCTCCCACAGCCACCTGGGTTGTGCACAGTTGAATAATGCAATTACACAGAAATCTATGAGGTATTCTGATTGTCTGAGTTGGCTAGTTTCAGATTAGCAGTGGCACGATTGATTGGTTTAATTTCTAATTTCAAAGCAGGAACAAATGAGCTTTTCATCCTTGGATGAGGAGCAATCTTTCTGCTTGGTAAGACTTGGTGCATGCAGTCAAAAATAATGACTGTAATTACATGTTAGCTGTCAAAGCATACATTCAGTTAGATGACAACATTTTGATGTCTCAGAGACTGATGTGTATTATCTCTGCACAGCTGTGTGGGATGATTAATATCACTGAAAGGAAAAACAGTCACTCAACTTTCCAATAAGGGACCTTTATATAAATGATGATGAGTATATTTGTAGTAAAGTTTAACTAATTGATTTATTAATGCTTTATAAAGAATATATTGATGCTTTATAGATCAGTTATAAGCAGTTAATAGGCACAACCTTGCACTTGACTATATGTAAAGTCCCTTTGGCTGGTGTTCATCTTCCACACATGCTTTGTCTTTTCTCATCAGGATGCCTGTTCCAGTGGACCACATACTGTACACTCTGGCAGCGGTTTGTACTGTATCTGGACCAAGTTCTATTTATTTATTTATGTGGCTCTCAGGCGCTACTTAGTGTTGTTCAAAAACTGCCAGGATGTACTAGACTATTCCAAGACAGCTCCATCTTGTTGGAGTAATTCAAATTCAGATCTCTGGGGATTCTGAGAATGTGAATCTCGGATGATCAGCTGAATGGATCAATAAACACTATGTCATTTTATTTTATGGGAATAAAGCATGTTTTTCTGTTGATGACAGGGAAGCCACTGTCAATTTAACCAGCACCCATCACGTCTGTGTTTGACTATGGAGATGTCCTGTGCTCTCATGCTGCTCATCCCACCTTAACAGCTGGATGCAGTTTACCAGTATGCCCTGCACTTCATCACAGGAGGTAAATATTAATCTCATTTTCACTGTGTACTATAAAGAAAGCAGGCTGGTCCTCAGTAGCAGCAGGAAGATGACTACATGCTCTTTATTTTTGGTTTTCAACTATGCTGTGACTTGACTAAGGGTCATACAGTAAATCACCACTGTAACCTGTAATCTATGTATTTGCTAAACACTGAACCGACAGTAACTGCTTGACGTTACATCCTCAGACCTTGAGGAAGACATCATACAGCAGACATGTTAGTTCAGGTTCACAGATGAAGTTGTGTAAAGAATTCATCTTTACTGACAGAATGTACCATAAACATGTAAGGTTACTGAGCTGGACTGCGACCGCGGCTGGGTGTTAGAGCCTGTGCCTAAGTACTGTCTGGACAATATTTCAGATGCTCTTAATTGTTGGCTTCATTTCTCAATTTAGCATCTTTTTTTAACATAGTATGGACCACCAGGATGTCCTTGATAGCAAGGAGATCCCTCACTGGCTTTCCCACAGCAAACACTGCTAGCTGTGCTCAAGTTAGAGGCACTACAGGCAGGGATTGAGGCTGAGTTTCTATGCCTGCCTGAGACATTGAAGGGGGACTCAGAATTTTTATATGTGTACTACTTCATATGTGGGAAAAAAAACCTTCTGTGTCTTCCGATGGAGCTGTCTGAAATAGTGATGTCACTTGAGTCAGTGTTGGTTGAGGCTGAAGATTACAGTTATGAAAATAAAAGAAATCTAAAAGATGAAAAATGAGTAGAAACTAAAGACTAGAAAATGTCTGTAGCACTGTCCAGTCAAGAGCAATCATTACATAACCAGTATAAACTAGCATGAATAACATAACTTCCAAAAATGACAGTTTTAGATGTTCTAAACAGGTCATATCATAGGAAGCTAATGTTAGCTTATGATATCTATAGAATTAGCTGTCTCTTGTAGGGTGTCCTGTCCTGGCCCCTAACATTAGTAAAAGAAATAATATTTACAAATTGTTCTTTGGTCAAACTGTTCACAAGTGAACGTTGATTCATTTTAAAGAATTAAATTAAGCCAAAAAGGCTGTAAATCACTGTGTCCTGATTTAGAAGATTACTCTTACACTGAAGAGAATTTTATTAGGTAGTGAGAGGTATCTCAGCCAGTCACACTCAACAGTAGTATGTGACTTGCTTATTCCACAGAATCTTTTTTTTATTTTTTATTTTTGGCATAGAGCTTAAAATGAAGGAGTAGAATTCTACATTTTGTGTTGGTTGTTTATGTATGCTAAACAAAGCTAATTGTCTCTTGGCTCCAATTTCATAAGACACAAAAGTGCTTATGTAACTCCTGGTGAGAGAGCAAATAAGCATACTTTCCAAAAATATCAACCTTTCCTTTAATAATATCCCTTCATTAGGTTACCATGTATGTTCATGTCTGTGTTCATGAAACTATCAGCCAGTCCCAACCTGTGCAGTGTGTTCACCAGCATTAAATCATATCTGTCTGCCTCATCATTCAGATACCAGAGGAATCTGGGCACAGGCCTGATTTCCGCTGTTCATTCTAAACCTTTGCATTCACCCCTGAAAACAATCTCAGTCATCAGATGTAAAGTATAGATTCTGTTTGAAGACATGCTTTGATAATGTCTGCACATCAAAAACCAATTCTACATTTAGTCAACAACAGGCTGAAACATGTGCTTTCCTGCTTTGGTTCTCAACAGGCAAAGATTCTGTTTCAGCATGTGCCAACAGTGTGTAGCAATACGATCATTACAAGGCCTGATGCCATGGTTATATGAGAGGTGTTCGGCTTCACTAAACAGGTTTTTGAAAAGGTGTTTTGTTATAGAAAGGTACAATATTTACTTACTCACCTGTGGTGATATTCCATGCCACTTCAAGAGACAAGCTTTTAGTTTGACAGGTTTTTATACTATTATCCTAATGTTTGGTAATCTGTATTGATTATTAACATAGAGGAGCTGATGTATTGAAAAGCAACTTTTTAAATGGAAGAGTTTACCAACCACCTTTTCATCTTTAAATTCATATCGTTATATTACTTGGTCAAAGGCATATTATAACATTTTCAAGGTGGAAAACACATGCACACCCTCCTAGCGTACTATTTCTTACAATTCGTCACCCTCTTAAAATAATTGCCTAAGCCATTTTTTTACAAAAAAAAAAATTTTTTTTTTTCCTAAATCATCTCCTCATGATGCTGGCCACCTCTGGTAAAATTGCCTACATCCTCAGTTAAACAGATCGTGCCATTCTACCCCTTTAGTATAATTGCCTATGTCAAGAATGTGACTTTTTTAGTTCTAATTTGCTTAAGTTATTTAATTCTCTCATGTTCCATGTTTGACTGACCTTCTGGTTTGTATGTCAATAGGCATCTGGTGTTATAACTGTTTTGATTAAAATTGTTAGTAAATATCATATATTAAACAAGTGGTTCAGTTTTTTTTGTTTCCTGAAAAATCTGAAAAAAATGATTTAGGGAATTATTTTAAGAGGGTGATGAATTGTTACATCAAGGGATTACAGTTAACTCCCACCATTACATCCATTAATATGACTTTTTACTGCACTGTGTGATAGGCTCAGTCTCTATGTGGAAACATGTAGTGGATGCCTAAATGAAGTGCCTTTCACTCAGCATGCAACTGTTTAACACAGGCGTGGCAGTGAGTGAAATGTTTTTCCAAGGGGCCTGAAAGGGGCATCCACCAGGTGGAGCTCTTGTATCCAAGAGTATTTGGCGTTAACAGGCTCATATTCTTTTTTTTTTTTTTTTTTTTTTTTTTTTTTTTGATTTAAGATTTAGAATTAAATGAGAATTTATGGCAGAGCTCCTAATTTAAAAAAAACATTTGCACGCATTATGGTTGTACTACTTCTTACTAACTTACTTACCACCTTATTTGTGATACTGTGTTGTATCATTCAGCTTTTATTCTTGTAGCATGCAGATTATGTAAGTGCAGTAGACTCTGTACAATGGGTCATCTGACCTTAAACACTATTGACGATGTGGTAAGTTCTCAGCCAAATTACTTGTGTCATACTGGCCTCATCTGTCTGTCTGTATTTCAGTTAACACAACCACAACACACAGCCATGCCTCTGTGAGGCTGCATCTAGGCACAGTGGTGCTTTGAGCTAAATACTCACATCAGCTAACATGCTCACAATGATACTGATGTTTAGCAGGTCTGTTGTTCACCATTTTAGTTTAGCATGGTATGTTTATTTAAGCAAGTCAGTCAATTAAACTGGTTCTCCATCAACTGTGTGGGAGGATTTTCCACCTTTGGTCTTCAAAAACCTGCAGAAGTTTAGTCCTGTGCTCTCATACAGTCATTATTTAAAACCTGCAGTCTTTTCAACAGCTCCAGTTTAATCATCAATAACAATTCTTAGTTCTTCACAGCTAATCAAAGCCTGCAGATGGTGCTGCTTTACCATCATTTTCTGGTAGAAACTCATAGGATGGATTGTACATTCTTAGTACTAGAGACTCTGCAGTGCACAATTCTGCTATGTAATGTGAGGTTATCCAAAAAGAATATAGAGGAGCATCAGTGTATCAATGGAATGATGGAAAGTGACTAAATACATGTATTGAAGTTCAGTTTTAGGTATTAGTAGAAAGATTCTTTGTAAAAATTATTAGTAACATTAGTAAAAATTATAAGACATGGCTTCTGTCCCCACTTTAGTGTGAAATCCAACCAACAAAAGTGGAAACACACACACACACCACTCATACATGGAGCAGATGTTTTATTGGTGTTAGAGTAAGAGTAAGTACCCACATAGAATGGTGCCATATAAGAAAAGCTATTTCAGTGGCAGACAGAGAAACAAACATCTAGTTACTTGTTACTGATATTAAATAAAACCCTGGCTTTGAAGAACAAACATACAGTTCTTACTATTAATAGTTATATTTTACTATTGACCTTTGATATTGTTAGTTCCCTGGGATGGAAATACATTAACACACATAGAAAAAAAACCCAACACAATGCTGTCACAACACAACAATCTGCTTTGTAGTTATTTTTGTATGCAATCATTACCTTGGCTTGAAGGTGATGCCAGAATAAAGAAAGCAGGGCAATAGGGGGATAATAGGGTAAATAATGCATTATTAATCTCTCATTACTCTCCTGAAGTTGTGATGACATAAAGGTATTGGTCATTATTTTGCTTCCACATTACTCTCTGATAATAATACCTCTCCTCATCTGTCACTAATAACTTGTTCACAGATGGTGATTGTGCTGCTGCAGCATTTCCTCCACTGTGCAGCGCACAACACTCTGAACAGTTTTCTCTTAGGTAATGCTGCAGCAAAGCTAATATTTGACCTTTAAAATATGTCCATTTTGACAAAATAAAAAAATATGGCTCAGCTTATGTTGTCCATTGCACAATTTTGTTGACTCTTTATAGTTGTAATTTTCATGTGGTCTGTCTGTACCGAATTTCATAGAAATCCATCAAGCAGTTGATGAGATAGTCTAGACCAAATATGTGGTCTGACCGACCAGCACTTCCACCCAGAGGGCAAAACAATAGATTACAGCCCAGCACTGGGCAGCTGTATAGTAGTAGTAGTAGTAGTAATAGTAGTAGTAGTAGTAGTTGAAGTTTTATTATCCTGGGTTTCAGAGAAGAGTCTAAATTCTATTGTAGAGGCACCGGGGGAAACATTCTGAGAGAAAACAGTTTGTACTTAGATTTAAAACCCCAAACTCCAGATTAGCAATGATTAGCTGCTCAGAGGCCTGACATTTGTAAAAGGGCTGTCGCCAGCCTGGTACTAACATGATTTCCATGGGCACAGGCTTTATGGGGGCAGAGCCAGCAAAGCGTGGTATTAGAGTGTCCTGAGGGATCTGCTTTGCTCCAGTGATTTCTCATTCACATGAGGGCCAGAGCCAGGCCACTTTGACATTGGTTGGATCACTACGTCTGATGTGTTCCACTTCCAACTGCCTACATGGAGGTACTTACTCAGGCTTCACTGGTAAATTACACAGGACCATGTTGGCCCACATAAGATAACTAAAGTCAAGTCTGCTCACTGAAAGCTGCTCCGTAGGTTTGATGAATGAATTTAGAAAGACAAGTTTGGGTGAGAGCTGGTTGTTGGTATGGGAGTGTTACCCACCAAGCATGAAAAGTTTATTTGATCTCTTGAACCTCTCCTTCTCATTTTCTTCACTACAGTGAACTATTTGAATGAGAGGCTTCAAAGTACACCTCACCATCCTCTTATAAGAGATTTCTTGCTAATGCAGGTCTCAGAACATAATCCAAATTAACTTTTGGAAACAATCCCAAAGTACAAGGCTTTATTGGTAACAAGGTTAGTTGGACAGACTAGCTAACAAAACCAAGAAACAACAAACCGGTCTGAAATTGATATTCAGATACTTTTTTAGATACTTTTTTATTGTGTGTTTAGTTTATAATGAGATTATTATAGTTTAGAGTCTCGAACCTTATTTTCTGTGCCTACCAATAAAGGTGTGTCTAACCCTTTTCTCTGTCTCCCTGCAAAACCCCCTTTCTGTCTCTGGTCCTCACTCTCTCTCATTAGAGGACCTACTGAAGAATGATAAATCTGTGTGAAGCCTCATTAAAGTTTGCCCCCAGCCTGAGTCTCAGCCCCTGGGTTTTTTGGAGGGACACCATCTGTCCCACCTGGCTCATCATTAATCCCCATTTGACCTTTCATCTGTCCCTTCATGCTCAACCCCCATTTCATCCCACCCCCATCCCAACCATCATCAACCCCTCAACTTTACTTGTCATTCTTCTTAACTAACTTGCATACGTCTTTGTTAGTGAATAAGTTAATGATTCAAGTTTATTAAAACTTGCTGGGACCTGTGAATGTGGCAGCAACACTAAAAAGCAGTCAGGTGGGATAAGGAATTCAGACAGGTTTCAACAAACCCATGGTTAGCTGAACTTGGCAGATTGCAAACTCTCTCAGTTGACAGGTTGGCTTCCAACCTTCACCAACCATACTTAGTACCATAGTTGGCCTATACATGCACAGTCATTAAGAGATTATTATGGGTATTTCCATCCATCCATTATATATACCGATTATCCGTTAAGGGTCACAGGGGTGCTGGAGCCTATCCCAGCTGACACTGGGTGAGAGGCAGGGTACACCCTGTACAGATCACCAGTCCATCACAGGGCTGACATATAGACAAACCATTCACACTCACATTCACACCTACAGATAATTTAGTCACCAACTAACCTGCATGTCTTTGGACAGTGGGAGGAAGCAGGAGAACATGGAGAAAACCCACACAGGCACAGGGAGAACATGCAAACTCCACACAGAAAATCCCCAGGTGATCCAGGGCTTCAACCCAGAACCCTCTTGCTGTGAGGCTACAGTGCTAACCACTGCACCACTGCCCTAAGGGCATTTTAGGTGCACCAAAATCTCCAAATAAAGGGGTTTAGTTCAAATGATAGATGACAGAGATTATAATAATAAAGGAGAATTATCCTTTAGGTGCAGACTGATTTCCCCTGCTGCTGACACCCCCAGCCTATCTACCCAAACTGTGGTCAATAAATAAACTACTTGAGAGTCTATGTATGTTTTGTTTTCAAAACTTTATTGGTCTATAACGGGGGCTGTGTGACTAAAAATAAACCAAATACAAAAGTATAACAAAGGAAACAAATGCAATGTTATTCCCAGCCTCAATGCACACTATAATTTATCACAGTGAGAGCAACTTTTAGAAGCTTCTACCTCTGTCCCATCTTTTAAATACTGCACATTTCCTTTTAAGGTTGACTGCAATGATTATTTCACCATGACTGTTTGAAGGAATTGACTAAAGCACCAGATTCCTACTGTTATAATCAGATATAGGCCGATCTCTGATGATTTCTCTAAGCTTTTTTGAAAGTCACATTTGCCACCTCTGCCACTTCACATCAAACACTGATTCTCCAACAGTAAACATACACACATTTTAATTCGTCCTCAAGGAAATACAAGAAGGAACAGTCTTAAAACAGGAACAGTGTTCTATAAGAAAATAAGAAACAGAGCAGAGTTACTGTACATTGCCGAACTTTCTTCGTGTCACAAACAGATACTGAACTGGTTTGTTATCAGGAAACAATGGCAATCTATCACTGTGACCTCGTAACTTCAACAAAGCAGTGACATTATTGATCTGTACAAAAATGTTAGTGATTAAAAACTGTGAGGGCAGAGTGAACATTTGGGGAAAAGCTCATCAGCAGTGCTAAAATGGAGAAAAACAGTTAAGAACAAAGTTGTGGTCTTTCTACAGTGAGAGCTGACATATTGTCATTTGTGGTCAGGCTCAGCATCTACCAGAGAAATAAACCGCGTTTACATCAGCCATTTGTCCTTCTCCTTGTTGAAGTTCTCGGCCCACTGACGTGTGAGCTCCAAGTAGTGGTCAGGCTGGTTGGGTTGGTAGTCTAGGTACAAACGGGTCACTGTTTTCTTGGGTACAGCCTTCTCTATCTGCGTTCCTTCGTGCCACTGATTAAAGGAAGTAACGGTGACAATTTCCGGTCTGACAGACAGAGCTGCCTGCAGGGATGTCTCATAGTAACGTCCATTCACCCGGTTCCTGGTGTTGTGGTTGTTCCACGGTCGAACGGCTGTGTCTACGTACCCTGGGCCGACGCTGGGGATGAACAGCAGATTGTTTGCGTCACAGAAGGCCTTGATGGCTTTCCAGTTCTGGTGGGACGAGCCAAAGGAGAAGCCGTTGGAGGCGAAGTAGGTGTACATGCCATCAAAGCCGCTGGCTAGGATGTCATGTTTGTGGCGCTCTTCTACGATGAGGGCGACGAAAATGCCATCGTAAGGCGTGCCTCTGATGCTATGGGAGCCTTTGGCTGTCAGGAGCTCTGCCCACGACTCAGGTGGTGTCAGGTAGGAATCGTAGACATAAAAAAGAGGCAGGACTCGCCCTGTGCTGGATCTGAATCTGTAGAAGGCGCCGTGTTTGCCATACCTGAGAAAAATAAGAGAAAAAGCAGAGAATTTCAAGTCGTTATAATATGCTAGAAAAAGCATTTTAAAGCTATTTTATATAGGTTACAGTGTGCATTGCTGCATGGCACACTGTCTTCTTTTTACATTACCATCAAATTTTACATATAGGGGCTTTAATCTACAATTGTCAGACTAAGATTTGGTTACAACAATGATTGGTGGCTTGCTTTGCTTTCTTGTTTGCTGCTACAGAGCTCTTTTACTTTTCCAGTAGCACTAGGAGTTGCCAAAGTCAGTTTCAAATTGTTCAAATCCTAAGGGGCTCAAAGGAGGGGGAACTGTGATCAGGTAACTGAAGAGACAGAACCGATGACTAATTTGAAGGTGCAAATAAAAATTATCCTAGGTAAAAATTGTTTCATAGTTTAACACATCAATTGATTTTTCACATACTACAGAAGTAGGAACAGTGTTGTCATGAACGGATAAACAGTACGACAGTGTGAGGTAGTGATAAATAAATAGGCTGTTAGAAATGTGATTAGTTAAAAATGAGAATATCCTATCAGCATAGGGCATTGCCTTAAAGCTGCATTTCTCCTCTTTTTCTTTACTGAACATCACATAACATCACATGTTGCCTTCATAGACATGGAGTGGACACAGAGCAGCATTAGCATTCATTTGGATTTGTGTTTCTGATAACATGACAAATATATTCACTATTTGTTTTAGCTCTGTTTTGGTCTCCATCAACTTTCTTTGCATACTGTTCAGTTCTGTGCACGTACAGTGGTACATGCACAGCTGGAATCAAGGTTTAATGGGTTGGAGGAATGAAACAATAAATATGCTACAACACTGTAGAGCTGAGGGGAACTACAAAGATGAGTGATAATTATCTGTGAGTTTGCCACTTCGAGCCACATCTTTCACATTAGACAGACATATGAATCATTGTTCATATTAACATATTGATTAGAGCAGCTTTAAGTCTGATGCACTTTGAACAGATAATAACTGCAATACAATAGTATAGTAGGCATAGTGATGGCAGCATCAGCCAGGCTAGAGATCTATAGAGACTACCAATCTTATCAGTGGTCTTAATTAATGGTTTGTACCTTCTAACTATTTTCTATTTCACAGGTTGAGTTGGTGTCAGACATTCAGAAAGTATTTTGTTCATGCTTTACTTAAACTATTATATCCTTTTATGTCTCTCCAATTTTTGTTTCATTTTATAAATGGTGAGCACAGTGGGTTTCTGAAAATACTGGCGGCAATGTAAAGCCCAGAAATCAGAACTCAAGGCACGCTAGCCTGGTCTTTGATTTTACCCCTGTCCAGTATCATTACAAACATGGCATCACTTTATTCCTGTTCCTAGTCACATTGTGTTTTTTCACACCACTACTGAATATCCTCTTAGATGAAATGTTGTATGATTAACCTTATAGCCTTTCTCCGTCTCTCTCTTATAAAGCTAACATATTTTATACATCACTTGAGTTGCAGGGAAAACTGGATATCATCAAATTTTATGAGATAGACAAAGAGACAGGTTCCCTTTGACACACTTTCAGGCTGGTTGAAATCAGGGCAAAAGCAACCCACTGATCCATTACAGCAAGATCACAAGAGAGACATCTATATTTAACTACCTGCTCCTCATCTTCCATTATCAGGCTTCATGTTTCACCACACCACTACACTTCTAATGTCACTGATATGGAAGGCAGAGCTTGACCCTTGAATGAAAGGAAATAAATACACAAAGAGGAAAATGGATGCGCAGGAAAACAGCTTACTTGTCAGTAATGTATTTGATGTTGTCATGCATGCTCTGGTCCGTCCGTCCTTTGTATGGCTGTATGTGAAAAGCCACCTGTGCAAAAATACATTTGAACATGGATATTAACTAAAAGACTATAAAAGTACAACATGAACAGGCCTACACAAAATAAGAGGTTATGCATTGGATTTCACACTGAACATTCAACACTCATTAGTGTGCGATTTGTTTTGATGGACAGCCAGTATGAAAGCAACATTTAATTAGTGGTCTGTGAACCTTGCTAATTATTCAGCCACTCTGTCTGTGAATCAGTGGTGATTCAAGTGTCATTTTGTGCCTACTCTAGAGGTAGTTATTCCACAGTGGGAGCATGCTTTTGTGTGAATACTCAAATATCAAACTGCTCTACATTGTGACAGCACCATTTTAATGTTAAGTACCAACCCAAGCAAGTCTACTGTTTTAGGTTTTAATGAGGAACTTTTTATTCAGTGTTTTCTTATGTACCCACTCCATGGACCATTGAGGTTTTTCCAAGAGCTACCTTTAAAATGACTCTCTAGAACAATTCAAGGTGTCCATCAGCTGACACCTTAAATTATGCATAATTCTTAATGGTAGTCTAAGTTTGGTTTGTGACCATGGCTTGTTTAGAGATTCTATGCATAGACTGTCTTGTAATGTGGTGTCACTGAAAAAAGCAATAGGCCTGACAGCATTTTGATGGTCATGACAAAGACAGAAGACGAACAATGTTCTAACTACAAGTGGAATTTATGGGTGAAATGTTAATCATGTCCATATATACAATAAAGGAACAATTGGGATCTAGATAGATAGCAATGTGCAGGTACTTATGTATTCTTTTGTGAGGATAATTGTTGCTCTGCACCTGCAAAGATTTT
Organism: Lates calcarifer; assembly: GCF_001640805.2. Classification (NCBI taxonomy): domain Eukaryota; kingdom Metazoa; phylum Chordata; class Actinopteri; family Centropomidae; genus Lates; species Lates calcarifer. Next base: position 2,223,542 of record NC_066835.1, read on the forward strand.
ACTGGAAATACATGCACCTCTTGATGACTGACAGATGAAATGTTTGACTCACATTGTACAACACCGCTGCAGTGGTATTCTATGCAAATTACTAACAGAGTACCTACAATGAAAAGTGGAACACATTTTTCTTGCTTTTCAGTGGTGAATACACCAGGACTGACTCATTTGGCCCTTTATTAGAAACTGCTGCTTCTTTTAATAGATCTGTGCTAATACATGATTATGGCTGCGTTTCAACCATTAGAACCTATGTCAATATGATGAAACACTGCAGAGCATGACTTCAGATTTAACTGTTTTCTTAGGATGTCTGCTGGGCTGGTGGTTAAGATACATACCATATGACTGGAATGTTGGCTTTTGTTGCATGTTTTATTTCTCTCTCTCTCTTTCTCCCTGTAGTTCCTGTCTGTATCACTACTATTACTATTGTGTTGATACTTATTTTTTACAAGAGCTGAACAAAAATCTATCAACTCATATCCATGTTGACAGTTGCATAAATGAGAAGTTTTTCAAGACATTTAACAAACATTGAATCAATTTCTATCATTTCCATCTCAGAAAACATCTCTCCAAAAGCCTTTTTAGTCTTTAGAAGCCTTCACTGTTCACTGTGCAGTTTTCTTTTGCTACCCTTTGTAGTTGGTACCCCATGCTTGTACACATGTCCTCATGCTAGAGTTGTTCTATCATTGCTCTACAGCACTGCTAATGGTCAGAACTCCACAGAGTCCCTTTAAGTTTGCAAAAAAATAATCACATTTTGCAAGTGCCATATTATTTTAAATTTTGGACTGAGTGTGCCCAGATTCTTGCATGGACACTCAGGCACAAACAGGCTGTGTCCTTTTCCTCTGGTATAAAGATAGAAAGAGACAGAGGAGCAGACAGAGCCTAAGTTTAGCCTGCAGGATTCGGAGGATTTCTGGAGAACGGAGGTGAGAGAGAGGAGGAGGAAGAGCAGGGAACAAGCGAAGCAGATAATCACCATCCCCACAGGCATGTCTCATATTGTTACCTCATCTGTCAACACATTCAGATGACATGGGATGGCATCTATTCCACTGACCCAGAGTGTCTCAGAAATCCCTTTTTAGCTGCCTCTCAGTAGTAATAAAAAATTAAAAGAATATCTGCAGAGACTTTTTTAGATTTATGTGATCCAGAGGGAATTGTAGTTTATATGCATGAGAGAGTTTTTAGTGGAATCTAATTAAAACATGAAAATTATTAACACTAGAGGTATGAAAAAAATATCACAGAGAACAGCATCTTCTGTTCTATAGCAGCTGCTGAGACTTGAGTGATGGATGCCTCCTGCCATCCAGGAAAAACTATAGAATGCTTGTTTACTTCAGTGACAAAGGGGAAAAAGGTCTACTGCAGCACAGTGGCAAACAGTGAAGCATTGACAGAGCTGTCGAGCCACAAACACTGAATGCTCGACGCCCACTCCATCTTTCAAAGGAGGCTGCAAGGTCTTCATAAACAGTTTCCATGGCAACGTGGCAGTGTTTGGTGCCTGTGCTCAGGCTTGTCAGCCGTCTCGACTGGTTGGAAATCATGAAAGGCCAGTAAGGTAAGATGCTGTTCAATCTGTTCCTGTTTGGCTGAGTAAGCCAGAGATGGATGCGGATGAAAAGTGCTTTTGTTTGCTCAGATTCCCCCCATGTTGTGTGATGCCGACAGACTCTCATATTTACATTCCGGGCCTCAGGTGTATAGATGCTGCCACAACAAACAAGCCTCCTGAACAATTTTAACCAATGTTTGGCTTCTCTTCAGATGATGAAAAACACTAACCTGAAGCCATGTTATATCATCACATTGGTGTATGCTACATTAATTCAGCTAATTATGTAAACTGAGATGATAAATTCAAAAGTGCAGATGCAAAATACCATCACAAAATAATGCAGCTTTGCTTCTTGAGGACTAAAATAATATTAACCTGAAATCACTGGAAATCCTACAGTGTGACCTGAGTTACTTGCACACTACACATCCATATTTAATTTCCATCTAGTCTGTGATTTTTAGATCAAAAGAAGCCAAAGAATCAACACAGACACAAAGTGTAATGTTAGCAAAATCAGGTGCAGGATTATGCTTTCCTTGTGTAGCGTCTCTGCATTTCTATAGCACAGATGCTACAAAAGAAAAAGAATATTTCTGTCTATCTTTTATTCTGTGAAAGATTTCTGATTACTAGAAAATGTCAGTGGGACAGTGTGTTCACTATAATGTGGCAGTTTCTCATAACATCCAGAGTTATCATACGCTGCCTTTCAGCCTCCTACACACTTTTAAATATCAACTGTAGTGGGGGTGTGAGGGGGAGGCTAGGCTAGCTGAGTAGCATTCTCAGTTGGCTCACTAAAATTATGGAGAGTGTCATGGACTGCCATTTGGAGCACAGACATTTTGGGGTCACTGCCATGTCCAGGTAATGTAGGATTGATGGTAGAGATAGACAGCAGTGGGACAACTCAAGATAGTTGTCATATGAGACTGTGTGAGGCATGTGAACAGATTAAAGTTAAATTTAATCCAATGTAATATGAATGCATATGAATTCTTCATAGACAATGTATATGAGAGAGAACAAAAGAACTGATTAATACAAGAGCTGACATTTGTGTTTCTGATCACCTCATGACTGTAAGTCCAATATTCACTCTCCCTTTAGCTCTGTTTTGGGCTCCACCAACACCTGAGAGAAATATCTAGCTCTTCAACAGCTAAATGTTCTGCTGTGTTCATCAGCTAGTCGCTAACTTTGTCTGTCTGTTGTTTGGTGCTGTGCAGACAGTATACAGTGGGTTTATAAGAGCTTTTGTGCTAAAAAAAAGCTGCTGGTTGTTCCTGGAGACAAGGTTGATGTGTGTGTTGAGACTGAACCAAACAGTAAGGTTGCAGGCTGTAAAACCAATGAACAAAAAGCAGTTAAAAAGCTCTGCAGAGCTGAGGGGAACTGTAGAGTGATAATTCTCTGTGGGTTTGACACTTCAAAATACACCTCTCACATTGCACGTAGTCATTTCACCCACTGTTCACATAAAATTTTTGATTAGTGCAGCTTTAATGTGTCACTTCAAGACTTGATGTCAATGGCAATCGCATATATATATATACTCTTAGCAAAATCACATGTAGTTGTGTGATGACAATAAAAGGAAGAAAAGTGCGATCAGTTGATTCATATGTTGAAATCTCATCAGTGTTCTGACAGCTTATTAAGAGAGAAACAGTATCATTAAAACAAGAAACCTGTCATTATGGGGGATTCTGTCATTAGAACATAATACTTTTCTGTCTTGTTTGCAGCCAACATCCTGACTTCAACATTTCACTGAGCAAACAGGGTCAATCTATGCTTAATTAGTGAGGATGGAGGACTGGAGGGGATTATAGATCAGCCTGTGTCCTCTTGTCTGTCATACTGTATGTGATTTGCTAACTGTTTCTGTGACAGCGGTGGTCTGCTTTGGATGAAATTTAGAGGGACGATCAATCTTTACACTTCATCCCACTTCTGAATATTGACAGAGTCAAAATCACTACATGGCATGATGTGATGTCCAGAGGTGCACATGTATGACATTTGCAGAGGAAACCCAGACACACACACATGACTGCTCACACACACAGACTTCAGCCTGTATTTTGTCAGTGGCGGCTCTGGCGCATTGAAACACTGGAGCATTAGCCCTCGGGTCAGCTGTGAGACACACACTGTTGTGTAAGTCTGACTGAGACACACAGAGAGACCCAGTTCTCAGTTTAAGACTTCCATATAAGGAGCATGAAAGTAGACTGACAGAAAGCTTTTCTGTCCTGTTACTGCTGAATCTACAGTCTGTGCACAGCTTGTTTTGCTGCTGCTGTCTCAAGCACCTTCAGCATCATATGGCCTTATGGTATCTGAAACCCTTCAGCGCTAAAGTAGATGTGACTTTGTTAGATGGAGTTGTGCACTGAAAGGGAAAACCTACCCTAAAGCACTCAAGTCTTTTAAACCTGGTAGTGGCTCAGCTAAAATGAGTCTGATAGCAGAACATTTTAAAATCTCTGCAACGTCCATATTACTTTAAATGTCAGGTTTGGAGGTGAGACCATCAAAACAGCCATGTGGAGGTTCAAATTTCTCCATTATCAGTGGTCTCAGTGGACCAGAAGGCAATGCAGCTGCAAGACATCCTGGGTTTTGAATAAAGGGCACGCCATCCTTTTTCTCAACTGGATTAAATGTAGTTAGTCTTAAAGGCCTGCTCACACCAGTATTTAAAAGCAATTAAAGTACTGTCAGTCTGTGTCAAGTTCAACTTCGGTGAACTTTGACAGTTAAATTTGTGCCCTTGACCACTAGCAAGCCGTCTTGACATGCCTGACCTTTGAGGGAATGGCCAGTGCCAGCGGTCGAGATCCACTCGTTTTAATGTGCACAACCTGAGTGGAGATGCTGAGAGTTCAAACAAATCTTAAATATGTAATATCGCGTTGGTCTATTGACAAAAGCAATACCTCATAAAAGAGGTATGAAGAGCCACAAGATAAAAACCACCTTAAACAGCATTTACTTCATCACTGAACTAGCACCAAATGTTTCACTAGAATTAGCAAATCAATTGTGCCTCTATCTGCTGTAACCAGGCCTTAATGCTATTGCTATTGCTGTCACCACCCATGTGTCTGAGAATGGACTAGCCCTTTATATTGGCTACAATGCAATTAGCACAAATATACAAAGATGTTTTGATTAAAAATCTTCAGTATTGTGTGTTATAATGCAGAGGGTCAATAAATAAAACTGGTTCATTATACAGTTTTGGTCATAAGTGACTTCTTAACAGCTTTTCTTTCCAATATTATGTTCACATATCCAATATTTCATATGTCCGATATGAAATGATGCTCTACATACTGTAAAAAAAAATAGAACGTGAGAGAGAAAGAAAAATGTAATTGGCAATGTTACAGCTGGATCGACTGAAGTGTAGTGTCTCCACAGAGTAACACTCATGCTGTTCAAACTATTAGGTTAAAAGTATGACAGTTAAACTTTTTGCCCAGTGAACATTGATAGTTTCAGCATTCTGTTTCTAGTGTTCAAAATGGACATGTAACCTAAAAATGACATGTGTCAGAATATGATTTTTGTACCAACAACATGAATGAATTGTCTCACTTCAGCTTTCTTACTTTCATGCTGGATATATGAACATTTTCAGCTTACAGCACCACACAGCTCACTGTCACTGTCACTGTCATTCACTCATTCAGTAAATCATCAGAAAGGAAAAAACATACCGGTTGTCTCACCAGTTACCTTGATGCTGTGCCTGTGGGCAGCGTCCATGACAGCAGGAACCAGGTCCTCCGTGGGCTCTCCGTGGTCGTCTGCCACCCCAGGAGGATACCAGGACAAGACCAGCACCCCTGCAACACCACAGCGTGGAGTCTGAATGTGATGCTGGAAGTTAAAGCCTCGTTTTGCTGGATGATTGAGGTACATTTCTCAACTCGTCTTACTTTGAATAACACAACGACAGGGGGAAAAATAAATCTGACATAAATGAATCCATGGAATGTGGGTGTAGCCATTTGCAGAAGGCACAACAGTTAATTGAGTTCCCTTCTTTTATTGTTGTTTCTCCTACTCACTACCCTAATGTTTGTTAATGAGTGCAATTACAATTTGCTCTTCACATTACATTAACAGTGAGTTATGTGGGTTGTAAATAACTGTGTCTCTGTTCTCATTACTCTTTTTAAAGTTTGACTTTATCTTTGATGTCTGGGTCATGACCCCAGGACTTCTTATGTCCTTATGGTCCTGGGAGGGTGTCAACACTTTACCATAACAAGCCACACACGTGGACACGTGAACCAGTGTTGCAAGAATGTTTACCTGCTGCAGCTGCTTCTATCTGGGCCATGTGTGACTCCAGCACCTTTGGGTCCTTGGAGCTGTAGGGTCCCAGCTCAGGGTAAAAACTTGAGGCAATGTCTTCCGGAGGTGTGTGTTTTCCTTGAGCGTGACTGGCTGCGATCTTAGGGTCCCAGTGCGGCACCAGCACATGATCCCAGTGAATATACTTGTTGTCCATGCTGGGAGAGCCGTACCACAGGTAGTAGAATATGTGAACGTCGTAGAATATGCTGTAATCTCGGTCAGATTTGGTGAAGACCACCTTCGTGTCGCTGCTGCCCATGTGGAACTGGCCCGGCGACACGGCCACGTCTTTCACATCCAGCCGCCGCCTGTCCGACCTCTCCCCGGTGAAGTCCATCCCGGGGGCCATGTCCGAGAAGCCGTCGCTGGGCTTCAGCGTCCTGAGCCCCATCATGGTCCCGAAAATGAAGAGCGTGAAGAGGAAAAGTGCGACGAGAGCTTTCCTGCGGAGCCGAGTCATCGTCGCTGTCCGCGGTGCTGCAGAGAGAGAGCAGCCAGTACAGAAGCCAGCAGGGGAGTGATACGGCTTCGTCTCAATGCCAACTACAGCCCATGAATGCAGTTATACCGTCTTTCAGCATGAACTGGCATCGAGCAGGTAAAAAGACAAAAAAAAAAAAAAAAGCGTTCAGTCACTGCAGCGACTGGTGCATAATGGAGTCTGTAAAAACGCACGGTAACTAAAGCGATCTCATTTCACTTCCATAATCACGACCTGAGGGCATCCTGCTCCATAACACTGCAATAAATCGCCTCCTGTTCCTTTGCAAGGCCATGACGATCACGTCGGGGTTTTTTATTATAATTATTTTTATTTCCTCTCTATCCTTCGATTTCACTCAACAGTTCCTTCATGTCTCCAATGAAAACAGAAGCCAGTCTAAGCTCTAACAAACCAAGTCTGGTTACCTTTGTGTTCCGTCCAATCGCATGTTCGCACTGTCCCTCTGCTTCTCTGCGTCTCCATCGAGCTGTTGCGGCGGCTCCTCTCCTCCTCCTGTCATCCCATCTTCATCGCACGGGATCACATGTGTTTCTTTGAGAGCGGTTTCTGTTCTGTTCGCTAGATCCAGTCCTGGGTTAGAGAGAAGACACTGCTTTTATAAATTGCATTTTCACACCAGACGAAAGAATGAAACATTTGTTTCTGTGGTGAGAGCAGGAGGGAGGTGGGATTAACCCGGACCGGAAAGAGATGTATGAGAGGTGATTAAAGCCACAGAGAAGCAGGAGGTGGAGCCTGCGTCTTCGCCTGTCTGTGGGAATTCAGCTAATATTGTGATTATTATGATCATGAAGAAATATTTCTGTCAGTAGAAAATGTAAACTGTGCTAACTGAAATGACCAAATAAAACATGTATTATTTACAGCAGCGTTACCGGTAACATTCAGTGCCAGTGCAGGGAGCAGGGTGATGTTCATGTAGAGCAGCAAAGCTTTAACCTTCCTGTCGTGTTTGGGTCAAATCTGACCGACAACTTAAAAACACTCATAAATATTAGGTTTTACATCTGATCGCCTCAAGGCCTTATGATATCGCACCATCCTCTGCCAGTCTGGTTAGGAGTGTGCAAACCCCAGCCGCTGCCCTGGCCGCTCTCCCCCAACAAGGACAGGGGCAGAAGAGGAAACGCTGTGAGCTCTGTGCCCCTACAGACAACAAAACAAGCCTGAGATGCTGCAAATGTGATGTGTGTCAAATGCCACTCATGTGCATGAATTCACATGCACACACACACACACAAGCACACACTAAGGGGCAATTGTAACACACTCCATTCCTCCAATCAGAAACAAGCTAGACTGATGACACCCACTGCGCACATGCTCAGTAGGATTCTCTCTCTGCCTGTGGGGGTAAAAAAAACAGGATTACCTCACCTTTTTGGATGTACAGTATTTTTCCTCTGCTGTCTAAAGTTTAGATGATTGAACTGAATTCAAACAATTTAAATCTAGTTACCACTAGAATAGTTGCCTATTCCTCATAAAAATAGAATGCTTTTGCTTTGACTGCATACGATGCACACATTTTGTGACACTGACTTAGATTTAACATTAATGTCTTTGCCTCATGAGTAGAAATACATTAATTGTATTATTAATTAGTTCACTCTTTATACTGTATGTCTCTTTAAGAAACATACATAATAGTGTGTGAGTTATGACAGAAAATGTAAACAGTGTTTACAATGTAGCCTCTGCTCTACAGAAACAGAAATGTAAAAAGCAACATTGTGTAGCTTTAGGGGAGTTATATGCTGGATGATGACAGTTTACTCCTCCTCCTTGTTTTTCCTCCACTTTGGATAGATCCAAACTACTGGTCTCCCCTTGCTTCCGGTCTTTATGCTAAGCTAAGCTAACACTGTCTCAATTCCAACTCCACATTCAACACACTGACATAAGGTTGATATTGATCTTCTCAGCTCTTAGAAAGAAAGCAGATCAGCATAAAATATAAAGTCTTTACCTAAACTAAACCAGATATGTGTACAATATTGATATTCTGTCTGACATGTTGAAGAGAAATTGGATTGAGGTAGCATCATGTTGCCCTGAAGGGTGTTTTGCTAATGCAGAGTAGTTGCTGATTAGATTTTCCAGCTGAAACAGTTCAATTGTCCAGCTGCTTGGAGATACACACACAAGCTACAGTGGCATTGATCACCTCTCATACATGTTGTTTCTTCTTCTTATTCCTTTTAAAAATGTAATTCCTGACAGTTGCTCTGGTGTATTTTAGTTAAACTGGTAAACTGAACGACCCCTAAAGCCATTGACTTCTTCCAGGTTATGTTTCATTAACTCAGAAAATGTCATTAATTATAAAGGAAAGGATTGCCCCTGCAGACAGTCACGAATTATATACTTTTCTGTTGCACATTAAAGAAATTAGAGCTTGATATCTGTTATTGCTAAGCTGCAAACTTTCCTTTACCATGAATCCCATTGGATCTGATCCAATGGGATTCATGGTAAAATATGAACAAAAGCCCACAGATAATATTTTAAAGCATAAAATACATGATTGGAAATATTTTCAGCTTGAATGCTCTTAGTAAGAGCTAAATCTTTAATGTATCTGAGTTTCTGCTGGTGAGTTTCAACAACCATTCACATAATAAAGAAATGAATAATAGCTTGTTTTAACTGACAGTGCTGTTTGTATGGTGATTATACCAACATTTGTTACATTACATGATGCATGCCTTTGGATTTGTTTGTTGATGTTACTGGTCTCAGAGAATGCAAGCATAAGGTGACATCTAGTGGGAGTGAGAAAATAGTACATTTATCATCTGCATGCTTGTGGATGTGGCTGCTAGTCCCTGTGCATCCCCTGGTCATCCAGCAGTTTTTAAGAGTATTATCCCTGAATGGACTGCATGTCCTCATCTCACCTGAAGATGGTGTCTGTGTATCTGGAATAGAATAAATGACAAAAGACACTGAAGGCAGACACCACTGTCACATTCTGTTTTGTTCTGGATGTTTTTAACCAAAGAAATATCTCTTGGCAAAAGGATCATTTTCAATTTATATATATATATATATATGCAAATAAATATAAGTATATTTATTTGCATATTAAAATATAAGTATATTTATTTGCATATTGGATTAATCATTAATACAGACACAGTGTGAAGGTCTGAGGGTGTGAGAGCAGATGTAGTCATGCTTGATGGATGTTCTTTTGATGTCTTGACGTGCACTGAACAGTCAACAGTTCAGTGCTTGATAAACACTGTATGAGAACCCTGGTAACATATGAAAATATTAATTTTTACCGTAATAGTTGGTGACTTTAGCTGTATGATGTAAAGGAAATATTACCCAACACTCTTTTCCAATTAGTAGACTCCATGCTTTAATAAATCTATATTTCATATAATTTCTATACAGTACAAATATGTCATTTCTGTTGCAGGTTTTTCTAAATATGAGATGAACTGACTGATTGAAAATGTCAGCCTGGGGATGTGATGATACTGGGTGATTTCAAGGTACTCAATAAGATTACTTAACATACTATTCGTGGATCACCAAATCTTTTAGAGGAACTTTGCGACTGTAAATATTTTATTGTTGGACATGGAACTGATGGCCTGTTACAGAGGGAAGCCTTTGCTTTGTTAAAGGAGCTGTTCCTGGTGCTGAAACAGTCTTCCACCCTTTTCACCAGTTTCTAAACACCTCTGGTCTATTGTATCTGTGCTAATTAGGCATCAAGGCCCTTTGATTCATGTCATTTTAAGAACAACCTTTTAACCATATACTTTACAGCTCTTTTCTTCACTGGCATTGTCTAGTGGAAGTATCAAAAATGACCCTGTGGTGGACAGTAGTGCAGGCTCCTACAGATCTGACCAGGTGAGTGAGCTTGAACCAAAAAAAAAAGAAGAAAAAAAAAGACTGCACCAGCTTTTGTCAGAATTGTTCGACTGTACGTCATCAGAACAATTTTAATTCTCACACACTGTAGCTTTAAAAAAACAACAGTGTCCACCATGCTGACATCTAGTGAAAATGACTCTGTTTTCTGTTTCACTCAACAGTGAAGTCAACCAGTCTCCAAAAAATCTTGTTATATTCCTTTAACAGTGAAGGCTGTCATTGTTGCCTGCAGGCTGTGCTACCTAGAGGCCTGTTGTGAGAGGGATATCTGTCACAACATGGCAGTGGGTTATAGATTTGTTATTGATCAGGTTTATTGATTGATATCCCTCTGGAGGAAGGGTGAAAGGTGAGCTGACAGGCTTCCCATTCAACTGCTGTTTATTTTCCCCCTCTGTTAAGGAAAAGGGCTGAGGCATTCCCAGAGTGTGTTTTAAACCACATATCATTACACACACACACACACACAACATAAATACTGTAGAGTCTTGGTGGAAGTTTAAAATGTACTAGAACTCACTCTCTCTGTCTTTTTCTGAGACATCACTGTGAAAGACCAGCGTGTGTGTGTGTGGATTCAGTGATGCTGAATGAGCACGTGCCAAGGCTTTGTTCCCACAAGCTCCTCTGAGTGATCCGGGTCACCACAGGGTGGCCCTTCTATTTTCATTGTGATTTTAGGGCCTCTGGCTCGGCTGTTGCATGAATGAAGGAGGTCATTTGGTTTTAATCAGGCAACACCACACACTTACACACACACACACACACACACACATATATATATACTCACGCTAAATGTGTAGAGATATCAAACTATAATCGCTCAGAGGAGGTTGGGAAAAATGCTGGCCTTAGCTCACTGTCTCTGCATGTATGTGATGCCTGTGTGTGTGTGTGTGTGTGTGTGTGTGTGTGTGTTATTACAGGAAGCTCCATGACTCAGCTGTAACGAGAGTGGGTCCGGTCCCATACAGCAGCTTCAAAGTGACTAATTGCCTATTAATGAGCCGACTGAATGAACTGACTTTTTACAGTTTGTAACAGGTGAATGTGAAGCAAACAGATTAGTGTCACCCACCCACGGCTAAAAGAAGAGTTTAAATTTCACCTTTTCGCTTGTATAACAATCACAAACAATTCGACACAGATCCTTTTAGACCAAACTTATGTCTAGTGTTTCCACTGAGATGACAGGTTGGTGACAAAGCTATGTTTAAAAATGTACTATATATAATGATATCAGATGATCAGATATCCATTTAATCAAACACCTTAATTCAAATCAAGGTGTTTAGTATATTAGCCTTGATTTGTCCAAAACTGAATCCCCATTTTATAAAAAACTCTTAATTTCAAAAGCTCTCATTTACTGACTTCATGAGTATTCCCTTAATTTGTGTACTACAGATTTGGAGTTGTTGGTTAAGGAGGTTATGAAATAGAATGAAATTAAAGGAATTTTATGGTATAAAGTAAGGGATGGCATCTATGTTATTATTGTTATTTTTTACCCATTAAGTCTGTAAAGTCCTTAAAACATGCAGATATCCATTAAAATGTATCAATAAATAATCCACTTAAAGTCCCATTAAAACACAACAATTAAGTCATTTTTAATGAGTGAATAGTGTCATTTTAAGGTATAAAATGAGGAGTTTCACTTTCAGTTTAATAGTGATATTATATTCAAAGACCACAGCTCAAGTTTAACAGCATAATAATTCTCTTCTATGTAATCTTTTAAATAGAACTTATATCTAACTTTAAAACAAAGTAACATGTTTCAAATGAATTTGACCTCTGTGGTCAAACTCTTGTAGTTACCTCAGTGTTTATTTATTTATTCATTTTGACTCTATATCTCTGAATGGTAAAAATGCCTGTTAAGCTGACACTTGATTCTGTTAAATCATTTTACATTTACCACAATACATTTTAATGAATTGTATCTGTTTAATGAAAGGGTGACTTTTTTTAGTCCAAATGTCCAGAACCAACTTCAACCTCTAAATGTCCTTGTGCTTTTGAGCAAATTGATTTATTTTACTTGTTAAAATGAAAAGTTAAAATGAGCAGAATGTACAGATCTGACAAAATGTTAACACAATAATGACACGTGATTTGAAATATTGCTTCGAGATGGAGCTAGATTAGATTCGGGGAAATAATGGCATGGAAAGTCTTTCATTTGAACAGGAGCTAAATGCCTTGCACTTGGGTTTTTGTTGTGTGTGTGTGTGTGTGTGGAGGAGGGTGATAGTGGGCGGGGTGATATACCGCTGGGCCCTTGGGTGCAAAGTCCTGATTGGTCAGATGGTCAACTCTTTTGGCTTCCTATCTTATTGGACATGTTTGATTTATCTGCGATTGGAAGTCACGTGGACTTGACCGAAAAGGTGGAGGCCTTTGTGTGCGTGTGTGTGTGTGTGTGTGTGTGTGTGTGTGTGTGTATGAGTGTGTGTGGTGGGGATTACTAGAGGTAGGAGGGTCAGGGGGCTTCTGCATATTGTGCAAGAAGAGAACAAGGAAACACATTTTCTCCTGGTGGACTACTACTACTACTACTACACACACACACACACACACAGGGGGAACGTGCACGGATTTCCAGGATGCAGTTAAAACATCTCATCTAATATTTTGTGGGCTGGAGCTGTTGCTGTGGGAGGCTGTGGAAAGCTCTCACCATGGCAGAAGGTATGAGAAGAAGAGCCTCTTTGAAGATGCTCTGAAAGGAACTGGTTCAATAGAGAGGAAGAGAAAAAAAAGAGGCCTGGCTCTTCTTTCTCCTGCATTGTCTTCTTCTTCCTTTTGTGGGGTTGTCTATTCAGAAAAAAAAAAAAAAAACCGCAGAGGTGCTGCCATGACTTGGTGTCAGGGAGAAGGGATGGTTGTGTTGATGTGACTGTAGAGTGGAGGTGTAGAGGAGGACAGCGGCTCAGGGCGCTTTAAAGCCGGGGGATCGCTGCAGAGAGCGGCGGGATGGGCTCTGCTTCCAATCAGACTGTCACAGGTAGAACAGAAGCGACCATTTACTGAGAAATCACACTTTTGTTTTGAGTCTAAATGTTGTCATCAGATAAGACTCTCATTTTATTTGGAAGGCCTGCTGGTAGTGGAAGTATAGGCTGTATACACAATTTACTTCATTTGTTATGTCAGTGTATATGCATTAATAACATATGAATTAATCCATTTATCCAGTTCAATGAGAGCATTCGATTTAATGAAAGCAGCATCATACATAGTGAACAACGTGGATTTATCACTGTGATCGTTTATGGCTGAAACTATTAGGCTCCTTAATGAGTGGATGTCATCATGTTCTGACAGTGGGCATTATTCTTCTGACAGAGAAAGTACCCGCAGTAAATAATGGCCAAAATCTCGAATGAAAATAGTCAATGAAGTCATTTTTTAAGGGAAAAAAAAGAGACAGAAACTGACTTGTTCACGCTCCTCAAGAGTCAATATTTGCTGTTTTCTTAGTTTTGTATGGTATCGGACTGAATGTTTTGGGGTTTGTCTGATGATCAGACAAAACAAGACATTTAATAAGTCAGTTTGTGTTCCGGGAAGTTGCAACGGGCGTTGTCACAGTTAATGGAGAAAATCATTTAAAGATGAGTGCGTTAGAAAATCGCAGCTGCAGCCCTTTATCGACTGTATGATCTGTGTTTCCCAGGCTGAGTATCTGATAATATTTAGTCAGATATGAACAGTATTCCAGTGCAGGCCTGTGCTTTTATTATTGTTATTATTTTCATCGCATTGTGTCAGACGCGCCCAACAGAAAAAAAAAAAAAAAAAAAAAACTGGGCCCTTCACATCCCTGTGTCTCGTGCAGGAGGCTGTGCTCAGAGCGAGGAGGAGGAAGCTGGTCTGTCCCGGGGCAGCGGGGTCTGCAAGTGGTTCAACGTTCGGATGGGCTTCGGCTTCCTGTCCATGAGCAGCAGGGACGGAGCTTCTCTGGAGCAGCCGCTGGACGTGTTCGTCCATCAGGTGAGGCTTTTCAATGATGCGACCCTGTCAAACATCCTTTAGGCTGAAAATCAGACCTTAAACGTCGCAGTTTGATTTTAAATCAGGAACATAGATGTGGAAACTCTGACATGCAGCAGATGATTAAACATGATTACTGATTACTGATTACTAAGTGTTGTCTTAATATTTCCTGCAAATCTTCCCAAGATGGTTTCTTTCACACTGAAGACTTTCTTCCATATTAGCTGAATCAAATCAGTCACATACATACAACTTTACCTCATCTTCACTAATATGCAGGCAGACATTTGTTTTGCAGAGCAATGTTAGGCTTAACACGATACATTCATTCTGCTAATGCTGCAGTTAACACACAATCGTGTGAATTTGTGGCTGTCACTGTTTAACTGATGCAGTAGACACACGAAAGAAAAATGTTCATCATCCAAACCCTGACAAGGTTTAAAGCTCGAAATGTTTTAGAATTATTCAACATCTATTTATTACATTTTTTAAATGGGAAACGTTACATATTAGAATGACTTGACATGAATTAATTCTCATTTTACATATGATGTTTTTACACACTGAACAAATACAGACATGTTATGTCTGTTCACACTGTATGTTAATATAACATTTCTATTCAAACTTGTGAAATGTGAAAAAAAAACCCAAAAAACATATATTTCCATGCATATGTCTAGAAACCTGAATTGAGCTTTTTCTGCAAGCGCATTCATTTCCTGGGTTTCGACCATGCGTTTGGTCTTTTACCATCACAACATTTCCTTTTCAGCTGAGATCAGAATGGGATCTCTGCATTAGGCTGCATTATACTGAGGTTTCCAGGTTAGTCTCTTAAGAACTGACCAAAAGCTGTTTAGAAAGATGTGACAGTAAGCTGCTCCTGTTTGTTAGGGTTAGGGTTAGGGTTAGCTTGTAAGGCAGCTCGTTGGAGGAATGTAGGACAGTTGATGTGTTTTTTTTTTTTTTGGTGTGTATGTGTGTCTGTAAAATTACCTGTAGATTAACACATCTTTAAGTTAACCGTGCTCCAGCCAGTGCTGTCACTCTCCCACTCACTTCACCACACACACTGATATTTGCTGTGGAACTTTAAATGTGTGTGTATGGGGGGGGGGGGTTAAGGGCTCAAACATTTCTTTTTAAAAGGGGTTAAAGGCTAAAGCAGAGATAACAAGGCTCACTCCTCTCCCCATCCAGCCATGCTTCCTGTTATAAAGTCATTAAAGCATCAGGGAGCCCACCCAGCCCTGGGCTCCAGTCCTGCCTCCCATGTGGAACCTTTTGGTGAAGACCTCTTCTCAGGTTTCTCTGCCCTGGTGCTGCTGTAAATCACCTGATGAAAGAGAGAGAATAAAGGCTCTTTACATGGCTTGTTTTGGGCTTTAGGGAGACACAGGTGTCAGATGGGTATGCAGAAGGCTGATAAAAGAGGCTGTGTTCTGTATTGTTAATGACCAATTCAGTAGTGTTAGAAATTGATTTAGAAGCAAATGTGACCAAATAACATCACATCAGGCAGACTGCTTGTTTTGAGTGTCCTCTGTTTGGCCAGTCAGTCATTTTCCATGCATGATAGATGTCTTTAATGTTATGGTAAAAGTTCATTTTATTATTTATTTTTCTAATATTAATCTAATTATTTAAAGGAGCTACTCTTAAGATGTTTTATGAATACAGCCCCTGGTATGCTATCACTGCATAAAGTGGCAATGACGCTGAAAGAAAATCAACTGAGTGTGTCTCCATGACGCTGGTATGTGCAGTCAGATTTGTTAAGATGTTTTTTTTTTTAATTGAATTGTTTCTGGGTTTTCTATTCTGTTTTTTGAGAGAACCATTCTACTGCTGCTGTTTACAGAAACACCACATCAGAAAACTAAAATCAAACTTTTCACTTCATTTTATTTAGTATTATTTGTAGCTGAAAACATGGCATGCGTGTTTCATGGAGCTTAAAGGGATAACAACTTCTACCAGAGTTTTATATACTTTGGATATTTCAAGGGAAAAAAAAAGGTGAAATCAATGTACAAAGCACAGCTGATTTTGGTGCAGCCAAAATCCCTCCCTGTACTTCCATCAGTCAGAAAGCTTTAACTGACAGATCAATAGAACTGTACAGTTTCTCAGGATCCATACATTCTTGCCACATCTTAGCTATTTCAGGAAGAATGCTATGTCCTAAAAATGCACTTTATATGACCACCATCCACCCAAACCACCTCCCATCAACTCTGCTGCCCCTTAAAAAATCTAGTGCTTCATTCATCCAAAGAATACGTTTCCTCCGGATATAATCCAGCCAGTGATTATGCTTCCTACAAAACATATTTGCTGCTGCAGTTTAGTTGTATGAAATGTAACTTCTGTTTGCCAGGAATCCCCTCCTTTTCCCCTCTGTCATTTCCCAGCATCCTCCAGTGCAGTGGTCAGCTTGAGACTTGACCAGATAGACTGATTGACAGTGACTGATAGATTCTGTGGCTGCATCTTGATGGTGGTGCTGATGTATCAGGGATGGGGGGTGTGGGGCGCAAGTGGAGGAGGGGTGTACAAAAGCACTGAAGTTTTAACATCAGTGCTGAGGGCTCCCTGACACAGTGGTTACATGTTTCTTCATCTTTTGTCCCAAAATAATTGCATTTATGTTGTCAGACACTCTTATCCACAACTTGACTTGCTGTAAGATGTCAAAGACAGTGAAACAGCTAACAGAAAGAAGCTGTGATGGGCTATCATTTGCTACAAAAATGCCCAAGTCTGGTCATCTGCAGTTTTCAGCCTTTCTGGGTCTATAGAGCATGTTCATTAAAGTCTGTCTCTGGCTTCACTCTGGCTCTGCGCTCATAATGACTGAAATTCTGATGATACAGTTCATTTGAGTTTTGATGATGTCAGAGAAATATATTCACCATTTTGCTGCTTTTTCTTTTGATATAATGTGTATGCTTGATGATGTAATTCTGAGGACGGACAACAGCTGATTAACTGTCCTCTCTGTCACTTCTTAATGTCCACTCATGATTTTCAAACTCCAGAGTTTCTGAAAATAACTGAGGTAAAACACAAACTATACAGTTTGAAAAAACTGACAAAAAAATTGAGTTTTTATGTTTGGTTGAGGTGGAAAAGTTGGTGTATCAATAAAAACAAAATACAACAAAGTGCAATGAAAAAAGACTTAAAGAAGAAATCACAACCTACACTAATCGTGTGAGTTGACTATTTAAGTGAAGCTTCCCCTGGAGAAACAAAAAAGAGGCAGACAGGAACATGAGGAGACTGTAACCTTCCTCACAGCAATACATGACACAAACAGAAATGACAGTTCCAGCACATTTTCCACGTTGTTTTACATTGTTTAAGATTTGACTGGAGTGCCTTCAGGTATGTCACCTTGTTGTGTGCTCTTCCACTTCCTTCCTTCAAGTGTGTTCATGGCAGCTGAATGGAGAATTAGTGTTTATCTGGAAGCTCCTGCCTTCTACTGTTCACTGGATGGAAACATTAGTTCATACTTTCCTTTTTCACTTTTCTGCTGATTTTGTTGTATCTCTGACGTTGTGGCTGAACCCGTTATTTGAGGCAAGATGTTAAACTCACCTTGAAAAAGACACAGTGTGGTCAAAACACTGCTGAGTGAGGTCAACCTTTTTTCAGTCTAATCTATGACACCCAGTATAAATGAGCTTTTGATCATATCATGATCTTCATCAGCAGATGAGAGGTTTTTGACTGCTCAGAAAAAATGTTTCATTTGAGCGACTATAATTTCATGACAACTGGACTCAACTCAATCTGCCCTGTGCTGGTTAATGACAGTGTACTGTACAGTTTGTCTCTGATATCACCATCCTGGCATTCTGTGGTAACTGCTTAATAACCAATAATAATATAATGATATAATAACAATGGCCTTTTTTCTCTTTTTAATTCACAGAGTAAACTGCACATGGAGGGCTTCCGCAGCCTCAGAGAAGGCGAAGCTGTGGAGTTCACCTTTAAGAAATCATCTAAAGGACTGGAGTCTGTCAGGGTGACTGGGCCCAATGGGGCTCCATGTCTGGGAAGTGAGAGAAGACCAAAGAGTGCCCAGAAACGACGCTCCAAGGGGGACAGGTGAGTCCAGGTTAGACCAGTTTAGCATGGAGACAGGGGAAAACAACCAGCATGACTCTGACCACAGTGAAAAAATGCACCTGACGACTCTCTTTAAGTTCACTAATTTATACATTTGGTCGTGTTTGTTAGACACCTACTCAAACAGATATGGAACTGTTTCTGTGTAAACAGCAGTACATCTGTGGGCATAAGCACTTCTGTGAAGCATCTCTGTCCTGATTTTAAAAATACAGCTGCCAGCAGTTCTAATGCTCACTAATTAACATGCTGTACACTGTTTGTTTAGTCTGTATGTAAACAGAAATGTCAAAATGATCATTTTATGGTTTTAGGGTGAGCTGTGTGCTCAAACTGTTTCTTGACAAACAACAGTTTTTTCATCCACCTGACACTTCTGAGTGTCCTGCTACAGTGTGGCTTAACAAATCAGTGATGTGCACAGGTTTAGCTTTAGTTGGTGGAAATGTTACTGGCCAGACTTAGGAGTTACAGACAGTGTTTCCACTTTGGAAGGACGCAGGCTAACAGAGAAGAAGAGTGGTGTTAAGCCTCTCATCTCACCCTCACAGAGAAAGCAAATAATCTTATTTCTAAAAATTTAGAAAAGTTTAGAAAATATTTAAAACAAGTTGATTTGACTCATAAACAAGTTTAACAGATTTTTCCATTGTTTGAGGAAATACACAAATGCACTTGAAGTGCTGGATCAATAGACTGTTTGATCTCTTCAGGCCTCTCCAACCCCCAGAGCTCCATTTTTTTGGTTTCTGTGCTGACCACAGTGCAGCTTCATCTGTTTGTCACTTTATTCCAAAACAAAACCAGCAATGAATAAATCTGTAAATGCATGCAACTACAAGAAACTGCAATTTATTTGCAATTGCTCTATTTGCCTTTGAAGCTTGTTTAGGCAAATTCAGATCCAGTGAGGCTATTAATTTGATTGCTAATTTGAGAGATCTGACCATATTAATCATGGATGGCAGTGATAAAATGAATTCCACATCCTCCTGTCTGGATTTGATTGTGTTCAGATGTTCAGACTTTCTTCTTTCTTCTTCTTCGCAAACATGAATGTCAGGAGAATAACAGAGTATGATTTGTAGGTTGTACACCACTGAGATCTGACTGACTTATTATTGTGACAGGGTTTTATTAAGTTCAGCTTCATTAATCATGGCGGCTATTGGGCAGTGATAAAAATAATCTGACAGCTTCCTGCCCTTAAATACCCACTGCAGGTTTGATTGCATTCACATGTTCTCTTCCCTTAAACATAAATGTTGTGCTCAGAAGAGGAAAGGATCCTATCCGTTTAATTGATAGCAGATGTGGGTGCAACAATGGGATGTGGTGTGGTGCAAATGAGGTGGAGGGAAGGGTGGGAGGAAGGGCAGTGAGAGGGAGCGGGGGTCAGGGTTCAAAGGTTACAGGCGTACTGAAACAAAGGAGCTCCTTCTGCCACCCTCGTGGCTGAGCTGATCAATACTGAACACTGATGGGAGGAGGGGGCTGGGAGGAGGAAGAGGAGAGGAAGGAAGTGGTGGTTAGCTGTGAGACGATCCAGGGCAGAGCCTGGGTTTCATCATTCTGTATCTCACAGGAGGCATTCTGCTGCTGTGCAGAATAAAGATGGTGACAGTCTTTATTTTTCTTCCTTTGAACAAATGAAAAATAAACAGTGAATGAATCCTGCTGAAATGTATTTCCAGATATATCATAACATTCTACAACATAGAGCTGCACTGTCCAAAAACACATCAGTGAGCTACAACATTGACTGGCTGCCATGTTCCTTCACTACCATGGACACACATACTGTGGGTTATTTTTATTTAATCCCACATGCACTATTCAGATTCAGATTTCTTTATTGTCATTCAGACATTACACTGAAGATGCACTGCAGTATGAAATTATGTTGCATCATCAAACACAGTCAGTAGAATATACACACACACACATATATGTGTGTGTGTGTGTGTGTGTATAGGACTAGAAATAGAAATACACCCATAGTAAAGATGTGTGGGAATAAAGTGCCAGTGTATGTATTGTATGTATTGTATTATAGGTTTTGCTGTCATAGATATTCATGAGAGCCTCACATTTATATTACCCCACGAAAAAAAAAAAAAAAATTTGTGGAGCCATCCATCCATCCATTAGCTATACTGACTTTGAGGGTTGTGGGTGGGGTCTATCCAGCTGACACTGGGCGAGAGGTGGGGTACACACGTCTTTTATGAAAATGAAACTATATAACTGTGAGGTGGTTTTAAAGATTACGTCTTCAGTGTGATTTGTTGACCAGATAAACTCACATCTGTTCATGTACAGCTGATTAAGAAATAGGAAGAAACATGAATCTTGCTTTAGATAAATAATCTATCACAGCAAGCATCAGAACTTGACTTATACTGGATTTTTGTGGATCAGACTTTAGTGAGCATCTAAACAAGTGAGGGCCTTCACTCAGTCCTTTTATAAATCAGTGCAGCCAAGTCAAACGTTATTTTTAAAAGTTGATTATTTGCCTGTGAAAACAGGCTCAGTCGGATTCAGATCTCCATAAACTTTCAATTAAAATCAAAACATGCAAATTATTATAATTATATTATGGTAGATTTAGTTTTGTTGCATGTCTTAGTATCAAAGTGTAATCATAGTACTTCAGAAGTCTTAAAAAGTGTGACAGGCAATGTTGATTTTACTGCTCCTCTCTCCGTTCATTTACTCGTTCAACCACAGATGGAGAGCAAAAGGAACCAGCAGAAAACCAGATTGTCCGTTTACAACAAATCAATACTTTTGGCCTCACTGTTTAAGTAGCCACGGTCCCTTTATGTCACACTACACGATGCTTGAGCCTCACTCGCCTTAATTATCCTGCCCTAATGAATTCACCAACAGGATTTCACTTAGCCACTGATCATTAGCTTTCTCAGCATAGATTTACTGATGAAACACCCGTTTACCTACAAGATCAACAAACAGTAGCAGAGGTGTAGTGTTTTAATCATCATGTTCTGTGAGGTTTGTTATTTATGCTTTAACCTGTGCATTGTAAAATTAGGGCTGGATTATGATGTAATGTAATGAAAGTGGATCATAGTGACTTTCAGTAGAAGGCTGTTTTAAAGTGTCTTAAACTGGTCTGTTAAAGTAACATATTCTGAGCAAACTGCTGTTCAAATGAGAAGAGGCAATCAGTTTTAATACATGGAGCTGTATTGAAGTGTCTCCATAAACCATATCAGTGAGAAAACATTCAAACAATGTCAGAACCCTGGAACAGGCTTCAGCAATGGTGTTAAACACACCTGTGTTTTTCCTGCTATGACATGTCAGTGTGTTTTGTGAAGAAAGCCAATGTGAAACAATGGAACACACTTCTTTGTGTTGCAATAATTTTACATCTGATTGTACATACATTTTCATTTGCATTCTGTTTGCTTTCCATTTCCTGCAAAGCAAACAGAATGCAAGTAAACTCAGGAGCATACATCAATATATTAAAGTAATTAGCCTCAATGTAAAACGTGTGGACAACAAAAATGGACAAAGAATACAATATATGACACTGAGAAAAGGGAAACACACTTTTAAGGCAATTGCATATTAAAACCATAGGTATGCATCACAACAAAACGATGTTTAAGAAGACAAATTTGTGAAATTTGAATATAACACCCAACTCAAACGCCTTGTTCAAGGACAAAAATTCTAAAGATTCTAAAACATTTCTCTCTGACTCTCCCTCACTTTTCATCCACATCTTGTCTGTGCAGCTTAACATTCTGAATCTCCTGCAATCTGAGGGAAGAAATAGCAAGGAAATCCATCCACTGTTATGTTCGCTAATTCTCTGTGTGTTGGTCGGCCTTTCCAGCATACACCTCTGCAAATAAACAACACTCTTTGTATTATATGATAATGACTCTGACTGGAAATCTTGATAAATGTATTGTGCTGCGGGTAGTTTTCATCTTTCATGGGTGAGAGTCTGCCTAGGGTTATGCTGTATGTTGATATGATCCCAGGCAGTGTGGGTAATGGTACAAATACCTGACTGTTCTGTTTTGTTTCCAGTGATTCTGACTTAAATTTAAAGAGAGCTAGGTGATATTTCTATCTCCTCTCTTCTCTCTGGATAAAAATATCCACTGGTCAGTGACTGTTCTCTCATGGTGTTTGGAGTGGCAAAAGCAATTTAGTCTATAGAGCTGGCTTTTTTGAACACTACACACAAAAATAAAAGGTCCAAATGTAAAGAGAGCTCTAATACTCTGCTTTGAATAGAAATTAGTGATATGATTTCTAATTTATTTTTTTTTTAAACCTGCATAAACATTATTCTGCACAGTGACACAGTCACAGTAACATCCAAGTGAAGGAAGAATAAAGAGGGAACTGATTAAACTCCACCTTTTAATCGTGATTGGTATGGAAGAGGAGCATGTTTTAAGGAGGGTGTTGTCAATTCAGCATAATGCATAACAAGAAATTACATAATCTCATGGTTAAATCCCCTCACAGCTGCCAAACACTTGGACAGTTAACGTAGATGCATGGTGACAGATAGGTTAAGTGACTCCACTCAAAGCTGAGAGTATGCTGCCCTCTGGTGTCTGGTGGTAGAAATTACTTCACTGCACATGGGATTTATTGAGAAAATTCTAATTTCAGAAAAGTAAAATAAATAAAAGTAAAAAAATAAATAAATAAAAAAAATAAAATAAATAATAAAAAAAAAATAAATAAATAAAATCAACCATTTGTAAAATCTATAAAATACACTTGAATATTTACAATGATAATAATAATAATAAAATCTACAATTTACAGTTTATCAAGTAACCAAAGATACTGGTAAACATAATACATGAAGGAATGTAGCAGGGATTGTTGGCTTGTCTAGTATATATATTTCCTGGTAGCCATCACATCCAAATGTCTTCATCCACTTAGCTAACCAGTTAGGTTAATTACTAATTAGCTAGATAATAGTTCAATTTAATTTTTTGAAATACTTATTATTTTTTTCATCAAAAGAAACAACTATGAAATATAAAGTATGTCATGCACAAACAAACATCTCTAAAGCACACCAGGCAAAACTCAACAAAGTCACATCTTCTGAATGTAGCCAAGTTATACTACTTTTTTCCACTTTTCCTCTCATTATAAATGAAAGTCTGGGGAAAGTCTGAAAAATATCAAAACCAAGAGGCTACAGCATTTAACTAAATATATTGGTACTGGCTCTCAAAAACCCATAGGCCTATCAGTCAAACCCTGATGTCGGGACTCTGAATAGAGGAGTGGGTTTGAATTCATTTAGATATCCTAGCAAGACTGATAACACGCAAATGTTAAAGTTGTTCATGTCAGTACAGTGTTGTACAGTGAATGTTCTTTTCATTTTCCTGAAAGTATTGAATCCATTATGCTTAATACTACTGCCACAATGAGATCATTTCCTCTTCACTTGTCAATTTAGATGCTACAACTGTGGAGGACCTGGCCACCATGCCAAAGAATGCCAGCTGCCCCCTCAGCCCAAAAAGTGTCATTTTTGCCAGAGTGTGTCCCACATGGTGGCCAACTGTCCAGTCAAAGCACAGCAGCAGCAGCAGCAGCAGCAGCAGCAGCATTCCTCTCCAGGCTCTCAGGGAACAGCTACCTCACCGAGGGATGAGGAAGAGGAGCTCAGCCAGGCTGCCCTCTGAAAACTCAGAGTGAATCATTCAGGGAATATGTGAGATTTTTCACTGGAACACTGCTTATAGGAAGAGCTACCTCAGGTTTTATTTATAGCAAAGAGAGACATCGCTGTAATACTGATGTGATATGACTGGTTATTTTTCTTTTTGTGTTATTTTCTGACTTAGGTAAGTGTCTTAGCTTTGGAATGAAACAATCAGACTTACTGCTGACTCAGCCATGTAGTAGCCACAGATATCAAGTCCCTGTTTGGACTGATCTGACACGATGTATGCCTCTGTCAACTGATGAGCACCACAGTGGGTTCTTTCTAATAGCTAACCAAGGTACACAATCCAATATGTGAATGTTAAGAGGGAAAACATATACTGAGCTGCCAAATACTTAAATGAAAGTGGGAAAAATATTTTCAGGTTTTATGGTAAAAAATGAATGTCACAACACAAGTGCCATAACCTCCACTTTCCAGTGGGGTTGATAAGAGCTGCTTTCAAATGCCATATTCCATTAGAAACAATGTTATCCCACCACACACATACCAATGAGAATAATTCCTCTAGTGGTGAAATGTATGTCTTAATACCAAGTTGCTATTTCAGAATTTAAACTTATATGCAAGACTAGTATTGATTGTATGGCAGGCATTGTCTGCAAAACAGTATTCATCCAAATGGAATGTTACACAGATATATCAGGGATTTTTCACATAAACAGTACTTTCTGTGTTATTGTACTTGAAAGCTGCAGGTGAAGTGGAAAGAAGGAGCTGAGACATAGTAGTTTCTTGTTTTTGTTCTTGGCCTCTGCCTTTACTAGTTTTGCTGAAGGCTAGATGTATATAGATATCTTTTTTACATTGACTATTTATTCAGAATTGCTCCCCCTCCCTGAAGAGCAGACAAAAATCTCAGAGCTTTAGTTGTTACAATCTGTGCTGTGATTCAGAAATATCTTTGAAATATCTCAATACCAATACATGTAAAGTAAGCTTTGGCTTTTTTTGCACACATGTTGTGCAGTATGTCCTAATGTTTTTGACTAATTCTGACAGTTCTATTACTGTGTAATTGTTTAAAGACAGTGTAATTAATCTACAACTTTAGTGTATTGTCACTGCACACAAAACAAAACAAAACAAAACAAAACAAAACAAAACAAAACAAAACAAAACAAAACAAAAAACACCCCACAACATTTGAATGTGAAATATATTACTTTTCTTTATAACTGTATATGTAAACTTGCTTTCACAGTGATATCAACCTTATAGTTAGCATCTTCATTGTGAACTCAGGGAGAACTTTTCTTACATAGTTTCTTGTAGGATGTGTCTAAATGCTTAAGTTATTAACTGTCTTGGGTTGCTACAAGACCCAGGCACTGATTGCCAAATGATTCATGCACTATCTGTATGTTTTTATCTGATAGACCAAATACAACAGCAAGTGCTTTGGCAACCTTATATGACTTAAAGGAACCACCCATTCACAACACTATGTATCTTTCAGCATGATATGCATTGCATTTCTTGGTAGAGATTGTATTTTCTTGTTGAAATTTCATGTGTGCATAAGTGGATAAGTTGCCATAATGTAGCCTAAACATGTAGCCACCTAGCCTACATCATGGCAACTGATTAGCTTTAGCCACAGAGCTATCTAGCTAGATAAACCTAGGCTACAGCATTGTTTCAGTTTTGGGAATCCATACCTCAGTGTGTATACTTAAAAAGATAGTCTCTTCATTTATCTAGAGGACTGAAGGAATAGCTTAACATTTCTGGGTCCACCTAATTTTTAAGTTTGCTTATTTCCCCAGAAGTGAGAATAACATTAATGTAAATCTCAGTGAGTTACAGAGCAGGAGACAACCTAATGCTAATGCTAGAGTTTCGCTAGCCTGGCTCTGTCCAAACTGGGAAAAACATACCTCTGAACTCCTCAACAACTCATTAATGATAGGGGTTTCCTTGTGTATTTAATATGTACACAAACTAAGAAAAATATGTTATATGTTATAAGTATATTCCTTTTTTCAGGTTGTATTGTTGCTGGAAGACATTCAAGGAAATGTAGGTAATATTTGAAATCTGCTGAGGAAACTTTAGCTCACTAGAAAAGTCAGTTCAAATGTTTCATCACAAAATAATCCCCAGAATGCACTGAATATCATATTGACTATATACATACAAGTGTACAAACAACCAAGAGTACAATGAAATTCTATAGGAAAGACTTAAGTCATCCAAATGAAAATTTCTTAATCATTTGCACTGACATATTTACTTTTCACTGTCCTGCTCTGATGGACCAAAACTGGTCAGTCAGAGATGACACTGCAGCTAACCATTAACATTTCCCTTAAGTCAAAAGAAGCTTGGCACTATATTTAAAAGGTCACCATGATGATGTTTTACTGTACATATTCAGTGTCTTTTTCACAGTATTAATATAATGTTCATGATGAGTCTGCATGATAATGAGTAGAATAATAGATTAGTTTTTTCATTAAGGGACTGATAATTGAGACTACTGATAGCAGAGCACAAAGGATCAGTATTGATCATCATTAAGGATCATTAAGTTTCTATTATGTACTTGGGTTCACCATAATGCTCACTATGCTGCAGTACAATGGAGTCTAATCTACCATTTATAATAGTCTAATCTAAGCAAAGTCCCAGTGATTTGTCTTGTTTCTTGTTGTTTCGTTGTATGTGTGACCAAGACAGAAATTGTCTGGTCAAAAACCTATACCAGTCTACCTCATGTGTGATTTGGTTTCAGACAGCTTGAGAACAGCATGTCCAAAAACCAGTTTTGTAAGTATTGTACATTTTTTATTTATTTAGTTGTCTCTTCAAATATTTATTACTTTGTTCATACAGTTCATTTTCAGTGTGATATGTGCCACCTCAAAAAACTTTTGAATTGTTATGCTTATTGTTGCTGCCAATATAATGATAGATATTATACTTTAGACCAAAGTGATGCTTTTGAATGAAGCCTGGACTTCTCTCCAGGAGAAAGAGAAATACAAAATAATGGACAAATACACAACTAGGAAATTTTCTGCTTTCAAACAAACACCCATGTCTTGACAGAGCAGACACACCCACAATTTTTGTCCTTCTGGAGATGTTAACTGCAGGCAAAGAGCGTCTGGACTAAACTTGTTCTTGTTGACTTTCTGGGTTTAAGTTGAATTAAGTTGAATCATTACTCTGTGGGTTGTGCTGAATTCATACTGTAGCCTTATTTAACCCAGTAAATACATTTGTGATTGCATATGGATCATTGCCTCACTTGATTTTTTTTTTGCTGATTTTCTTTTCAGCCAGCAACTGAAATAAATTGTGCTGCAAAATATTGGCAAATTAAAGATCAAAAGTTTTAAAGATTTGTGTTTGTTTGTTTTTTGTATTTACTTTATACTGATGGTTGTCAAACCTTCTCTAGGATGCCAATTTCACATTTTGAATCTTATTCCTGGCAATAATTGCAGACGTAATTTTCAGTGTTAACATAATTAGCAAACATTTTGGAAATAATTAAAAACTCAGGATTAGTGTAGTATTGAATTAATCTGCATTGATTTCTTTGACAAAATCTGTCATCAACTAAACTTCTGAGCTATCCAACTTAGAAATGGATGACTCAGATGTTTAAGAAAAGATTACCATGAAACCTAAACTCAAGGTGCACTTGCAAAGTTTTCATCCACATTTTGCCATCTTCTTCAAATGGCTGACAGCTCTGGGAAAAGGCTTGTCAATGGACCTTGAGTTCATTTTATTTATTAAGTTTTTAGTGAAACCACTCATGAACTTCCATGCTCAGTCTAATCATCTATTTAATTTGGGGATGGTGACGTTGAGATATTGTGCTTTGCATCATTCAAGAAATACTTTGGATTAAACTAATTTTACTTACATTAGAACAACAGCAAAATCTTACTTTCCATCCATTCATCCATCCGTCCATCCATTATGTAGGCCACTATCTTTTGAGGGCTGGAGCCAATCTCAGCTGACACTGAGTGAGAGGTGGGGTACACCCTGTACAGATCACCAGTCCATCACAGGACTGACATATAGAGACAAACAACCATTCACACTTGCAGACAATTTAGAGTCACCAGTTAACTTGCATGTCTTTGGACAGTGGGGGGGCTGCATTACTAGGACGAATCCCAGGCATGCAAACTCCAAAATGTTATATTATTAATGGATATGTTGCTTACAAAGAATCATTATAGAAGATCCTATCAAATAAACAAAAACATGTTTAAGCTTTGCTCGTCAGTAGGAGGAAAAACACATCTTTTATACTTATATCTATAATAATATCTATATTTAAACTTCCCAGCCTGAAGTTACTGCCACCTCGTTTTGATCTTGAAAAATACTAGACAATGAAAATCATGCCACAACAGATTTATAGACATTTAACCATTTGAATGGGCCTATCACTCATAGACAAGTTTATACACATTTAATTATCAAAGGAAAAACATAGAAAAAAAAGGAAAAAGAAATAATTTCTGAAATAACTGCAGGGCCTTTACATTGCAAAGATTTCTGCAGGTGTTCATGTTATTATGTCCACTCCCTGTAAGTGACAGCTCGGTTTGATGGAGGGAGGTGGACTGACTGTACTGTCTGTCTGTTGAAAAAAAATGCGGGGAACGTTGTAAAGCTAGCCAAACTTAGCATAGGGCATGGCCGGAAGTTTTGTAATTTTCTTTCAAAATATAGTTAATGAATTTGTCACCAAGGAGAAGTTGGTAGTGAACTTGTTCATTTATAAATCTGTAAGTGTAAAAACAAGCACGTGTGAAGAGATGTTGAGCGTCAGTGGAAACTGCCATTCAAAAGGGCCTGTCATTTATGCATAATATAATAAATAGGATTCCATTTATACAGGTTATATAGTCACTGAAAGTGACATAGATAAGACATAAATGATCAAATAATTTGCCCGTGTTTACTGTTTAACACATAAGAATATTTTTGGGAATGATTTATTAATAAAATAGTCCTTTATTACTTTAAACTTTACTGAGTCCGAGTACACATTGATGATCTAAATGCAAAGGATGTTTTTATATTTAAAAGCACTGGAATGTTAAATTATTTATAGTACATGCAAATATATTGAATCTTGACACACCCAGAAAATATTATTATATGTATGTGTCTTCTGTAGCGGTTTACATAATGTTTTACTGTTCTTTGAAAAAAAAAAAGGAGTTTATTTTGAAATGTGTAACCGGAAGTCATCTCATTCTGTCCACCGCTGCGCTGCGCTGCACAGCAGCTGCACGCTCCCACGTCCAGTGTTTGACAAAACCTCCCCGGTTTGACTGTGCGAGCAGAACGTGTGCGGCGGTAATGGCTGCCAGGGAGAGTGAGGAAGACAACAAATGAACCCCTGAGAAACGATTCAAAGGTGAGACTGAAAAGATGTCAACTTTCAGCATAAGAACTGCAGTCTCTTATACATTTAGACTATTGTCTTGGCAGCTGTGGCTACTCGTCCACTTGGCTTGCAGGTGTGTATGTTTTGAGGAATCTGGTTGGATTTGTTGATGGCACACACACATACACGCGCGCGCGCACACACACACATACACACACACACACAGGACAATAAACTGTCAGTACCTAGTGCTTATCATGCATGCTTCTTCCATGCTCTAACGTTAGTATAATTAAGGAGCGGTGAACTTGTTTTAGGGTTGAATTATATAAGCTTGATGTAGCATGTCGATTGTGCTGGCGAGAGCTGGACTCTTTGTTAGCTGGTGTTAACGTGATTAGCTAACGTTAGCTAACCAACAACATCGTTAGCTGTCGGTGGCCAGGCCACTTAGCTGTTAGCCTGTTAGCCAATCAGCCAAGTGGATGTCTAATTATCCCGTTAGCATGTTGGCTATCATTCTTTCTGTCCAGGAGACAGCTTCTTACTCCCGACTTTTTGGAGACGTTTATCTTTCCCAAATCTGTGTGTAGTGTCCTCACATTAAAATGAAGTTTTATTATTAGTCCACTGAATGTCTCTGCACAGGTACAGGTATTTAACACTGTCAGTGTCAGTCGTCCAGTCATTTTGATTTTGACTGGCAGTTCTGTTGCAGTGCTAACTCGTGTTTTACTCTGAACTCTGTTGTTATTATTGTTATAAGTATTTCTTGCAATTGTAAACACATGATAATAAATACACAGCTGTATGTTTTTGTTAAAGGAAACTAATACATCTGTTGTAGCCTGAACAATTGTCCTTTAATTAATTAATTCATAGAAAAGAACAACAACAACAATTTTGACAAAAAAATAAATCATCCCAGTTATTTATTAAGCAAAATGTCAGTCATTCTCCCAGCTTTTCAAATATGAAAACTTGCTGCTTTAAATAATTCTATATCACCAATGTGGATTGTTGGTTGCACAAAATGAATAATTTAAAGACGTCACTGACGTCACTTATGATTACTCATAAAAATAATAAGCAGATTAATGCTTATATAGTCATCAGTTGCAGCCCAAGTTGCAGATACTTAACTTCTTTAATCTTTACAAGAGGTAAACACATTCCTGTTTGATCACTAAATATGAGAAAACTCTCTAAAATACGTGGTTTCCAAAAAGATCGCAAGTTGCAGCCTTAGCGCTATTCTTGATCAGGCAGGTGGAACAGGGTTATGTGACTACATGATAGGGTTGGGCAATATGTTAAAATTTTCCATCCGGCTACTGTCAGTCCAACAGCCAGCGTTTGCCGGGATATCTGTGCAGGTGTGTGTGCTGCTGCTGTTTGAAAACACGTGCCTTCACCCTATCCTCTGTTATTCGTGGACTTTGATGTGAAAATCTAATTTTACAGAAACATTGCAGGCTTTTGCCTGCTCTTTTTCAATTATACAACAATCACCCTGAGATCTTTGATAAGCAATAAGCTGTAAAGACGGGCTGAGCGGCTGTCTGACACTGAATGAGTCAGATGAAGGAAGCGTCCGCCTGCAGCTTCCAGATGAACAAACAGGTAGGGATAGCATATGCTAATAAATGATCAAGGTTTGGTGTAGCTCTCAGATATGATTTATGAATTGATGTCGCTTTTCAGGACCAGGATCAGTTGGACAGCACAGAGCGAGAGCAGAGTGAGTGAGCTATAGAGTGAATGAAGAGAGGTCAGTGGCGATAGAGATTACTTTTGTATAAGCCTGTACATTTTTACTTACTATACCTCTAATTTAGCGAAAATAAAATGACTAAAATACCCCACGCACCCAGAAAACCAAAAACAAACAAACAAAACAACCAGCAATGGACTCAGCCAGTGCGTGCTTTTAGTGGCATAGCAAGGTCTTACCCATGCATATGCAGGGACATGCATGCCTTAACAAGGTAACATGATAACCCTGTAACAGATACCTGTTTGTGAAACTTGATCTCAATTTGTAGCCAATTCCATGACTTCAGTATATGGTGCTATTATGTGTAATGGTCACCTCAGACATACAGGACTGTAAAGGTTGGTGGTCGTGTTTGCACGGTGGTATGTGGCTTCTCTCATTTTGTTGTTCAAGTGAAAGAGAGATTCCCATTGTTTCTGTTCTTACATGATATTCTCTGCCATCATTGGACTAATAACAAGAGAAACAGGAAGGAATGCTGTTTATTTGAGCAAAATGATGTGATCAGTTTGGTCCAGTATCACCAATATTTAAACTGTAGGGAAAATATTTTGGTTTACTGAGGAGTTGGTTAGCATGTCAGGAAACGTGTAGAAGTGCAGAAAGAAAGTTTGTGGCTCAGAAGAAAAAAAACTATGAATTTTGTGGTTAGTGAAAGGGTTCAAATAACAGCAGTGTGACTCATATGATGTATGATTAGAGTTGGCTGTAAACAATAGTGAGAAGATTTGTGTATCTAACAGGATATGTCTGAAGTTTTAAAGTCTGTCTTAATGCAGTATCAAATTCCCACTTGACTTACATCCTGGCTGTGAAACATTACCCTCCTAATGCATCTGCACTGGAAGAGATGGCAGACAAATTCCACATTAATTCTAAATTTTGGCTGAACCTAGTGTGAGGCTTTGGCAGAATTGAGCAGGGATCTTCATCCTGGCAGTCGCTTGTTGGTTTATTGCTGTTGATTTGTCTTGGCATCAAACGTATGTGCAACTAGTGCGTATCCCTGCACCGTGGTTCAACAAGGAAACCGTGTCCACAGGAACACAAAGAGGTTAATTTGTACTAAAATGACTGAAACTTTAGAAGACATCCACTTCATCAGGCTAACTCAGAGTGCTTAGATCTGATATTAGCTTTGACTGAACCTCAGAATGTTTTTGTCTGGGCTGAAGCTGGACCATGCTTCTGTATGTTGCACATCAGTGAGTGTATATTGTCGTACAGTGTCGTGCAGACACGTTGGTATGTGTATTTCTGCTATACTTGCATGGATACGTGTGTATGCTAGGAAGTGTCACATTTAAAAATCCACAGTGTAAAAGAGAATGTAGGAAAAAAGGGTTAGACAGTTTGCTGTGCAACTAGAAGACCAAGAACTAGTATTGTATTAAGATATACCTGAAAACAAATAGGACTTACAATAATGTGTAGAATTTAAAATTTTTCACCTTTGTTGCCCAGCAGTGGTAGTAAAAGATATAATAGAAAACCGCAGGAAAAAAAGGCAGACATAGTTCAAACAGCTGACAGTGATGACAGGTAGCAAAAGCTGGTAGATGGCGATCAGCTGAGCCTGATAAAGCTCAAAAACCTCTGATCTAAGCTGACAGCTTAGACCAGAGGTTTTCACACCTCTAGCAGTGTAGAGGGAGAGACATGGGGCCAAGATACTGTGGATCTGGTGCACCGAAAACAACAGGAAGTTGGTTATTGTAGTTTGGCTGCTGATTTGGCCCGTCAACAAACACGGTCAGCAGTTGCAGCAACAGCAGTGACACAACTCAATGTTTAGCAGCCATTTGCCAAAATTTGCGTCAAAATTTGCACTCCTATTCAGAGTCTTAACTCTGAGAAATCTGAACCCACTGTCATGATGCATGCATTTTTAGATTCAATCTGACCTCTACTTTCCAGTAACAGATGACTATTGCAAATAAATGTCCATAAAACTGCTTAGAAATAATAACTCTAGGACTTACCCGACAACCACCATGCTTTAAAGTTTTCTTCAGTGTCACAACAATCCTCTATAGTTATCATGGATATGTAGCAAACATGAACTGCTAACAGCTAATTCTTCATACTATTAATAGTGACGGAATAGTAACAACTATGGGCTTAAAAAACAGGGCTCAAGTTGTAGCCATAGCAACATTATACACAAACGTTGATAAGAATCTAGCAATAATAAAAGTTGTATCTTCTTATTTCATCTGTCCAAAAATTAGGTTTCAGGTGTCTGAATAGTATTAGTCTCACAGAGCTGCTGGTGTGGCTTTAGAGAAGTCAAAGTCAACTAAGCAGAAGTAGTAACAATACAAAATCTACCACGTGTGTTGTTTCTCCATAGTGCGGACTAGGATGGTAAGCAGCCAGCCGAAATACGAGCTGATCCAGGAGGTGGGGCGTGGCAGTTACGGCGTGGTCTATGAGGCAGCAGTGAAGCGCACAGGGGCCCGGGTGGCGGTGAAGAAGATCCGCTGCCACTCTCCAGAGAATGTGGAGCTGGCCCTGCGGGAGTTCTGGGCGCTCAGCAGCATCCAAAGCCAGCACCCAAACGTCATCCACCTGGAGGAGTGTATCCTGCAGCGGGACCAGCTGGCCCAGAGGATGAACCATGGATCCAGCTCGCCGCTCTACCTGGAGGTGAGGACAAAGAATTCACAGGAGCAGGGCTGGTGGCAGTACACTGTAGTTTAACACTAATTCTGTACTCATACGGTAAGGATGGTAGACACAGACTTGAAAATACTGTTATCACGGCTCAGCTTTCAGCATATAAGTTGATGCTGATTACATGATTTATGAGGTCAAATGAGGACGTAGTGTGCAGTGCATACTCGGCACTTACTGCAGCTGTTTCAGGGTAAAAGTCCTCCAGGGAAGAGAACTGATTATGACTTTTACTATGAAGTGGGTGCAAGAAGTGTTATTGGGGGCAGTTTTTCATTTTGAATGTTACAAATTGTTGCAGTGTTTTGGTTAGCTGTTCTTCAGAGGTGAAGGGTTCGTTGTAAGCACTTGATAAAGAAACCTTCAGTCATACCATGGCTGCTGCACACCAGCCCCCATTTCAGGTGATGGGGAAGTGTGTGGATGCTGCTGCTGCTGCTGTCAGTGCTGCTTTTTTGCATAGGCTTCCATTTAACATCCATTCACAGACACTTATCTGTAAATGGATGTTAAACTGATTAGATTACCTCTAAATGGATTTGGAAATGAAGTCTATCTTATCTTTCTCTTTGGTTGACTCAGAACTTGAGTGCTAGTATCAGTTGAAAACATTGGAACAATAGCACATCCTCACCCTCACTCATCTAATGGATAGAGGAGAGTATCAGCATTTTTGAAAGGATATTCTGAGCCTTATAAAGATATTGATAGTGTGACATTATATTCTTTGTCCTAATTGGATTTGGGGCATAATTAGCTAAGTTTTGGAACTACAATTCCCATAATCTGGGGACTTCAGGGAGGTATGAACAGGGAGTGGCTTTAGACTGCCATGGAATCAATGAGTTAGCGGTGGGCCTAACAGATTGTTAGTTGCATTTCCTTCCACATATTTGTTACTATCCAGCCAGTGGACCTATTGTCTGTTGTATGTCAAGTTATCAAGATGATTTGATCAGTTGGCCTACTCGTTGTTAAAAATAGTTTTTGTTTCAAATTTTAAGATGAGTCATAATGAATCACAGTTCATTCATTTGATTAGTTTACACCTTTATATCAATGTGTGTGTGTAGAGAGAGAGAGAGAGAGAGAGAGAGAGAGAGCACATATTCATCAGTTACCATGTAGTTTCATATTGTACTTCAATTCAAGTTTATATTAAACACATTTTACAAATGAAGATATGAGCTATTATCGATTGATATTTAATTTGCTCAGTCCACTTGTCTTGTAAGTCAGTAGTGCTAACCAGCCACTGCACCGTCGGCTGGCTGTACAAGTATACAGAAGTTATTTCTTTATCTGATAAATGTATCGTTGGGCACACTGCCAGACTTACTAGGTCTGTGTCCTGCAGGTTTTCATTCCTTTTTAAAAAGAATCGAAAACATATAACACATTAAAAAAGAACAGGTGTGGCTCTGTGTTAGCCTGGGAGAAACAACCGGACTGTCAAGTACTGGAAAAATGGCTTTGATGCCAGATAAGTGTGTAACCCTCCATTAACATGTGCTGCATCACAGACAGAATAACTGTGGCTCTCAGCATTAAAAATGATTTTTGAATAGGCTACTGTTCATTAACAAGAAGAACCATGTTCACAATGAATGACAATAAACCTTGACCCTTAATCTGCTGCTGGGCTGGTGGTCCAAATATAACCATAACCATAAACACTGATTTTAAAGCCTGACAGCGTACATCACATAGCCTGATGTTATTTATTTATTTATTTATTTATAAGGCATTGTTTTCATTACAGGCCTCCCAAAGCCAGATCTTGTCAACATCTGTAGAATAAATCTTTGCTGGCATAAAGCTGGGCTGTACATTCCTGTCCACAAGTTACAGAGATTTCAGGGGAAGGAGACAACGGCTAGGAGAGGAATCCAGTGACATTTTCGAACACGTTTGAACAGCACTTGTTGGTTGGCCACACGCTGCCATGTCTTAAAATAGCCTAACACTGTAACTTCTGTGATGGAATTGGAAGCCTGTCTTGATTTACAAAGTGTATCATGATATCCTGTGACATAGCCTAGATTATAAGAGGAACGTTTATTTTATCCATCTACTGCTGATCACTGCTGAAATATTATTGTCACATTGCTGCCGGCACAGATGACTTGACAGAGATTTCTTTAACAGTGTAGACATTATAAAGGTCAGTGATCTTTTCCAGTAATGGAGTGACTTATCAGTAGCAGAGTTAGTTTATTCCTTAAGCTCATTTTATAGTTATTAATGTCATAGATTACAGTTCTGGAGATGTTCGATGTCAGCACAGATAATGGCACTTGGAATAGAAAATGATTTACAGTGTATTCAGAAAGGATTCAGATGCCTTTTACTTTTTTCACATTTTGTCATGTTGCAGCCTTATACTAAAATCTTTATTTTTTTTTCAGTTTACACTCAATACCTCACAATGACAAAACAAAATATCACATGGACATAAGTATTCAGACCCTTTACTTTGTAAAGTGAAGCACTTTTTGCAGTGATTATAGCCTGTAGTTTTCTTGAGTTTGTGCACCTGGATTTGGGGACTTTCTGCTGTTTTTCTCTGCAGATCCTCTCAAGTCAGGTTGGGTGTGGACAGCCATTTTCAGGCTCCTCAGAGATTTTTGATGATTCAAGTCAAGGCTCTGGCTGGGCCTCTCAGGGACAATCACAGTCGTGTGTTGTCTTGGTTGTGTGTCATTGTCCTATTGGAAAAAGAACCTTCAGCCCAGTCTGGGGTTCTTAGCACTCTGGACCAGGTTTTCATTAAGGATATCTCTGTGCATTATATCTGTACTTTGGTCTGTTCTAGGGCTGGATATCATTCAGAGATTTTTGATACTGATACCTTGACTTCGATACTGGTTCCTGAACTATACTTTTTTCAATACCAATTTCATCAAATCAATTCAACAAAAAAATTACATTTTTTACAGTTTTATTTTTCAGCTTTGCCATTTTTACCACTCAAAGCAGTTTCCTAACATAAAAAAATATACAACAAATAATTTTCAGTGCAAAAAAACAAGTGACAAGTCAGTGTCTAATACTCATTGCTCATACTAAGACTTTAAATCTTTGTGCAGTTGAACATGAGTAACTTTCTTGTAAACTGATTCGTGCTCCTTGAAATGCTTCATTAAATTGGTCGGGTGTCCAGCCGTAGCAACAATGCCCTTTTTGCAAATATTGCATCGCACACTTATGGCATCAATCTTGCTAAAATGGAGACATACTTCTCGGTCGCATTTTTTTAAGCCACTTTGACACACACGCTGTAGTTCACAACACAGATTCACATGATCCCCGTCTGTGGGCGTAACCACATAAGTTTTTCCTGCATGCTTCTACTGCGTGTAATGTTATAGCCAATCACTGGCAGGTTTATCAGATCTTGATCACGTGATTAACTCTAGTATTGAAACTTGGCACCAAAAAACAAGGCATCTTTCGATACCGGGTAGTATCTAAGCATTTTGGTCAGTGCCATAAAAGAACCAAAGTTCAATACCCAGCCCTAGTCTTTTCAACTTCCCCTCAGCCCTGATCAGTGTCCCCGTCCCTGCTGCTTAAATTCACCCCCACAGCATGATGCTGCCACCACCATGCTTCATTGTTGGGGTGGTATTGGGCAGGTGACGAGTGGTGCCTGGTTTCATCCAAATATCATGCTTATTATTTAGGCCAAGCAGTTCAGTTTTGGTTTCATTAGACCAGAGAATCTTGTTTTTCACACTCCAAGCAACTTCCCTGTGTCTTTTACTGAGCAGAGACTTCTGGCCATAAAGCCCAGATCAGTGGAGTTTTGCAGTGATGGTTGTTCTTTTGGAAGACAATCCAGTCTCCACATAGGATCTCTGGATCTCAGCCAAAATGACCTGACTACTCTGTTTGGCTGGGTGGCCAGCTCTAGGAATACCTTGTTATTCCAGACTTCTTTCATGTAAAAATTATGGAGGCCACTGTGCACTTTGACACAATCCTGTCTCTGAGCTCTGCAGACAGTTCCTTTGACCTCATGGCTTGTTTTTTTTTTTTTTTGCTCTGATTAGCTGTATATAGACAGGTGTGTGCCTTTCCAAATTATGTCCAGTAAATGAAAGTTACCACAGGTGGACTCCACAAGGTGTAGAAACATCTCTAAGATTATCAAGAGAAATGGGGGACATCTGAGCTAAATTTCAAATTACAAAACAAAGGATCTGAATACTTATGACAATGTGATGTGATTTTTTTTCCCCCTTTTTAATAAATTTGGAAAAAAAAATTAAAAGTTTTTGTCTTTTGTGATATTGAGAATAGCTTAATCAGGGGGAAAAAATCATTTACACAATTTCGGCAAAACAAAAAGTGAAGGGGTCTGAATATTTGTATCTGAAT
Source organism: Lates calcarifer (assembly GCF_001640805.2). NCBI lineage: Eukaryota > Metazoa > Chordata > Actinopteri > Centropomidae > Lates > Lates calcarifer. The sequence goes on from NC_066835.1 coordinate 2,262,025, forward strand.
GGACTGTATATGCATGACTGCTGCTGATGTGTATTAGCTGAAGAGCGAGAAGTTTCTGGTTGGGTGAGTGTTGTCTATAGCCTCAATGTCCCCACGGTCACATGAATGTGCTGTCAGGTCTGAGTTGGAGGTGGGGGGGTGCAGTTAGGGGGGGACTCCCCTCCCCGTCAACCTGTCTGCAGCCTCACAGGCATTCTGCTGGTGCTCGATCATAGTCTCTCAGCGACACGCAGGGCTATTGTCAAACCATTCATTCAGTTTTCTGCAGCACTAGCATTGGACACTTTCCCAGAATCCCTTTATTCCAGCTCTTTTTTTTATTGCTCTGTAATGTTCCAGTACATGCTTACAGAAGAACAAATGATAATAGGGCAGAATTATCTGACCGCACCAACTGTGGGATAATTTGCATCTATTCTTTCTGGGTAGTGGATTCCTTGGCTAGTGGTTTATCAAACAATCTGCAGGCATTTGTTTACAGCATTGTTTCCACAAGGAATTGCCTACTGCACATATCTAGAGCATTTGTTTTGCCTGTAAAGCAGTTTACATCAAATACATTTAAATGTGGTTTAACCAGCCTCAATCAACACTTAACTGTTTTCTCTTCAAGTGTTATTTTGACTGCTGTCACATACTAACTGGCACTGCAACTTTACAAGGCGTGCACTTAAGATTTCTCCGGCACTTTGTCTTCTGCTTAAATTCCTATTGTATTCATATCTTACTCCTTGACAAAACTGACTATTACTCTTGACTGACTGACAATTAAATTGCTTTCAGTGGTTACAAGTCAACTCCGTTCAGCTGTATTCATTTCTTAAGAGGCCATTATATGATTATGTGATTGTGCAGAGGTGTAAAAGAAGACAAGGATTGGGCTTCTCTCTATAGCTGCTCTCACACATGCACTGTAAACATGAAATTTTCTAGACATAATGCGGTGGAGCTGTGTGTGTGAGAATCAGCTGGATGAATCACCTTATCCTAGTGTAAAGTCTGTTTAATGTCAGAGTGAGCTGATGTGTGAATAGAGCAGGTAATTGTCCAGAAAATTCACAGCGAGTGAGCGAGCGCGTGTGTTGATGAGGTTGTCCTGCAGCACTCTTCTTCTTCAGGCTCCACCCCTTCCCTAAACCAAACAGGACATTTCCAGTAGGTGAGGACACGTCTCACATGGACATGGTCTGACTGTGTGCTGCATGTGTGAAAGGGGAACACTGGAGAATGTCTGGCCCTTATTCTCCAGGGCTCATATGTGAAAATGCCTTTTCTTTCTTTCTCATTTGTAAACAACCACGGCTTGTAGCAGGTGAGTGATTGAGTATAACACTATGGATGTCTTCCAGTAGAGACCATGTGTGCTATTATCCCCATATTTAAACATTATTGTGTTTCCCCTCTCAGTGACAGCCATCTTTTCACTCTGCCTTCTAGTGCTGAACAACCATGAACATGTTGACATGTAGTCTAGTAAAACCAAGTCCTTGTTCTTCAACTGACATTTAGGCTGTTTTCAGTGGTCACGTGTCATCCTTCATCTCTCTTTAGGCCAATTCACAGTTGCAGAGTTTGCATGAAATTTCATCATCTGTTAAGTTTGCTGGTGCTGCCGTCCGCATGCATCCCAGGTTATGGAGGAGCACTGGGGTGCAGTCTGGGAAATCGCAGCACCAGAGTGGGTGGCATCACGTGCGTTTTCCCGGGGGATGGGCTAAACAAGAACCAGAATGGTGTGTGAGAATTCTTAACAGTTGCTAACAGTTCAATATGTGGACTGCAGAAACTTTCCTTTACATCAGCGTGACCAGGGTGGCACCATCTGTTGTTAATAGAAGCGGCAGGCACACAGCCTCTTTTCCTTACACTCTTGGATTATTCCTGTCCATCTGAACCATGTGAGAGCTGTCAGTGGTAGTGATGGGCTCACCTTAAATAACTTAATCGTAAACGACAAATGAAAAAAGCTACAAATTTCGAAAAATACAAAAATGAGCAAGAGCAACTGACTGCATGCACACTTGGCGCATGTGCACAAAAAAACCCCAAACACTAAGACATCCCCATTTAATCTTAATTTAATGTGAGATGGATGAAACCTCGCAGGTTTGTGGTCCGCTTTCAAAGAGGGAGATTAAGTGAACTCACTTCCTGCAGCAGTGATAAAAGATGAGAGGCCTCTCAGGCAGCTTTGACTTAAAAAAATGGCCCACAAAGGAAGGTGGTAGACAACGCCTTATGAATACAAAGCCAGCACAACCTGGCTTCTTAAGGTATGAGTGACATTTTCTCCTCACACTGCAGAGCTTCTCACTGTATCAGTAAACATGTAACTTGTTTTAAACAACAAGTTAGTCCAGACTTCAGTGATATAATCATTTTGGTTCTGCTTGTTGTCTTTGTCTGTCGGGGGTTGAAATAATGCTTTGCTTTGTTTCCCTGTAAATGCAGCTGTCATACAGCTTTAGTAGCTTACTGTGACTGTGTAGGTTATTTTCTCTCATGTTTAGCAGGATCACTTTAGCTTTTATCTTTGCTAGAACTTGTGCATAGAGTTAAATTTCTGTTACCATGATGCTGCTACTACTGTCCTTATTAGCAATTGTAGTATTTATTTATTTTCTTTTGCCTTACTACTCATCAAATGGAGGCAGAGCAGATACACAAAAGGGCGAACATGCACCTTGTCTTTCTTGGTCTGGCCACTATGGGCATAGCATGCAATGCTAACATTAGCTTACACAGGCTGATCAATCTCAAGATCACGCACGTTACATTCCTGCAGTTTGTGTTCTACCTGTAGCCAAAGTTTACGTTTAAAAGTTAGTTTTTGAAGGTCAAAAGGTCACTGTGACGTTATGTCTGATCCGCTCTTGTGAATGTGATACATCAGAAAGATCTGGAAGGAATTTCATTAAATGTGGTGTAAATGTTCACTTTGACCTGAGGATGAACTGACTTCCGTAGTCAAGGTTCTCACAAAGGATCTCACTTGGCTATAACTCAAGAGTTCATGTGCTTAAGTATGATAAAATACATGTAATACATGTCTATTAAATTCCTTCAAAGTCATATATTTATGTGAGTCTGTACAGACATGGATGTAAACTACAACTTGACTCATTGTTGAAGGCATACAAACACACAACTTCCTTTTAAGTGAATTTAATGTAAAGCTGCAGTACATGGATCAGGTTTAGTTAAAATCCAAGACAAGCATGGTGTCAAGTAAATTTACTATATCTCAGCAGCAGTAGGATTTTAGGAAAGCTTGACAAATGTGACAATACTACTGTGTTACCATGATGTTTTTGGATTCTAGCGAGCAGATCTGGTACCAGCACATTCCAGCTTCAGCCGTCACCAGTGGTCTCATGCTGACTTATTTCTCTTTTTCTGTGTTCCTCCTGCAGCTGGTGGAGACGTCTCTTAAAGGCGAGATCACATTTGACCCGTGCTGTGCCTACTACTTGTGGTTCGTCATGGACTTCTGCGATGGGGGTGACATGAACGCCTACCTGCTATCCCGCAAGCCCAGTCGCAAGACCAACACCAGCTTCATGCTGCAGCTGGGCAGCGCCCTGGCCTTCCTGCACCGCAACCAGATCATACACCGTGACCTCAAACCGGACAACATCCTCATCTCGCAGGCCTGCACGCCGGCCGGATCGTCTGAGCCCACCCTCAAAGTGGCCGACTTCGGCCTGAGTAAGGTCTGCTCCACCTCCGGGCTCAACCCAGAGGAGCCAGCCAGCGTCAACAAGTGCTTCCTGTCCACAGCTTGTGGAACAGACTTCTACATGGCCCCGGAGGTCTGGGAGGGCCACTACACAGCCAAGGCGGATATCTTTGCCTTGGGGTGATTATTTGGGCCATGGTGGAGCGCATTACCTTTGTGGATGTGGAGACTCAGAAGGAGCTGCTGGGGAGCTATGTGCAGCAGGGCTCAGAGATTGTACCCTTAGGGGAGGCCCTGTTAGAGAACCCAAAGATGGAGCTGCTGATCCCCGCCAGGAAAAAGAGCATGAACAGCCACATGAAGCAGCTGATCAGGGAGATGCTGTCGGCCAACCCTCAGGAACGGCCCGACGCCTTCGAACTGGAGCTCAGACTGGTCCGTATTGCCTGCAGAGAGCTGGACTGGGACACGTGATGGACGGGCAAAGGCACCACAGACTCAGCCGATTAAGCACATGTACACATCTCATCAGCTACTGTTAATCTAGATGGTCACATAATGGGGGATTGTTGTTTTTTTTAACTAGGGAACAATAACTAGAACTGTCATTGTTTGTACCATGGCTTAAACTTCATCCACTTTCCAAGCACATACAGTCCTCTACTAGCTTTGTCTTTATAATGAAGAGGAGAGGTGTGACTCCCACCACTGCTGCTACTCATAACTGCAGCTTAGTCTCAGGCTAATCACATCACAGCTTCCACTTCCTCCTTACAGCATCAGTCGAGCATGATGGAAGAGCAGAATGACCCCAAAATTCTTGGATTCAATTCGAAGCCAAAGTCAAAGTTAGAGTCGAACAGTTTGTCTACAAATACCATCTTGGACTAGGTGCTAATTGTTACCAAATGCAATATGAGACATTATCCTGTGATTTATACAGTGTACATCTATCTAAAGGGCCAATATTAAAACATAGTCACCTCAATGTGTAGAATGTTTTGAAGCTGTTTGTAGCTTTGACAGAAACTGACTTACAAACTGATTTCTGCCTGGTCATTACCACCAGCATTAATACGTGCATCCAGATTTGATTCTGTTTTGGCATCAGATGCAGATATGCCCTGAATGCTCAGGTAATAAAAACATACAGCATGATGGTATTTGTAGATAAACCTCTACTTACAAGGTCAGTTTTGGTCAGTAGCCTTAGAGGGTAAAAATACCAAACTTTGGTGCTGGAAGATAACGTTTTTTTTTTTTTTTCGTTGGTTGTTTGGGTGGAGGACATTTTATCAGTAAGTGTCCAGCCTGCAGGTGTTTGTGGTTGGTGTTTTTCCTCTTACTGCCATCGCAAACCGCAAGATAAGTGGACTGATTCCAGACACACCCCTAACCAGTTATACTAGAATGTATAATGATCAAGGTCACCTTTATTTATATTGAGCCTTAAACACAAAACACTTCATTTAAATGACAAAGCGCTTCACACAGCTGGTGAGGGCCCAGAGGATGAGTCTGGTTTGTTACAACTTGGACAGGCTTATTTTCAGGCTTTGCACTGTTTTCACAGTTTTGGCCATTATCCCCGCTGATAATAATAATATTGTACTCGTCAAGTTAATTGACTCGCACTTTGCCCTGCCCACTTAAGTTATTCAGACAATTAGTCATTTAATCAAATTGCACATTTATAGGAAAATGATCTGCATTTCCTGTAATGTTATGGACCCAGCAGTTATTGATTCATGGAGAGTAATCAAAAGAGTGGTCTGTAATGAAAATAATTATTAGTTGTAAAACATGCATAATGTGCCTAAGATGTTTATAATAGTAACATATTAAACTTGGACAAGCAACACAAAGGTTGAATTTATGCTTTAATGTAAGCATTTAAGCAATGTTTCACTTTCACACTAGAAAAAAAAGCTTAGGCTCTAAATGCTGTGGTATGTGACATTGATCCATGCTATATACTTGTCCCAAAAGTAAGAATAAACATTCATTTTTAAAAAACAGATGATTATATGCTAACTCATGGCCTTAGAGCTGACATACTACTGCCACCCTACTGCAGTACTCTAAAGTAGGTGGAAGAGAAAACAAAGGCGTCACCCACACTCTCTGTTGTAAACATCCATCACAGTTAACAGACTAAATTCCTGGTCCAGCTTTCAGTCACTGTGCACACTGTATCTCTCCCTGTGTAAGAAGATATTATTACCAATATTTTGGGTAAACTCACTTACAGTTTCACCTCCAAATAGTTTAGATTATCTGTCTGGTTTAGCTGTTTACAGCCTGTCTGATTGTGCCTCACTGTTGGACTGTAATTGCAGCAGTGATGCCATGTTGCCAGTTTTTGAATACAGTGTTTCCATAGCCAATAGAAATAATGTCCAAAACTATGAAAATAAAACCCAAGTTGTAGTAAACCAGAATTATCCAATCAAATTCAGAAGAACAGAGCACACTACACTAAAGTAATTGAAAAGACATTGTGGAGTGAATCCCCTACACATGGAAAACAAATCTACTCTTGACAGAACTCCCTATGTTGCCTAAACATATTAAATTATCTGAAGTGTGAACTGCTTGAATAAAAAGAGCAGTTACATGAATATTCACATTTGAGTCCATTTAGACAGGAGACCTGGATGAGCAAAAGGGTGAGGAATTTAATGAAAGCACTTTTATTTTGTGGTTTATATTTATTCCTAATAACTACCTACTGCATTATATGGAGGAGCTCTGTGAGGCTGGATTGAGTGTGATAACTCTGTTGGTATTTGTTTATCAGGCGAACACAATGTCAGCCAACAGTCTACTTATGCATGCAGTGCCTCTCACCTTCAGGGAAGAAGTGAGAGAAGACACCAGCTCACACAATCCTCCATGAGCCAGAGGATCTCTGCTTTTTTCCCTGTTTTTTTTTCTTTCCTTTGACACATAATACTGTTGTGTTAAACTTGATCTCCTTTCACTGTGTCACTGCTCCTCGTTTCCTTGGGCTCTGGATCTTACAGTAATCCCTTTCTTCATGCTTCCGACAGGCTAATTCTAAGCCTATTAAGTTGTTGCACCACTTGGCAGAGGATCATGCTTGGGACACCTTTTGCCTTTCAGGTCATACATAATTTGTGCACTTTTGCTAATTTAAAAAAAACAAACAAACAAACAAAAAAACTGTAAAACCAAACAATCTTGGCTTCTTCGTTGCTTTCAAACTGGCGGAAAATCAAATTTCCCTTGTTGCTAACATTTATCTGACCTGGCCTTAAATTCTCCCCGTAGCTGTAATAGTTTTATTCTCCTGTCATGATGCGATTGAGATTTGCCTTATTTCAGAAATTCACTGATTTTTTTTTTCTGACACTAGAGTGGCCTCATTGTTATTGCACTCGAACACAAAATTGGCAGAAGTTGTGCTTGAGATGCACCATGTTTTACTGACTCTCAGCGAGGTGCTTTGGTATGAATAGCAATACCACAAATCAGTATTAAAATGCCTGTCTGTACTACAGGACATGTATGCTGCTTCAGACAATGTTGCTTTGCTTCAAGAATGTGGTATTTGTGGCTCTCTGTAAATGAGCAGCAAAGTTTGGACACAAAGTAGGTCACCCATATCCTCAGAGCTCATAGCAGAGCAGAGAATGATGGGTAGAGTCATTTCCGGCTAGATATCTTCCTTTTACTTCTAGACGAGGGGGGAGGAGGAAGACACTAGGTTTCCTGTGAGGTTTGCCAAACAAATGCTAGGTCTGTGGTATCAAGAGATTTCACCCTTTGATTTATTGTATTCAATTCCTTTGCACATGTGTAAATACTGTATAGGATCAACAGGGGATGAACAAGGTTGATGTACATTTGACTGGATGTGCTCTGTTTTCAAGAGCCTGACTTCTTTGTAAATTGCTGTGATGGATTCAATTTTTCTTCAGCTCTTAATTCAGCTTCAGTTTATTTCAATCATTGAAAAGATGTGATATATTTACAGGTTAATACTGTTGGTGTGCTAGTGATAATTGTATGTTTTACATTGGCCTATTGTTTGTGATTTTGTGTAAGCAAAGCTGGTATACAACTTGGGTCAACTTCTTTTCTGTCTGGTTCTGGACTATTTGAAAATAGAACAGTCTCCTTTGGAATTCTGGAACATCTTCAGTCAAATTCACCACTTTGCGAAGATCTGATCCAGGACCAGCATACAATGTACCATGGTAGAGCTTTGCTATCTTCTGGGACGTGAAAGGTCTCTTCCATTACATTCAGTACCACCATATAAACCCGTAGATGCAGGATGATACAGGTTTCTTTTTCGTGCACTCGCTGGAGTGCTGCTCAGCAGTAGTGTGCTCAGTGCTGCCACCAGTGGCCTGAAACTATATATAGAAAAGTAGTTGTGTCTTATTTCCATACGATATACTACTGTGAAATTCACATCACATGGGGAAATGGAGGAGCTGCTCACTGCATAGGAAAAAACAACTACAAAGACTTGATAAGTGTTAAGTCCTTAGAAAGACATTTTGCGTTGTTTGGTCGCAGTAGCAGTTTGATGAATGTTCAGATATACACACATTAGCTGTGTCCCAGTTATATACTACATACTGATTGTGTGGAGTGTGTACTAACTTTCATAGACTGTTTTTGCACTTAGCGTACAAGAAATACATAATTTCCTGTAGCACAAAATGATTTCCTAATAGAGAGGCAATCAAACTGCAGCTTTAGAAAACCGCTGCCAGTCACACTCCACAGAGAGGCAGCAAAATGCTTTTCCAAAAATATCATTCTTTTTCTCTGATGTGTTGTTTCCCCACTATCCATAATTAGATTCTTGCAGTTGTGAGCAGCTCTTCAGTTTGCTTTGTGCGCTGCATTATGGGAGAATAGAGTGCATCACTCACACACTGTAAAATAATACTACAAACAGAAGTTTTTTCAGTATGCATACTGACTGTTTTGAGTAGACTTTATTTGTTCACTTTTTCCAGTGTGAACACTCCAAACCTTCTCAGAATTTAAGTGTGAGTATGGATTTAGGACACAATTCAAATACCAAATCCCCTTATATACTAACTACAGTATATGTGATAAGTATATAGTATGTACTGTGCTCAATTGGTAGGTCTGCACAGTATTGAACTGGGACACAGTATTTCATTTTATTCAGTAGTATTATTTTAATTCAGCTTCTGGCCACTAGTGGCAGTAGTGAACACTCCAGGTGCTAAACAAAAGACATCTTAGCCATCAGATCTCTCTTGGTGTGCAGTAAATCATGTTTTTAATAGCACTCTCCCCACCTTATTGGCTGCCTACTATCTGTTAGGATCTTTCAGTATTATTCCTATAAGAGCTGCTCATTGACTGAAAAGACTGAGTTGGTGAGATTGCAATGCAATGCCATAATGCATAATGAGTCCTGGATCAGAGCTGCGTTACAGTGTCCTGTGTCAGATGAAGAACACACTCGATCTGATATGAACTCACAGCCAGGCAAACTTCAGCTCTCACACTTTTGTATGAACAATTTTTGCTCCAATGTCATTGTAAGATATTTTGAAGAGATTAAATGAAGTTTATCAAAAGTGGCGTGAACACCTGTCAATCACTGTTGAATTGATGGATTTTTAATAAAATGAAATGGAGAAAAATAATTGAATTGCTTTAAGGAAGTGGAGCTTGTGGACACCATTACAACTGATGATTTATTCCTCAGGCCATTTTCTTTTGCCCTGCACTGCACCATGGGTAATTTCTGTAATTCAATTCACCTGATGGGCCTGGACATAAAGGAGCTGCAAGCAAAGTTAGCTGTTCTCACCTTGTGCTTCGAGCCTGACTGTTGTTTACCTACAGGCTTCTGATGATCCTAAAGTGTCAAGTCAGCTACCCCTGTTACAGTTCAATTGAAGATATTTTGTCATGTGGAACCAAGGTAAGTTTAACTTCCTTTAATTAGTCCCTTTGTAATTTCTAATAATTTTTGCTAATTAGTTTCCTTCTGAACATTTTGCTTTGACACAGGTCACAGTCAGTCCACTGGTGGGATCACTAGCCACAACGCAGTGATGTCAAAGGTCTGTGTCTGTCTTCTATCAGTAGTAAAATACCTAAGATGATGTGTTTACATGTTGAGATCAGATTAATTAATTCCTTCACTCTGATTTTGCCACAGAAAGCAACTCTGCAGATGTTGCCCTGCACAGTGTCTCAGCTTCTGTCAGCTTCTCAAGTCAGCAACAATGACTTTGAAATCTGTGACTGGAAACTCAACCAGGTATGAGGAGAAATCCCAAATATTTAGAATCGAAGAACTTAAGTCCACATGTGTTTATGTCACCTGTTTAGTTGTGCACAGGGCAGGGCTGAGGTGTGGACTCAAGTCACATCACTTAGACTCACTTAAAACCAAAAAAGTCACCCTAATGGTGGCACTAGAAGAAAAGTCAGGTATCACCAAAGTTATTATGGAAAATCATGAACACTCTTATAAAATATATCTGATAAAATGATGGTAAAGGAATCCTTAAGTTATTAGAAATGTTATCATAGCAAACTATCAAATACTAATAATATTGGCTCTTAAGAAATAGTCAGAGAATCACCAAATATGGCAGGATTCATCCTCAAAGAACTGTAAATGATGTGTATGGAGAATATCAAGTCATTCCATCTAATAGTTGAAATACTGCCATGCGCAGAGCCATGCTGTTGTGGAAATATGGTGTGAAAAGTCTTCATCTTCCTGTCAAGATACATTCTAAATCTAAATCAATCTGACTGCAGACAATCGTGTTGTGCAAGCAGGAAGGAAATGTGCATTTGGTAGTGCACACCAGAAGACACATGACTTACTTGTAAAATAATATGATTGGGAAATGTTGAGACAAAAGGGAAATACACTTACACGACACTGAGCAAATTCTATCCAGAACATATACTAAATGGATCTTGAGGTTTTGCCATCTGCTGTGCCATCTGAATGTACTTTGAAACTGGATTGACAGGATTAGGACTTGAAACACAAAGTTTAGGACCTGGACTTGGTATTTTGGGTTTGGGTTGTGACTCAGGACTTAGTAGTCAAGACTTGAGACTTTTGATGAGTGAAGAACCTGATCATTAAAAGTTTTGATGAGGAAAACAAGGCTAACATAATGTAGTGATGCATGTGTAAGAAGGTTCTGTAGCTGTGTATCCTCTTAATCCTGCTGATATGAACATGCATTTTAAAAGTAACATAAAAACTTAAAAGACATTTGAGAATTATGCATTTTGTAAAATGGAATCATGTGTTCTTGAGTGCACTATAAAATTCATTGCGATTTATTTGCGTGTACCTCTGTTGCTGCAGGTGTCTGTTGTTGGCATCATCAGAGGATATTCTCCCTTTGTGACCAACATCCAGTACTCTGTGGACGACATGACTGGTCCACCTTTAAATGTGAAGCAGTGGGTTAATGCAGAGGTCAGTGGCATCAGCTTGCACTGTTGAGATCTACAAATAGAAACTGCAAACTTCACAATAGTAATAAATAATCGGTTTCAAATTCCTCCCAGGACTGTGCACTTATGACCTTTGCTTCTCCTGGAACGTATGTGAAGGTTACAGGAACTCTACACAGTTTCAGTGTGAGTTGTAAAAATGATGATGATGTGGATGTGGATGGGCTTTAAAAGGAAATGAGCATCAAAGTTCTTCTTGTTTTGTGACCCTATATGACAAATTCAGTTTCTATTTTTACATAAGGGTCAAAGGTCATTGCTGGCACTGAATATCCGTTGCATCAAGGACCTGAATGAGATCACATCCCACATGTTGGAGGTAGTACAAGCTCATATGCAGTTTTTTGGCAAAGGTAAGAGCTTATGGAAGAATTTGACTTGTGACAAAAATTCAAATGTTCATAAAATCTTTTGTTTGTAGGAACTGTGGAAATATTCAATGTTTAAACAGGATTCAGATTGTGAGATATGAACATCTTCACTGAAACCCAGAACTAAGCATGTAGTATTTTGTTCTTGACCTCTGATGACCTGATATTGGCCTTGACTCACTAAGGGCGTGGTTGCACCAGTATTCAAAATTGTGAAATTTTGTGGTAAAATAATTTTGATGGAGTTCCCCCAATCACAGGATATGCTCAAGGTGTGTTGCACCATGCACTTTTATTCAAGCACAAGAGATCAATGGTTTGCAGACAGCTGTGAGACCAGACTCTGTGGTGCAAATACCTCTATTGAGTAAAAAGAGTATTTTCCCGTCTGTGATCAAGTTAAGCTCAGGGAATTCTGCAAGTAGTCACCAAGTCACCGGATTACCAGCCCCAGCTGTTTTGTTTTTTTTGTTCTGTTTCTTAATCCAGGTGTTCGATGTGAACATGAATACTACTCTGGCCTCACTGTCTAGAAGCTGCAGTGGTGGACAACCTGAAGACCCTTTACCAAATTGTTTGTCCACCATCCAGGATCAGGTTAGTGTGTTTAACGGGTCAATTCACTCAAATCGCAAAACATATATTCCACTTCGGACCACACACTGAATATGTGATGGGCTTTTTTTTTAATGTGCACATTTCAATTCACTCATCACACAGCACTGCTTGGAAAGTAATTTATTTGATTCCTCTCCAAGGTGTTGCATGCAATCAGGAAGTCCTCAGACTGTGATAATGGGATCAGTTTCCATGACCTGAAGACACAGCTGGACTACCTCAGTATGAGAGACATCAGGTACCAGCTTATCATCCTTTTTGTTCTGTATATACTTTACATGTATGAATCTTAGGATGTGTGCTATAAGTCCAGTCCATGCTAACATTTTAGCATATATTTTAACATATAATTTGTGTGTTGCCTGTTTTATACTGTATAGGGTTTTATGCAGCCTCTTGTTGCTCATCATCCTGCATACTTAATTGCCAGAAGAACCAGGACCTATTTAGAGGATACATGAAAGCTATGTGAAGCCATTCTGAAAACCAGAATACTTTTTTTTTTTCATCTGCTCCTTTGCTTGTACAGATCTTCTTTGGCTGTCCTTTTAAATGAAGGCCATATCTTCTCTACTATCGATGAGCATCATTTTAAGTCAGCATAACCTCAGTAGTCTACCTGGAGACCAGTGAAACCACAAAATGTCACAGTCCTGGACTACAGCTGATCAGAGTGTACAGGCTACACACATTTTTGGGTGACATCATTGTTTTGGTTAAATTTAGCAATTTATTTATGATGTACTGCAGCTAATGGCTTTGTCTGTCCTGCTTATATAGCATGTAGTGTATCATTTGTTGCCTGTAAAGAATTACTGACTGATTACTCAGCCTTAATTATCACCATATTATTATTTTGTGTTTCTAGTTTATTTTATTTGCTGATTTTGTGGGTATCCAAAGAGTATGTCCTAGTTTCTGTATGCAAAGAACGATATTTAAATCAAATCCTGCGTACTCTCATTTGTATCACATTTGATGAAGAACTGCAGTCTCAACATGGCGGTCACTGTTAAGTCCTCAATTTCCCAGAATTCAAGGTTGAAACCAAGCATACACGCCCACTTTAAACTGTCGTCTTATCATGTTTTTAAACATAGATATTACCTTAAGAATAGTTGTTAGCTTAATGTGAAATACATGTCTAATGCTAACTGTGTTAGCTCAGGTAAGTTACATTCTATTGCGCGTGGACAGATGGATGTGCCAAATAGTTTCAGTTCAGGTAATGCCTTATGGAAGTATCTCTGAACCTAGTTATTTAAATGAGTTAAGCAAAGCTACTTTTTACTCTGAGGACACTTGACTCCTCACCAAGAACTCCCACTTGGAGCAGTGTGTAAATGGGTGTGGTCTGTTGTTACTGTGATATTATTCTAGTGAAACTATCACACCTCTCTGTTGTAAGCCCAGACATGTTCAGCAGACAGCCTGACTGCCTGTGCTGATCAAGTCTGGGCACCAGGTAACCTCCTGTAAGAGTGCCTGGAGGCCTTTTCTTCACAAGAATCAATGCATTCTCTATTTTTACAGACAGTGGGTTACTTACTATTACTTCTGAAAAAATCTAAAGTTAGTGCAACTGCAATAGGCTCATTGTTGCCCCTTGTGGCCAATGTGTTTAAAAAAAAAAAAAAAAAAAAGAAAGTAGTAGAAACAAGAAACTACTGTACATAGTTGCAGTCCCCCTTCCAGCCTCAAGGGCACACCATAATGAAGCTAAGAAGATGCTGCACTTGAAAGCTTGGTGAGACAAGCTGTACACAGATGAGCTTCATGCTTAAACTGAAGCATATTCAAACTGTATGTTTAGGTTCAACAAAGACATAAGACTTCAAAGATGAGGACTAACTGAAGAAACCTAAGGTAGAAGACAGAACCTATTAAGACTATCCAAAAAATCCACTGCTATCTTTTTTTTTTCTCCTGAAATGTATCAATAACCATCCTCTCATGTAACACAGCAGTTGCTGTACATGGCTGAAAGTTTTTTAAAGCTTTCTTATATGTATATCTTAAAGTTTAAACTGGCTCACTAAATTTGAATCTCAAATATTAAAATATGTTGATGCAAAATATCAGTATGTGACTATGCTCACATTTTCTATATAAACATTTTTACACAAACTGTAACCTTCTCATTGTAACACACTATAAGGCTCAACATTTCTAACTTTCTTACATGCTGTGTGAGACGAGAGTTAAAGTATTACCTGTTTGGGAGGAATCTGGATGTGTGTGACTTCATAACAGACCACCAAGCCTGCGCACGGAACAACTGTGCTGTGGTTTACCACAAATACCTCGATGTCTTCATCATAGGCCTCAAAGGCAGGAAGTCAAATCTTTAAAATCCATACTCAAAGTCATATCTTGTTTATTTAATCAGTACGGCATGTGAGCAGGGAAGTAATTAGCAAAGATTCAGTGACTTGCTGGCCACAATAACAGACCTGTAATTCACTATACAAGTCTACATACACCACACTACTGACTGCTGTTATCTGCCAACACCATCAATGTGGAGATTGGTAATAACGATCACCCCTGAGGGAACTTAACAACAACGCCTGCTCATGTTATTTCAGTCTGGCATCACAGGAATCAACCTCTTCATGTATGTAAAGATAATAGTGATTGAGATATGAGGGTGCATATGAACAGGAAATGTCTATTAAGACCTTATATGAAGTGTATAGTAAGATTATATAATCCATTCAACTGTGCATATTCACATATTTGGTGAGGATATGTTGCCCAAAATTAAAACTTTTTATATTCTCAAAGATCAAATGACTGTGTGGAATGTGAAAGTTGTCGTTCATTGTGATGAACCCACAGAGAATAATGGCTAATTGTGCAGTTAGTTTCACATAGCTCCACAGAGCTTTTAAGCCTGTATGTTTAATTACTTTGGTTTTCAAGCCCAAGCTCCGCTCTTATCAACCCTGTTTCCAGCAGTACCAGACAGCTGTTTTTAGCTTTGATAAACCCACTCTGCTCAACTTGCCTAGAACCCATACAGACATTTTTCTTTGTTGATGGACAACAAAACAGAGTATTAGGCCTAGATTTCTCAGGTGGACACAAACACGATTTAAAATGAATTAAAATGTTACTGCATGTTTGCTAAATGTGTAAATACGACACTGTTTGATTGATTTTATGGCAACTTGGTGGCAGTTGCAGATGCAGCAGGGACCCACTGTATTACCATGTAACAATATGGCTAATTGAGCTCTGTTATCATTCACCAACTTGTCAACTTTGTCAATGTGCTGTTTGATGTTGGTCAAGTAGCACAGAGTGGGTTTATCAGCAGCTGGAAACAAAGCTGAGGAGAGCAGTGAGACTAAACTAAAGGAGTAAAGTTGTAGGTTGTAAAAAACAAAACAGTGAGGTGGAAGAAGATAAAACCCTCCATCGAGCTGGGGATGCACCAATAAGAGAGACAGTTATTATAAAATATTAGTGAAGCTTTGATTAACCTGTAATTGTGAAAAACAGCAGCAAATTCCTTGACAAAATGCACAGTGAGAATCAAATATGGACAATTACATTCTCGGCTGTGCTTTTAAGTTTTACCAGGCCTTAAATTGAGGACTACAATTCATGTGCTGCAGTCACAGCCAAGCAAGAGCAAATAAACATATCAATAAATTCCTTTATGAACAGAAGAAATTTAATTCATCAGGTTTTATGCAGTCATAAAATAGTACATTGATACATATTTGCACTTGGTCAGTGTGAGTTTGTGTGTTAATCATTTCAGAATGACTTTGTTGAGTAAAAATGCCAATTTTGAATATGAAGCAGTATTACTGTGTTGGACACAGGATGAATGTGAGGATTTAGCAATGAAACAAACAATGAAACATATAAACACAGTTCCAGTACGTGGATCAGTCATAAAAAATTCTTAGCAGCTGATAGCTGACCTGAGATCCAACTTTTGTTGTTGTCTGTTCATGTTTAGAACAAGTAGTCCCTTTTCCATGCCACTGAGGGGAAATTCTGATTACATATGTTATATATATATATTAATCTAAGTCACAAGTATAGACAAACAGAATGTTCCTGAAGAATAACTCCTGTATATTTGCACCTGGGCCTAGTTTTCCCATGTGTTTGGGTGTAAATGATTGATAAGGACAAACATTTTTGGAATTGATGCAGCATTGAGCAAAATCGTTGCACATAGCTGCTGCAGTATAATCCAATGGGCAACTGTCCACATCAAATTAAGTCCACTAAATGCTTGCATTTGCCACTGACAAGCTCAGATATTATAAGTGTCTGACAACATTATGAATCCTACTGAGACAGACCTTTTTTATTAAAGAGTGAGATCCTTTTTGTTAAACCAGAAAACATCATTATATGTCGCTTCCAGACTTCTCTGACAAGAACAGTCATTTTACCTTGCAGAACATAAGAACATCATTCTTGCTCAATACTACACCAAATCCAAATAATTTTCTCCCCTATTAATCATTCACACCCCAAACCATGGAGAATAAGTCCCAGCTTCAGTGATGACGAGTACAATCTTCTGTGTCTTTACTGAACACACCCATCAAATATTCACCCAAAGTGAACCCTTGGATTTAATAACTTGTCAAACCTTTGACAGCAGTAACCTCAAACAAGTGCTTCCAGTAGCTCTGGTTCAGACCTGCACAATATTCAGGAAGAATTCTCAGCCATATTCTTAAGGTTTCTGGTGTGAACAGGTGTCTGAGCTCATTCCACAGATTCTAAGTTTATGTCTGGGCTCTTATTGGGCTACTCCAGTCATTCTGTAGTAGATTTACTTCAGTGTTTAGGGTCATTTTCTTGCTGCATTACCCAACTTCTGCTGAGTGTCAGCTGGTGGACAACCACCCTAACGTTATCCTGTAAGATTAACTTGGGAATTCATTTCCCCCTTAACGATGTCAGCCTCAAATCATGACCGTCCCTCCACCGTGCTTCAGTTTGTCTGACTGCAGACTGATGAATATAGAATATATACTCTTAAGGCATGACTTTATAACCCTTTCCAGCTTTAAGCAAATCAACATTACTTGATCATATTTTTTGGAATGTTTTTTTTAAAAATATATAATTACAACTAAGAGGAAGATCTGACCTATATTTTAAAACAAATTTATACATAAATGCAAACGATAAAATGCAATGATAATTCCAAACTCGCTTTTTCTTGCCACCTGTTCCCTGTCTCACAGTCACTATATAGCTACTCCACTGAGAATCGGCCAGAATTGAAGGAATGAAACCTGTTTTTGGCTGTGATGTTTCTTTTCCAGCTCACAGGACTTTTTCTGGCACCAACACGGCTGGAACCACACAGTTTCCATCGGACACCACCATGTCATTTGGAGCAGAAGGCTTGGCATTCTTAGGGAAAAATCCCCAGACCCAAGGCAGCACTGCACCAGGGGAGCTGAAGGCAGGGGAGGATGAAGAGCTGAAAAGCCTGTTGGGATTGTCTGAAGAAGAGACTGAGCTTGATGTGCACGGACTCAATCTTTGTTTGCCACTGTTGAATCTCAGCAGGGTGTTTAAAAAAAAAAGTCTGGATTCAAAGAGGAATCCCCCTTTTCTTTGCAAAAACTCTGAATGTGAGCAGCTCCAAACTCCAGATGCATTTGCAAAAGAAAAACTGCATTTCTTGGGATCTGACAAAGCTGAAGATTGACAGCTGTAGAGACATTAATTATTTATGGCTTGGGCTGGCTTTCATTTTAAACAAAAGGAGATTGCCTCATGAAGCAACATCCAAAGTCTAACGACTAAGAATAAACAATGTGGTTTTACAAATCTTAATGTGATTCCAGACTTTTGAGACAACCTGATTCTTATTGTTTTATGCCTCTGTGGCTGATATGTTCTTCTAAAAAAATCTTCAGAATATGATTATCTCTGATTCTTGTCACAGTGGGTATACAGAGTACCATCGAAGAGGGAAACCTGGGCATCCAGAGGCTGAAGAGTAGGAAGCGGTGTTGCCATGTGTCCTTCAGTTATCAATCCAAGTAAACAACACAGAACCATACAGTGCATGTATTTTCTTAGATGTTCGTTTGCTCTCTGCCTCGTGTGTTTAGAGCAGCAAATTCAGCCTACCTTTGTTTTCTATTGTTACAGAAAAGTGTCAAACAACTCTTGCTTATATTGCATAAAGTCACATGTATGTAACAGGTGTGAGTAAACTAAACTGTAAACTGTGAGTAAACTCTTGCACATTCTGAAGCTACATTCAAATAGAACTCATCACTTCACCATCTTCACTATATGTTTGCCATTTTAAGACAAGTAATGACAAAAATGAAATGAAATGAAATGGATAAATCTCTCTCTCTCTCTCTCTACACACACACACACACACACACACACACACACACACACACATATATATATATATATATACACATATATATATAATGAAAGACTAAATGACAAACGCAACCACTGGATTCACCATTTTTAAGAATCCCAGTCTATGTCACAACTTAGAGACTCAAACTTTAGAGAATTGCTCAGATAAATTGCACTTGCAAAGCTCTACTTGTGTGAAGTCAGGTCAGTACTGAGTGGCATCTGAATTTTGAGCTACTAGATTTTTTTTTTTAGCTTTTTAGAAACATAATAGTATTGAATATGAGCAATTTGAATATCATTTTGAATATATTGTAATTTACAATATTATATAATACAATGTATAAACTGGAAATAAACTTCTTGAAACTGACAAATGATGATATGATTTTAGGGGGAACTCAAACCACATATATTGAGATGAGGTTTTCATTATGAAATATTTAATATTAGCAGTGATTAAATTTCACAATTAGTTATTCAGTTGCTTATATCAAGTCTTTATGGCCATTATTTGTCTCCATACATCTTATCTTGTGGTCAGTGTAGATGTTATTGCACACGTTATTACACTTGTTGTGTTATCAAACTGCCTAAGTCTGATTTTTGTTGTTGTTTTTTATTGTTTGAAACTCTTGGTTATATCAGTAGTATTACAGCCATGTATTAATCAGCCATACGAATTTAACATAGGTTAAGTCATGAACAATACTGATGAGCACGGCTCAAAAAATGAATCAGAAATCTCTCTATCACTGCAGGAAAAGCTACATTGCATTTTGCCAGAACTGAAATTAAGGTTCCCTTTTGTGTGCATTTGTAAATGTATGTAAATATTCATACAAGGTGAATATTTGTATTGATATTGATAGATACTATCACAACAGGTGACAAATTCAAAAATGCTAAAATTGTACACACAGTGGCTGTAAGTAGTGATCTAAATCGCTGGCAACATTCATGCCCATTTGCTCTCAAAATTTCTTAATTGTTGCTTAATGACACTCAGTATCATTCAGTCATTAGGGTATTATCACCCACACAGAACTATTAGTGGTCTAAGGATTTTATAAGGGTAATCAAAAACCCCTCTGTTAGTTTGCTAGCTCCATCTCCATGTGGTGGACATATTTTTTGACATTTTCCTTTTTGACAACATATTGCTTTGCTTAAGGTGATATTTATCATTTGTTTTCAGTAATTATGGACAAAATGAACAACTGTAAAAAATAAAAAACTAAATAAATTGACTAAAGTTTTGTCTGTGTAAGACGTAGAAAGGCCATGTTCCTCCCATCAGCCACGAGGGAGCAACCCTCAGCCCCAGTCTGGGTCAGCAGTTCTCCTCCCTGGCTGAACACTGTGTCAGCCAAACCCAGCTTTCCCCTCCTGAGTTTCCAAACAGTTTGTCCAGAACCTCCTTGAGGCCAACCAAAGGAACTTCTCTGTAGCCTCCCCAAATTCCTCCCACACCTGAGTTTTGGCTTCCACGGCTGCAGAAGCTGCCACCCTCCTGGCCCCCCTGTCTGCTGCTTCAGGAGACCCCTGGGCCAACCAGGCCCGAAAGGTCGCATTCTTCAGCCTGATGATTTAATCACCAGTGTCCACCGACATGTTCTCAGGTTGCTGCAGGACAGACACAGATAACCCTCTGCCCACGGCTCCTAGCCACTGCCTCTGCAATGGAGGCTACTATACTAGTTACTAATACTAGTTTACAATAAGATGTGGCCATTGCATAATTTGTATATTTCCAGTTTTCTTATCGCCTACATAACATTGCGTGGAGACCCTATCTGATATTTTTTATTGGAATTTGTTGTAAATATTTGCAATAGTAAAGTAAGTTATCTTGTTTTTTATTCATCACTGACTGACTGTATGAATACCTCTTTGTGTGAATTTGGTCAGCTGATGATTTACTCATAAAAATAGGAAGAAAATGTCACACACCAGGAAAGGAGTGGTAGACATAGCTGTAATAGACTATGACAAGGCCATGAACTGTGGGTGAAAACTGACTTCAAAGGAACTCAATAAAGAAACTGGTATTTGTGACAGTAAAATCAATGTTTTTTTCCCCTTTCTTTTTCTATTTTTATACCAGAATGTGGCTCTCTAAGAAAGTGCTGTTGTCAGATATTTATGAAACCCTCAGAGTGAGAGGGCTATAATTGATATGACGGTTATTAGAATTCATCTATGCTTGATATTTGTATAATAAACTATAATCCATACCTCTCACTTGCTTTTTGTGAAATGATGTGGATGAGGATTAGCAAGTCCCTGGAGAAATCTCACACTGAGCTTACTTTACTTTCATGTATTCACTTTTGTCTGCATGCTGCCGAGGGTGCCATCTATGGCAAAAAACCCTTGAGAATGCTAATTAAATGATTTTTATTTTTAAATTTTTTTTTTGCAAACTGATATTGATAGCATGTCTCTAGCACATGCTAAATGTGTCATTTTCTCCCCATGCTGATGAAGATATTCTCTGAAGATTTTGAGCACCTATCTGTTCTTTCTGTTTGAATTGCCTCCTGATTGGTGACAGGTATTTCTTTTGAAATGGCTCAGCTCGGCTTTTTGAATGCAGTACGTTTTTTTTCCTTCTTCTTTTTTGCTGCATTTTTCACATTACTGGTGTACTGTGCTCTCTTAACAGCCATTAATAATTGTCCCCACCACATAATGAAGTGTCTCTGTGCCTGACAATATGCTGCCTGCTGGTAAACAAGACTCCAGACACCCCTCAGCAGCAAGGCACGCAGCTTAAATATTGTTGTTTTTCCACCAGAGGGCAACATGTGTACTGTAATCCACAAACACCCCTTATCTCTTCTTCACTCCACTCTGGTTTAGATACAAATCTCATCCTTTCTTTATGTTACAGTTTTGTTGGCAATACTGTTAACAGATTTGGATATACATATAGTCGTCATCTATCTTAAAGTGAAACATCCTGAGCAGCTTCACTTTTTAAATTATCTGTTGGTACTGTGAGACAATGAGGGCAAATAAAAAACTACAGCATTGTTTCACCTCAGATTTCTCTCCAATGTGATAAACTGTGATACATTATTTTTCTACATTAGAAGCTCCAATCTGTATTTTTTATTCATTAAATGAAACATAGAGTACATTGTAGCTGGGTAAAGCATACATTACATATCTTCCACCTTTAGGGGTCTCTCAAGCTCTGTGCAGGCCCCACTGTCTAGCCAGTACAGATAAATGGCACCTCGTTAATCAAATCTGCATGAGTGCGCTCAGGTTGCCATGGCAATAATTATCAGAGCTGCCTAATTAACTTTCTCAATTGCTTAATGATATACGACCCTCTGAACTCCCTCATTTTTTTTCTCTCTAATCCAAGTTGTTGTGTTTTTATTCCTCCATTTTCACTCCCCAGTGTTAACCCGTGACCGCCAAGATAATAGAAATTATAGAGAAATTAAATTCAGCACCACATCATTTCCTGTCGGCCCACGCACACCAGGGCTGCAACCAACGGGGTGGCGTCAGACTTCACATGCAGCACAAGTGCCGAAGCATGTAGCCGATGTGTGTCTGTCCTGTACAGTGTGTGTGACTCACATATTTTGTCTTCTGCTGTGACCTCGTGTGACAGCTGACTGAAGGTTGGGAGCAGCGGTCCTGTCGTCCCTGATCAGCCAGCCGAAACTCTTGAGATACACCAAGACAGGGGGAATCGTACCTGGTGACACCCACCCTGCCATCCCCTGTCACAGGAGGCCTCCAATGCCGTCTACTGCCTTCCCCTCCTGCCTCCTGTCAGCCCACTGCCCCCTCACTGGCTGCAATCCACACTCATCCCAAGTTAATATCAGTTAGTCTTTGATATCTTCTAGTCAGAAACTTAGAAGGTCTGCATGGAAACCAACTGCACAAGTTGATAACTATCATCTCTTGATTTTTTGAAATTGCTCCAGATCATAATTATCAGCAGAAACTGGTATCTTTCATCTAAATCCCAGTTTAACAGTGTTTATGTGTTTGGTCAAAAACAACATTAAAATAATCTGTGATTGTGTTTTCTTGACAAGCAAACTCTTTCAGTCATGTAAACAACTGAAATAAATAGTTAGATGTTAAAGGGATCCTAAAGTCTATGACTTGTACCAAAAGTCAATGTTGGTTTCCTTTAAGCATGGACTACAATTATTTTCTAACACTGAGTAGTTTTAGTTGTCCAAATTTGAACCAAAGGGGAACTTCAAGTACTTGGTATGACACATCCATAAATTGAGATATAGATCAAACTTATAATAGTCAAAACTGAAGCAGCAGGGTCCGAGATGTCACGCCATAAAAACTGATCCTAAATTTATCATAATGCAAACATAATTTAAACTCAACACCCAACTTTCTGTAAGAAATTCCTGATGTCTAAGGAGAAGAAGTCTTAAAGCGCTCAGTAACAAATGGCCACAATTCCATGAAAACTGTCCAAACTCTATCTGCTGATGAGGATCATGTACTATGAACGAAAGCTCCAGAACAGCTAATAAATAATGAAGTTGTTTTCTTGACTTGTGTATCCAAGGTCAAGAACAAGCATGGAACCTCAGCCTAATTTGTCATCTAGGTTGGCGGCCTTGTTCGTGTTGCTCCTCTCTGTGAACTCTCAGTCGTGACGGTCGCGCAAAGGCCATGCTGCGCTGAAAATCGGCCGTCCAGACCCATGCCTGACTTCTGGGATCAGTGCTGGGTCAGCAGACCACAAGGCCTGGAAGAGTTCATGTGATTAACTTTCTGCAACCACCATCAGGAAGCTTTATAGGACTGGGTCAAATCAAGCTTTGGCAAAAAAAAAAAAAAAACCTTCCAGCGCGGTTACCACCAATGTCTGCCATATGTCTGGCACCGCCTGCTGACACAGTGTGATACTATTCCCCTTTTTATTTCCCACATAACCTAATTTCACAAAAACCTAACCTTCCTCCTTTGCCTTTTTTTTCTCTCTCAGAAGACCTACCCATGTTTAATTGTACCTGCTTGCTTTTGTTGTTTTGAAGCCAGTGGGGGAAAGTGGCAGGGGAAAGATTATCTTTGTAACACCTCTGCACTGTATCACTGCGTATTTTTTCCTCTTGTGAGTGGATTTCATGGTTGAGAGTGCAATTTGAAATAGGATTAACAGTAGGTGTTGGGTAGTGTTAGCTTAAACCACTTTATGTCAGGTACGGCAGAGAGAAGTCTGTCATTGCGTCTGCCTGAATCCTTTCACCACTGAACACTGCTTGAGGGGGATTCTTTAAATATTACTAAAACTGTATTTGTATTCATCAAAGGGCTGTGAAGCAGGAGCAACACCACGTTGTGGTTTCTACCTATACAAAGCAGAGGAAAGAATCTGTGAGTGCAGTATTAGACAACCTCAACATGTACTGCCAGTATGGGAGCAAAATACAGCCTTTTGTTTTTTGGGTAAAAAAAAAAAAAAAAAAATCTCAGAGCAAGTGCTCCATCTCTTTTTTGTCTCAGTGCCTCTGTGACATTGGGAGGCCACATGCTTGGCTGTGGCCCAGACCCACGGAGAGGATGCATTCCTGGGATGGCCATCGGCAGTGTACAGGCTGAGATGCCCGGCCCTCTGCTCCCACAGTTTCCGCACACAGCAGTGAGTCCCGCTGGAAAACAACAGTTTCAGCAGTCTTATGTAACTGGGGTTGGTTGTAAAGAAAAAGGAGGGAGGGCTGGAGGGAGGGATTATGGACTGATGGAGGGAGAGAAAAAAAGATGGGAGGTTGTTTAAGGCTGAACATTGAAACAAAGTTGAGTACAGTAATTGACTTGCCCAAAGCTACTTTATAGCCTAACCCAGAGACTCCCAACCAGGCGCCATGGAGGTGCAACAGTATGGGGGTTTCATTTTTAAAAAGCACTGCAGCAGGTGATTTCAGACATTGGTTGTTTTTCTTGAAATAAAAAGCAACATGTTTTAGCTGTATTAGCCTTTGTCAAGGCTCTTTAGCACTTGTGGATAAAATCAATTTTTGAGACTTAAAGCTACACCAATCAGGATTTCTTTATTAACAGTAGGTTATGACTATGTGTAATGTTAGAGGGGTTACATTCAATGATGGACCTACAGAGAATTATCACTCAGTTTAGGTGCCCTTAGCTCTATGTAGAGTTTTAGTGTCTTTTAGTTCAGAGTTTTGGCTTTACAGCTCACAACTTTCCTGCTTTGCTTTAGTCTCACTGCTCTCATCAACCTTGTTTCCAGCAGCAGCAGGCAGCTGT
This sequence comes from Lates calcarifer, assembly GCF_001640805.2. NCBI lineage: Eukaryota > Metazoa > Chordata > Actinopteri > Centropomidae > Lates > Lates calcarifer. The sequence goes on from NC_066835.1 coordinate 2,286,865, forward strand.
TTTCAGCCAAAAGTTCTGTTAAAACCACTGTGTACTGTATACCTGCACAGCATCACAGCCTAGACAGATGAAAGTCAATGATTAGCTAGTTAATGTATCGGAACATTAGCAGCAAAAAGCCAGGTATTTCCAGGAACATATGAGGAAAGCCTCAGAGGCCAAAGACACATGAACTTTGCTTCTAAAATCTGAATGCCTCTATGTTGGGCCATGTCTCATCTATGTGTAGAAAGGCCAAAATACTGATTTAAAGGAAAATTTCTGCTGAGATTTTGGAACACAGCACCATTACTAATAAAAGGACTGATGGCAACAAATGTCAGTTTGTTAGAAGTGGTCAGAAGGTTGTGAACAGGTGATTTAAACCACTGGACTTAACCAAACTCACATAATTGGAGCTACAGGAGGTCAAAGGTCAAAGCAGTGTTCTGAAGACTTATGAATGATTTGGAATTTATTATCTTTTTTTTTATTTTTAATCATTTCCTCTAACAAAGTTTGACCAACCAAGAGGCTTATCTACAACCTGTCTAATTCTGTGGCCACTGTGTTTCTTGACCTATCTGACTTCTTTTTAGAGGTGTTGATGTGTGCCCAGACCTCAGCAATTGGTGTGTGTGGTGTGTTATTATTACCAACAATAAAGGGCAAAATGTTTCTTTAAAAAACTCCTGGTTCAAGCATCTTGGAGGAGCTGAAAGGCCTTGACAGATTTATTTCCTTTGTGTCAGGCTGAAGACATCTACGGGCCGTGGTAGAAACTCAGCTTAGCGATTAAATGAAGTGTAACAGGTGAGTCAAAAACTCAGGGTGCAACCATCTCTTTCTTTCTGTTTTGCCTCATTATGCACAGAAGAGCACATCCTAGCTTTTCTGATTGGAGCCGTTGGTGGCAGCAGGCAGTGTTACTCAACAGTTGAAAGCCTCAGGGTTTCCCAAGGCAGGGAGTGGCATCCCCCTCCGCCAGTAAACACATCAATAATCCTGCAGGTTGACTGACTGGCTCACTGGATAAGGCATGAAAATGAAGGAGGAAGACCTGTGGAGAAGAAGCAATTAGTGTTCACTCTAAGGTATACAGGACTTGGAATAGTTAGTGATGTACTGTTAAAAAGGGGGAGTAAACCCTGAGCCCCAGCTGGGTGATCAGCCTAATGCAAACAACTGTCAAGAGAAAAGAAAAATCAATTCATTTCCCAGAAAGAAGTGAACTTTTCCCCTTTATGAACCACTTTTCATGTTATTCAAAAAGAAACCAGATACTACTTACAATACTGTGAATTTAAAGGAACATGACAAAGAAGTGTTTTTAGAAAATACACTTCTTTGTCATCTCAAAAATGTCATCTCTATGTGTCCAGTACCAGCATAGTCTGGGATGTGTGCCTAACTGTAGCACAAAAACAGGAAGCAGGAGGAAACAGTTAGCCTAGCTCTGTCAAAAGTATAAAAATATGCCTTCCAACAGCTCCAAAGCTTCCCTTCTCATGCAATGTAGAAACAGAAATGTAAAAACAAGACACTGTGGTTTATGCATTTCACAAGTCTCCATGCTTAAACGACAAAGTAGGTCATGCCAGTGCCTTACAAAACAACCCATGTAAGCTTTTTTTTTTTTTTTTTTTTTTTTTTGATCCACTACCTTTATAGTTCAATCTGCTGCACTGATTTCTTTATGGCCACTTGGGGACAGTGAAACAGGGTCTGAATTAAGTTGGTTATAAACACAACAATGACATATTATCACCTTATTATGTTATTGTGTTGAACATATTTGCCAAGACTTGCCTATTTAAGAATCCTGCAGAAATGGAGCATCATTAACACTCATTGGGATCATGTTTCTGGTCACCTGTCCATAGCTATTTACTACATTTGTCTGCTTGCTGTTACTGAGCAGGCTTTTTGGAGCTTTTTTGCTGAAAACAGCTGGAAATTAGATTCATGAGAGCGGTAAGACTGAACCAAAACATGAAAGTTGCGGGGCATAAAACCAAAACAGTGTACTACCAGATGATGAAACCCTGTGCAAAGCTGATGGGAACTGAAAAGTTGGGTGATAAATCTTGATGAGTTCCTCACAGTCGTGTGATGTGTTGTTAATACATAAAAACACAGATTAAGACAACTTTAAGATTTGGTTAAGTTAATGCATCTAAAACTACTTGGTTAATGTTCAGATAAGATTGTGGTCATTGTCAAAAAACAAACAAACAAACAAAAAAAACAATAACAAAGCCAAGATGCTTTGTTCATCCAATCATCCACCCCAACTGCTTCCCTAAGAGATTTTATGGCACTATGTCACGCTATGCTACAGTCACTCATTATTTGTGCAACCACGAGAAGTGAACTTAAACATAGGTTGTTTTAAGCATTCGAAGAAACAACTGATGCAATTGTTTTCTCTGGTGAGCAGCTTCCTACATAAATATGACAAGACAGCTTTAGAGCTGGCATTTTATTAACTGGGATACTCTATATGCTAACAGTTTCCCTCTACTTTCAGTCTTTATGCAAAGCTAAGCTAATATTTCCTTGACCACTATTTGCACAAATATGTAATTCACATCAATCCTCTTGCCTGACTGTTGCATATCTCCCCAAATATTGGACAATTCCTTTAAATGTGACAGATTTATGTCATACTAAACCATGTGTAAACAGATTTTCAGTGTGATTGGTTATATTTACCGTTCATTGTATCCCTTCATTTGGGCATCTGTGGACTTAGAGCTCAACAGGAAGAGGCATCTTGAGGGAGGTGGCAGTGACAGTCAGTATGCATATCATTAATATTTGATGCTGACAAAATAGAGGGACAATGGATAAACATGAATCTCACACAAATCCAGTTGGCAGAATCAGTTAATCTGACAAATGACTGCTGGAAATGAAACACTGCTGTAAAAACATGTTTCTTGGAAGAGCTGAATGTTCAGGCTCCTCTTGCAGTCACTTCATATTTTGCACCAATAGCCACAGTATCTTTGACAAATCCACTCCCCCCTGTGTGAAACCATGTAATTCTCCGTCTACCTCGTGTCGTGTCCAGCCGTGTGACTCATGTTTTTCATGTTTATGCTGCGGCGGTACATCACCTAATCGTGATGACGAGGACTTTGCTGTAAGCCACAGCTGAACACCCTATATCCACCCTGCTGGAACGACTTCAGTGTTTTCATTCCATATGATAGGAGTCACACCACATTCCTGTTACAACTTCTCTGCGGCGCATAAAAATCTCCCCTCGAAACCGCAGAGCCATGTGTTTTGAATTTTCCCTCTGTTTGTTCCCATTTACAGCATCTCTCTCTATTTTTTCTTCTACTTCTTCTCTCTCTCTCTCTCTCTCTCTCACACACACGCACACACAAACACTGAATGTCCGCTCTCTTGCTCTCATGTTGATAGGCCCATTTAGTCCTCATGAAAGCATTCCATTTAGGTGCATTTGAGGTTATGGTTGTCACTGACAACCGGCTGTCAGAGAGTGGCAGCCTCTATCAGTGTTGGGGGTTTCCAGAGGAGCGGCAGACAGAGCAGCTATTGATGGCGCTCGCTTTATGGACTCAAACCCACCAAAGGCAATGGTGTGTGACAAAGACAGCGAGGGGAGTTGGTAGTTTGATTCTTTGACCCTATGAGTTTAAATCATGAGGCTGTGATGTTCTGTGCTTTGTGGACACCCCATTGGATAATTAGTCTCATTTGATTTTACTACAATGCACAGTTTAGTGTATTATGTTGAGAAAGCGCCGATTGTTGCACCAGCAAAATAATAATATGCAAATGAAAGCAGTACTAACCTATAAAGCGAGTCATTGAGGCCATTTCTACTGCAGGAACTTTTTCAGGCACACGGGAACGATTTCAGAACTCAGCTGGAAAGTGTTTTGACTGGAGGAACTAAATGAAGATCCTAAGCCTGATATTCAAAAAGAAAAAAAAAAACAAGGCTGTGTCTGGGGGTAATGCTTTTCAATGACCAAGGAAGTACCTGGTGGAATCTGCAATGCTGAACATCTCTCATTGGTCAAACCCAGACCCGACAACTGCCAGAGTGTGGAAAAAGTACTTTTAGTTTCCTGCATTTGATCAAAAGGGAGCAATTGAGGACAAAGAGAACATGTTTTCAGTATGTTTCATTGTTTTAATAAAGGAGTTTTATAAGGGTGCGGAGGTTGGGATGCAATTAATGTTCGCCTTTTTATTAACCATAACCACAGTCTTTCCCTAACCTTCACCAAGGGTTTTAGTTCCCCAGCCATGACCTTAACCACAGTTTATTTCCCATAGCCACAGTCTTTCCCTATAACCTTAAGCATATTGTTGCCATGTGCAGATATTGTCTAAAGCAAGAATTAAAAAAGACACCGCCATTGGGCATAAAACAAACAAAATATTGATGTTCTTGTCAAAAAACATACAATACATATTGCTGGTATTTTATATCTAATTTTTGTATTTTCTCACCAGATATGTTAAGATTTTCTTTTAAGCCAGCAAAATTCTTAATTTAATTTATTTAATTTTTTTTTAAATTTATTTAAAAGAGAAAAGAAATAAATAATCATTTATCAAAGTATCCCTTCCATCTTTTCGGTGGAAGGGATACTTTAGGGGGGCGCTCACGACCTCAGTATCTCTATAAGCCTAGCCAAGGCTCTGCAGAAAGTATTCATTACTTTTATATATGGATTTACTCCTAGTTATTTGCAGCTGTATGAGGTGTCTTACTCATTGATTACTACATTAGAAAACACATAAATGTTGACTAAAGGTCAGCGTAAATTATAAAAACTATAAATCAAGGCTGCCTCTTATGAAGCTGTAGGCTGCCTCATCAACCTGAACTACACTGAAACACCATGTATAGCCCTCATACATTCACAGATGAAAAGTATCGCTTCTTTCTGTTGGAGTTAAAAACTCAGGCAAAATTTTGAGCATTAAAACACTGAAAGTGAGGACTTGTAGCCATTGATTTGATGCACAAGCTACTGCTAATTAGGTTATAAAATAATAATAATAATAAAGCCTGAAAAGTTATCTGTAATTAGAAATATCTGGATTCAGACTCATGATGACTGTCACGTGAAAAAAACTGGATAAAAGCATCTGTAGAAGTATGTGGCTGACTCTGAATATGCTGTATGAAACTGTATTGTATTGTTGGGAGTATCACTCCCACCACACACACACACACACGCACACACACACACCCTCCTCCTCCTCTGGAAACCTGTTCTGGAGGGAGTGACTTGATCCAGGCGGCGTCCAATTATATGGAAGCAGCACTTATTCCACTTTATTTCAGGCTACAGTTAAGTGGCTTGAAGCCTTCAGAGACACACGGGCTCGTAGTATGAAGGGCAGAGCAATAGGCAGAGAGACGATACCCATGTGACATGTGGACAGAAAGCTATAGACAAAGGTAGAAATATCTACTATAGCAAGTGAAGCGTCTGGCAGCGCTCAGAGGAGACTCCGAGGATGCTCCAAATCAAATCCACGAGGGGCTTTTTTTCTCGTCTGGAAATTCACGACTTCATATAAATGATTCATTAGAGCCTGTTTCTATTTCTATGGGAGTAATTGCGCTCGCAGTGAGTTTCAGCTGAAGCCGGTCACCAACCAGTCAACAGAGAGACGGTAGTAAAAAAGCCTGGGGAAAATTCTAAAGTCAATTCATTTGGGGAGTTTGATAAGCGTTCCTTTTTAACCTGCACTGGACCTCATCTGTCAAAAGGATCAACTGTTGCTGCAGCCGGAGCGAGCACAGAGACATTCTCCAAGTGTGTCTGGCTTTCATAATGGATGTTTGACCGTCACTTGGTCCTGTATGCAGCCACACAGCCGGTGTTGTGCAATTAACATGGAAGAGAGACTGATACTGTTGTTGATGCCTCGGATACACCTTCATCTGTCCTGATGTGATGCCACATTGTTGCACTGAGGAGAATGATAATATCCCACACCGCTGCCGGCTTTTTCATACTGGTTGATCATCTCTGTGTGTGAAACAATACAATTCTATTCTTTTTTTCTTTGTACAAGGAAGCAGTTTGGGCATTTTAACTCACTGGCAGACATCAAAATTGACACGCTTTTTGTTATAGTGACCTTGCCCGGTTTTGACATCTATTCAGCGGGAGATCAACATGCTGATGATGATGGAGAACAGCGGTATGGATGCGCATCAGGTTGATATCGATTCGGAATTTGAGCCTCACAGTCGGTCGCGGTCGTGCACCTGGCCGCTGCCGTGTCCGGAGGATTTCCCCGGGGGAGAAGAGGCGAGCCGGGGTCTGGCCCTGGCATCGGTCAAAGTGGAGCAGTACAACGTGCCCGCATGCCGGGCCGAGAGAAAAGGCGGCGCGCCGGCGGAGATCAAGCACCCAGCCGGCGCCCCAGCCCCGGTCGTGGCCGCCCCTGCTTGCATGTCCGGGGCTGCGCTCGACGTGGCCGGCCAGCTGCGCAAAGCCAAGTCCTCCCGGCGGAACGCGTGGGGAAACCTGTCGTATGCAGACCTCATCACCCGTGCCATCGAGAGCGCCCCGGAAAAGAGACTCACCCTGTCCCAAATTTATGACTGGATGGTTCGCTTTGTTCCTTATTTCAAGGATAAAGGCGACAGCAACAGTTCAGCCGGATGGAAGGTAGGCCACATGAAAGAATTTTCTAACACCACATGGTGAAGGTTTTAGTGGAGAAGCTACACTATATTTAGCCTCAGCCCGTGTCTGCAGCATAACTCCTTTTCTGCATATTTGTAAGCCACATAATTGACCCCTGGTTCCAGCAATTTATGTCAGTGGCGTGTCCCCGTGTCACTCCACAGTACAGTGTGTGGAAAGGGGCGGTGAGCATGGTTGGATGAGGGTTCACTGGGTTCATCGTATTTAGGGATTGCAGCCTGTGCATATAGGAAAAACCACACGGAGTCAAACGCCTTCTCTTCACGGTTCCCTTTGGATATGCAACTATTACGCGTTGTGACGCATTCGTAAAGTGTCTGGTTTCAAGCCTATATTTCTCTGCATTATCGGGTCACATAGGGGACAAAGCGTGCCTCCGGTCCGATTTGCACCTCCTCGGCTGGAACATCACCCATGCCTCCGGTTGGGTGTTTGGGATAAAGCGTTTGGAGCCACCCCGCCCCCTGCTATCCATTGTGCGCACGTTGAATTACGCACAGGCTGTGCGAAAGCATGGCACAAGGCGAGGGGTTTAAAAGGACAATAACAAGAGATGATGACATGGGGTGTCACAGCAAACAGATGTAACTACAGATTATCCCTTAAATTCAAATTAATATGAGGTTAATCTAATAGATTGGTTGCTGTAATCTACTTAAGTTTACCACCCATTCTGTGTGAGGATTAATGGTCTTTTGTTTCCAAGTCCTGTACTGTAGCTCCACTTTTTCTCCAGTTTTTCTTCCGTGGTCCTCCTTTTAAAAGTTTCAGCAAATTCAAAGGCAGATGAATATTCTGAATAAACTCTGCTGCTTAGAATTTTAGTTCAAGACGTTCTATGTGAGTGTACAGTGTGTTCCAGTATCTGGCAAATCCCCATCTGGTATCCTGGTATTAAATGTCCCATCCAATACATCAATCAATACTATCCAAACTGGGCCCTAAGTCTCATTTAATACACAGGTAAATAACATTGGAATAGTATTTCTTCAGGACAGGACAAGAATAAAAGGAGAAACTGTTGTTGTGCTTCCACTTGTCTTTTATGTTATTTTGTTTGTAGTGGGAGCTTAACCAAAGAGTCAGTTCTGCAATGAGTCTGAATTTCTACAACAGATACACATTGTTAAGTTCAACAGAGCAGGAGAAGCCTCAGTAACTCCCTTCTTGTTAAATTTGACATCAGATTTTAACATTTACTGGCACTCCTCCATCTGGGAGTTTTCAAAAGAGAGACATCATTAAAAGTAGCAGTAATCTTAAAAATGGGCCAGGAATCATGTTTAAAGGGCCACTGCAGCAATTTTGTGTTTTGCTTCCATAAAGTTGGTGGATTCAGAAGAGACACATTAAGAAAGAATGGTCAAAATTAAAGCAGCAGAGGCCGAGTTCCAAGATCCTACAATTTCCATGATGGAACATTATCAGGACTCCCCTTTGGAACAGTGACAATAAAGACTATTCTATTCTATTCTATTCTATTAAAAATGTTCAATCTGGAGCCCAAACTTTTTTTTTAATGTTTTATTTTTACAGTACATAATCCTCCATGTGGCAAGTAAACTCAGCTTCACGTGCAAAATAGCTGGGCTGCCCTTTTAAAATTCTTTTGATGCTTTTTAAGTTGTAGTTTTTCTTTCCTGTTTGTTTTACTCTTTGGAAACAGCCAGGCGATACGCACAGAAAGAATACAGAAGAACAGGAAACACAAGCTGCAGTGGGATTAACAGGCATTTTACACCCTCTGAGTGTCTGACGTTGAGTTGATCCTCTATCTGCTTCTCCTTCTATCTCCTTTACTGTTACCATATCCTTACAGGATATATTGATGAGTGCCATTGTCTCCATCCTTTCCTCCCTCACACGCAAGGTTTATTCAATACTTTCCCCTGCCCCGGCTTCTCATTTGGCTCCATACCAGCCTCCAATTGAGCAGTATTAAGACAGATTAATCTCAATAAAATCACCATTTGATTTAGGTCTGAGCTGATCAGCAACAACCCCTGTCCAATCTTTATGGTATGGTGGGGGTTTTAAAATTGGATTTAAAGCCGGGGTTTAATTCCCGGGGCCTTGTTTGTGCCGCCCAGAGATGCCCAGCTTGATGCCTGCTTCCATCCCAGCTCGTGTGTGGAGGTTTTGATTGGCCGGTTTGGCAAGGAAGCTGATTGGTGGAGAGAGGCTCCAAGTCCAGGCGAAAAACAACTTGATTCAAACGTAATAACGCTCCTCAACAACGACAACAACAACAACAACAAAAAAAAGGAGGGACTCATGCACGCACATGTTGAACTGTAACATTTGGCAGCGATTTTAATGAGACTTGAAGCATGGAGGCACAGAATTACTCAAGCACACACACTTGTACAATATATATATATATATATATATATATATACACCCTCACACATTCTTGTATGTTTCTGCTTATACTGAACAGCATGGGAGAGGGACGGGGGGGTTAAGGGTGTGTGGGGGTTATATATGGACGGATGGCTGGATGGGATAAGTGGGAGGGAAATAAGATCCAGTCAGAGTCCTGCTATTAAAAGCAGTCTTTAAGAGATGTTGTGTAATCCTGTCTGAGAGCTGCTGCTCAATTCAGCCGCTGGGCTCTTTGTCTTCATCTGGGCCGGCAGCTTCTCCTGCCTCTTAATACCACACACATACATATACTGTACACACACGCTCTATTGAGGCATCTCTCACTTGTTTAAGTGTCAAGTGCTAAGACTACAGCGGTGGATTGGATTTCTTTCACACGTTCACACACTTCTTGTTTCCAGTGGTAGCGTATGGATTTCTTTGATTGTGGTCACACGCTCACATACACATAAACGCACATAGTGTTGCTTAAGCATCTGGCAGCAGGGTTACCATGATGACTATGTATGGATTTCTCTGACTGTGGTTCAGTAATTGCGGTCAAGTGTTTTGGCCATGTTTGTTATTGCATCTAAGGTGGGAGGCAGTGTTTGGTCATATGAAGTAAGTTCAGTTCTGTAGGTGGTCGTGGTGGTGGTGGTGATGGGGGTATGCGCTCTTTCTCTCTCTTGCTCATACACACACACACACACACACACACACACACACACACACACACACACTCTCTCTCACACCAACACACACACGCACTGTTATGTTCATTTCACAAGTGGCTCTGCGTGGGAATGGATGTGCTGAGCTGTGGCCTGTCTGCAGGCTGTACTGTACACAGATTCAGCAGGCAGGTAGGAGCTCACTGACTCTACCTGCAGGCTTCACAAAGCAGCATGTTAAAGGCACACTGTGGGTGTAAGACTGTTGTAATCAGACTGTGATATAATGAGCACATGGCAGACAATATCCACGAAGATCAATTATAAATTCAGAAAAGCATAAATTCCTGTTTGTTTTTTGTCTGTAGCTCATAAGAATTTGATCCATTTTACAGTACAAAGTTTCCTTTGGTATCTAACAGCTGAGAGACAGCTGCAAGCATTTGCGAGCATTACAGTATCTACACTTGTATTAAAGAGGTGATTCTTGCTCATGAATGCAGCATTATGAGAAGTGTCTGAATTCAGTCTGAAGCTGCATGTTCTCACAGACTTCTGTCAAAATGATACAGTATCCCTGTACACCTGTATACAGCAGATTTCTGCTGCGGGCCCAGACCCCCTGACCCAGAACTGTAAGCTTTCAGGTTAGATTTAAGATGTTTGGTGGGTTTTTATTATTCCCTTTGTCTCTCAGACTTTTCCAGTCATCAGAATCCGCATATGTTGCAAGTAGATGCACAGTGCCCAGCAGGAAGAGGGAACGAGACTGATACTGTGTTTGAAATCACTCCCTCCTTCACTTATTCTCAGATCTGTGCATAATAAACACACAATAATTAACTCTATAGTGAGCAGTAAATTGCGATTTTGGGCATTTGTAAATCATCATTGTTTTGCATCCTCACTGACAGCTGTAGAGTTGCATGGCCGTAGTTGAAGTAGTGTTTTGCATCTATAAAATGCAACTCATGGCATCATGGGGTTGTTAGCAGAAAGTACTGTATGTGCCATTGAGATGTTTTTGAGGTTATTGTGTAGGCTGTAAAGTTTACACTCGGACAATCAAATTAAATTGCAGAAAGTAAATATAGTACACTTATAGTAAAAAAAGGAGTGATTTCAGACACAGCCAGAGTGTAGCCAAGTAATAAAAAGGAAAGCTTCAGGTACAAGTCAGGTCAGGGTCACAGTTTTTGATATGTGCAGTCAGAGAATATAGAAAACAGACGACTTAAGAGAGGAGGAAGAGAATGAATTTTAAAGGACTTAAAGGACAGTAATTTCACATCAGAGATTTTCTGTTTTGTCTTTGCTGTTCCTCACTGGTTTGATGTGGGTGGCATAGGTGATGTCAAATGATACCTAAAGATTTTTTTTTTTTAAATTTGCTACTTATTTGGTCAGGAATATTTAATTTCATCCAGAAAGCACATAACTTAAAACCCTGTGTTCAGGGTCTTTAGGGTCTCCAGGTAAACTTTCAATATCACACCCAATAATACAGAGAATCGTGTATAGGTAGTGCACCAAAACCTTACTGGTTGCATGAGCTTGTTTTTGATATCTTTACAAATTTCTCAAAAGACGACATAATAAATACAAAAATAATATTTTTTGGTGCTGAAAATCAATTCCATAAAGTAAACAGGATATATATCCCTAAAAAAGTTGTCCTACAAAATCTACGTCAGCTCTAAAAATAGCCTGACTTTAGGTTGATTTACCTTCTTATATATCCCAGATTACTGTGGGTCTTTACCTCTAATATGCTTCTAATCTGCCTGTAATGCATCACAATGCACTTTACGTAAAGTATCACTGCCCACGCTGATGGTCATCATCTTGTCCTGCTGGGATACCACTTGCAGGACTTAAAGAATAAGGTGCACAGCACAGAGAGAGACTAAGAGAAAAAGAGAAGGCGAAGAGACATTTTGAAGAACAAGGTATTATTTGTCCTGCCAATAAAAACCTTTTTTGAATTGGATTCAGAATTGAGTGGGAGAGGGATGGAGGCAGAGAGAGAAAAGATAGAGTGAGTGCGAGAGTGGTGGCGGTGGCCCCTGCTGCTGAGCACATTGATAGCAGCCTTAATGCCTGTGATGCTCCAGCGCCAGCCGAGACAGAGGGGAATTGGTTGGAGATGGTGGAACAGGCTTAGAGGGTTCCCTGTGCCAGCCGGCCTGGCGCTGGCTCAACAGAAAGCCCTCTGCACTGCTACACAGTTATTGTTATTATCACAAAGGCGCAGCAGAAGGAGAGGCAGCTCTTGAGTTGGCGGGCTTGGCGCTGGGTTAACTGGGGGTGGGGAATGGGAAGAGGAATTTGGAAAGAGAAGGGGGTTGGTTGTTGAATCTGAGACTATGGTAAACCTCGTCTGATCAGTCCTGTGAATGGAGAGGAAACAGTTGGGAAGAGTCGTTGAGGTCTTGAATGGAAAGGAGGCCATGTGGAGACGGACAGATTTTGATCCGAGAGGATCAGCTGCCTCATCAGTTGATGCTGAGCTACAAAAAGCATTTGAACAGAACGCGGGATAGATATCACTTCAATCTGGAGAAGGGCTGGGATGTAAACAAGGGATGCACCGGCAGTGGAGGCGGGGTGTTCTCTGCTTAAATGAGTCATAGTGGTTAGAATAGAACATAATATTCTCGCCCTCAGCCCTCACACTTCAATCAGTTGGAATAAATCAGCTGGAATAAAATGTTGAGAAACACTCTACAGACGGAAATTCCAGAGAGAAAACCGAGTCCAGACACACAACAGTCAGTGAGGCAGGCGGATCTTGGGAATTGTGCCTGGTGGTGTGTCGTAAAATGTCGGCCCAGCACACATTCTCTCCATGTTGTCTACCAGACCTAAGGGCTTCAAAATGTTCTGGTGTCTGGCTGAGACGATGAGCAGAGTACTAGTCGAAAAACATTCAGTCCTCTGAGCTGACTGTCAGACTGTGACTCAGGAACAGGTCAGAACCTAATGTTGTTAAAACAAGACCTTAAGGGACCATACCAGGGGTGTCTCAGTCATTTTTGCTCATTTACTACACACGGTTTACATCACAACTAATCACTCTGATAACCATGCTGCTGTGTTTGAGACACTGTAGGAATTATTTTGTTTACTACTCGACACAGCCACTGGTTTTCATTAATTTCGATGTGATATGAAATTCACATATAAATATATAAACACACAAAGTTTCTTGAGTTATACAGTCCCACACAGTGGAACTCAAACCTGCATTTGTTTGCCAGAGATTACTGTTATGAGGCAATGTAGTATATTTCAGATCAGCAGCATTGCTTATACATTGTATAACCCCTTAATTACAATGAAATAGTGTCAAAAAAATGAATGCAGATCAGGGCTGTAACTCTTTCTAAAAATGTAATTTGAATGCAAGTTAATGTATAACACTGACCACTGACATAGCCTAATCCTGAATTACGTTGAACTAACTGTTCAGTGCATTCACAATGTTTCCACTGCCTCACTCGCATTGCAAGCTAACAGGTAACATCAGATATGTTGTGGTGATGTTACTGCACTGCTAATGTTTGGTGTCAAATCCAAAATGCTTCCACATGTAACATTTCAGACGGTGTTGTGTTACAGCTATCTGCCTTGCACAACTCAAATCTTCTCTCCATTTTCTGCTAACAACGAATACAATAGCCTAGTTTGGCACAGGAGGTCAAAAGTAGATCAGAGTGACAGTGCACCGTACATTCATTCATACTTTTGAATAAAAGATATCACTGGGATGCAGAGCTGAACTTCACTGTGACTGATTATGTGAATAAGCAGGTTTTATGAGTCTGCTGAGTGATTTTGTCTCCAGTTGAGTAAAAATGGAAAACAGTTGCTGCCTGGATTAGTAGACAACATTCATCCAAATTTCTAAAACACAACAGCATGGTTTGCAGAATGGTACTTGTTATTCAAAGTATGTGTGATTGATTGATTGATTTTCATACAGAAATAAATGGAAAATAAAGGCTTCCTGGAACAAAGACAACATGCATCCAAAATTTCTAAAACAAAGAGTGGTTTGCAGAATGGCTACTTGGAAAGTAAATGTGATAGATTTCATATCCTACAGAAATGAATGGAAAACAATGGCTGCTTGAACTGTTAGATGCCATACAGTACATCCAAATTTTTAAAACACAACAGCATGTTCTGCAAAAAATCTTGTAAAGCACGTGTAATTGATTGATTTTTGTAATATACAGAAATAGTGGACACCAATGGCTACCCAAAACTAAGTTTACTTTACATTATTTGGTATGGTGGAGACAAAGCACACTGGTGTAGTAATAGAATGAAAGCTATGAGAAGGATATTGTATATCACTGAATTCTTCATATTTCTGCTATGATTAACTACACAAAATGATACTAGCAATGTAAAACATGCACAACATGTTTGATTTCACACTTTGAGACAACATTTAAAGTTATACATCACACAAGGAGTTACTTTTGAAATGCAGTCATCCTAACAATCCCAATCCATCAATCCACACCAGCAGCAACCTGATTATAATCCCACTGGTATCAGAGAAAAAAATGTTATAATGTAATCATGCATCTGAAATTGCACTAAATTTTAATGTGATTAATGACTCGGTTGCTTCATAAAGTATTCAACCTCCTAACTTTCTGCATATTGTTCTCATTATACTATGTACCAATTTTAATAAATCATCATGCACTCACAGTGTGTTTATAATGGGCTTTTGATGCCATGCCTTATGAGCACCACTTCAAGTAATGTGTTGCCCTTATTTTTTTTTTTTACTGCAAATGGGATTAGGTTTTGAGTTCCTACACACGCTAAAATGGGTTTGATAGAGGTTTGTATGGATCTGAAGATTCTGTGTGTGTGTGTGTGTGTGTGTGTGTGCATGCATCTGCTCTTGTTGTTGTGTAGCTAGGCCTGATGGGAGTCCAGGTCCGGGGGGTACAGCTCTAGTTAATAATTCAGATGAGGCTCATTATCAAGGCAGCGCAGATCTCTCTCTGATTCCACCTTAATTGCAGGCAGGATGTGCCTCTCAGACACTCTCAAAGTCACTCCCCCTCCTGTCTACAGCTGCAAATGACTACCACACACAAACACACACACACAGATCTCCACTGGTTCTGTTCCAGACCCCACCACAGTGCAGCAGGTCCCTTCTCTGAGCTCAGGGCTGGATCTTTGCAAGAGCAGGTGAATGGACATTTGGAGATGAGTAGATAAATCCCACTCAGAGCGTTATGACTATCACAGAGTATCGACTGCGAGGCCAGGCATGTGCTCTTATTATGAGTCACTTACATTTTTAATCAGATCTTCATGAGGGTTTTCTCCTGTTGGGAGGGCTCGGCAAACTAAGATTGATGGCAGGTAATCAGTCTGAGGACAGCAGCTCTGTGATTAATGCTGCTGGTGAGTGAAGCTCTCAGTGCCATGCTGAATGACCTGGATCGTAGCTTTTCAACCCCAAATTTTCAGTGGAGTTCAAGTGCGGAGGGCATGTTAAAACAAGAGCACTGCTGCTGCTTAACAAGGGGTATCACTCTCTCATGCTGCATTTAAATAATAGCCTGGAATTAAACTCAGTCATACAGAGCAAATTCACGCTGCCTATGTTAGTGGGTATGGGACAGTCTCCTCTGCAGATGGTGTATGAACTAATCTGCCACAACTTATCAGTGTCTAACTATTGCACTTCAAAATTTGTTGGTCATGCTGAGGTAAGATTTATGTGAATGAAAATTGTATATTGTATCCACTAGGCTGCTGATAATAGCTTTTGTGCTGCTTGCACTTTTAGAAACAGTAATTAGCTGTAGCCTGCTATTGTCAAGTCAAAGACGGATATTTGCTTGGAAATGGTATCCTTGCTTGCCAAATTGATGCAGTCATGATAGGTGGACATCTCTTTTTCACCCGACAGCTTTAGCGTAGGGCTTTTCTGTTGGAGAAATTTACTGGACTAAGAGAATGAAAGTGTGGACATAAAGCTCACTGGATGTAGTGTTTGTAAATCTGTTTGAAGGAACTCGGTGGTCTTGCGACTCACTGAGGTGAGGAAGGCACCAACGTTGCCAGGGTTAGAGCTTCCATGGTGAAAAATGTACAGAATGCACTCATTAGGCCTTGTCCAGGAACTACTAGTACAAATGGATCCCTTTTTTAAGAGGTTCGTACAAGTGATTTTAGAGGCGGTGGTGCATTCACCAGTTTTCTCAAGGTTCAAACGAACATGAATAAAATTCTTGAATGGTTCAGGTCTTTCATATGTTCATGTACAAACTGAACCTCTCTACAAAGAGAGAAGAAACACTTGTTTAATGAAGGAATGGTCTGAATAAATTTGTTCTAGCCATACTAGCAGCTCTGTAAGGCTGGTTTGAGCTAAATGCTAATATAAGCATGCTAACATGCTCTTGTGCGGGTGTTAGGAAGGTTTAATGGTATATTATATATATACTATATTCACCATTTTACTTTAGCATGTTTTCTTGCTAACATTTCCTAATTAGCTATAAACAAGTTCTTTTAGTGCAGGTATTATATATTGTCTATCTAGGTTAGGCAATCTATCCTGAGGGGACACGTTAATCCATCCAATAGTTGTCAAGACCTGTCACTCAAAGCCACACATCTCAATTCTAAAATAATCTCAATTCTGTCCAAAATGATATGGCTGTTCTTTAGCAAGACTCTCTTTGATGTCAAACCAACCCTTTATTTTTGTCACAATAAACCCTGAGACGATTCATCTGTAGAAATATTTCCCAGTTGTTTCAGGTGACACTGACACTACCAAGTTTGTTATGTTTACATCCCATGATTCACCTTCTTTTTTTTTCTTTTTTTTTTTTTGTCTTAGGTGACATTTCTATGAATGTAACTTGCCACCAAGCAGAGCAGAACAGGTTGCCTTATGTAGCAATTTGGGTGTGTAAATTATGCTGATGATCAAATAGAAGAATAGTAGAGAAGGTTGCACTTTTTGAGGGAAATGAATGATTACAACAGAGCATATTAGTGAAAAACTACACTCCATCATTTTACCGTACTATCAATCACCTGTATTGTTCTCTGTGTAGTTCAGGTGATGTTCAGCACCAGTCACATTCATTCTCTGCCAACTGAATATATTTTCATTAAAGATGTCTGTAATTGCACTTTGATCATAGTTGATAAAAGCCACTTGAAAATTAAAGCCATTAGTATATTAAGAGCAAGATCATTCACTGTGATTCAACCAGTTATTTGCTCATCGTCTTTGTAAATAAAAAATCTGTTAAAGCAGTTGCTACGCTCACAAAGGTGTCTGCTAACGATGTCAAGGCATGCCTATACACAGAAAAAGAACCACATGCCTACTGTCTATTGTCAGCTCAAAGAAGGGTCAGGGGAGAGTATTTTCACTGATGAATATTCATCAGTCCTATGGTATATTTGAACAAATTACAATAAAAGCCTTTAAAGCTGGTGCTCAGTAGAAAAAAATCATTTTGGAGAATATTGATCAAACATCATTAAACTGCTTTAAATCACAGCAATGCAAATGTACATCATAGTATGTACAGTTATTACATATTGAGTGTGTGTGTGTGTGTGTGTGTGTGTGTGTGTGTGTGTTTTAGAGAGAGAGAGAGTGTGTGATGGCCTGCTGAGGGCAGTCTAGGAGGCAGACAGAGGTTAGCTGCGTAAGACGGCCCTCAGTGGATTTCTGTGTCAGTCTGATGAAAATAGGTCAGGATTCAGAGCTTGCCGTTTAGCATTCTGTCCATGTGATGGCTGACGCTGTGTCTGACGACAGCTAGCCTCGAATGAACTCCAGACTTTTTCTGTCTCTTTGTTTCTCCCCCTCTCTGTCTCCCTCCCTCCCCATTCCTCTGTAATCTAAACTCTGTCCTGTCGTCTTCTGTTTCTCTGCTGTGGCTTCCGTCGCTTCAAGCCCACGTAAAGAAATTCAAATCTGTGGCCGTAGATTAAGTCTGCTCCTCCACAGAAATTGCACTTAAATCCACAATAGTCTGCGTCTGGTAGAATTTATTTGATTTAGATGTACTTTTGAGTATTGTAGTCCCACATTCGAGAGAGAAAATAGATGTGCTGCAAAGTTTTATGAGGATAATAATTCAACCGTGGCCAGCAGTGACCTAGCTTAGCATAAGGTCCACAGTATGTTTGGTCACCACTAGAAGGGCTTGATTTATTATTCTCCTACAGAGCAGGCCCTCATCTCTCATGACTGGCATACCTTTAAAATGACTCTCTTTAAGGTGAATTCACTTACAGATGAGCCAGTTCAGTGTTAAGCTACATGGGGCTTTGCAATTGAGTCACAGCAACCACCTCTGGCATGTGGAGAATTGGCTGTACACAAATAATGGGTAAATATAAAGCTAACAGCAAGAAGAGATAAGTGAAAAGACTGCTGCGAGGTCAATTCTGTTAAGTGAATTTTCTGATAAGGTTGATTTGTGTCCAATTAGATTACCTAGACAAAAAAAGGTTGTTTCATAGCCTTCAAAACACTGTCTTGTTGACTGAGAGTGCTTTGCTCTCTTAGCTGGCTATTAGCCAACAGTTAATTTAGCAAAACAACTACTGTAATTGTGAATGTGTCATTTGTAGCTTTCTGGCAAACACTAGGTTTTGCTCTACCAGAGACTAAGGATGGAGATGTTTACCAGACTGTGCACCCAACACCCGACACTACAAGATACCAACAAGAGCTACCCAGATTACCTTTAACATTTTTATGATTTTATTTAGCCTATGACTTCCTGCACCACTGCTGCTAGGCCACATTTTGAACTCATGAAACACCACAATTTAATGGGCAGATGAATATTCACAGAACACATTAATGTTAACCTGAACATGAATCCCTTGGCTTTGCTTTAGTGCCACTTCACCTATTTTTTGAATATGATATCACATAATCAAAATAACACTGGCTACTGCAGTGAATGAAAAGTGTGTTGAGAACATTTCACATTGAATTTATTAAAAATTTTAACACACATTTAACACATTCATGCTCCCAAGATGATGGACCTGTTTGTATTTAATTTTTCTGTAGCCTAGCTTAAGTGTCAGCTCCAGGAGAAACATAACTGTTAACTGTATTTGAACCCTTAATCTAAGACTCATCAGATCATAACAGTGTTGTTGGTCCTGTCCAGTACTTTGATATTGTTGGCTTTAATAACCATTTCAGTCTCAAAGGGCCACTGGCATGGCTTTTTAGTGTCTCTAATGTCTTGTTAACAGATCCATCAATGAAGGAGGAAAATTTGATTTCAGCAAGGCAGTGAAATGCAGATAGACCTATTAGTTGTTGGGTAATCACATGTATCAGCCATGAAAAAAATAACTTTGAATAAGCAAGCCCTCAGGGGCTTCCGAAGTCCCAGGTTCACCTGCATGTCAGCTGATGTTTGGTGATTTGATTATTGTAGATTTGTTAGTGAATCTGTACCACTAAAGTACAGTATCAACTAAAGTGGGCTCTGCGGTGTTAGCTAATTTTGTCATGTAGAGGGGGCCTGTGTCATAATATAGTCATACTACCTGTATTATTTAACTTTTATAGTTTTTATTATATTGTTCCTAAATAATGTTCAATCAAATTACTAGAAACTAACTGACAGAATACCTGGTATACTGGCTGGTCTCTTGGTCTCTGGGTCTATAACAGAGCTGCTATGGGTGGTCCTCAATGTGCAACATGCACTGGGAGCAGTCAGCAGGGACTGAACAACAGACTTTTGCTTCAGGGCCCCAGGTCAATCCAGCTATGCTAACAGAATACAGCACTGAAAATGATCATGTCTGTTTAAGTCATATGCAACCAGCCAAGTAAAATTCACTGTTACAGTTACTGAGGTATATGAAGTTAAATGTTTGCACAGCTCCAAAACATGTCTATTATGTTGACTCTCTGCAAAGCCTTATTTGTCCAGTATCTGCTTCCTTCTTTGTCAGCCTCTACCATGTGAAGTGTTGGATTGTGCCTCCCTAACTGATTTATTGGCCCTCTGAATGTCTGACTTCATCAAATCCTTGATACCGCAAGTCATATATACTGTCTATGATGAGTGCCACCAAAGTCGATGTGTGGATTTAATAGCAGCATTAATCTGCCTGTTTAATGGTGTTGTTGAGTGGAAGGTGGTCACTGCAAGACGCAGCACTAAAAGATGAGTTATAGGCCCAGCCGGCGAACGATGAAAGGGCAAAATGCAAAACAGTCGAGATGTAGAGGAGAGAGGTGGAATTAAACAAGGTCTTCCTCTATACTGTACAGGAGAGAGGACAGATCAAGACTGAGCTAGTTACTGAATATTATGTGAAATAAAAACATTCCAGACGGTGCTGTCAGAGTTTGCAGTGGGTTGTCGCCGGTCGCTAGGTGTTGCTAAACACATGCCTGAGGTGATGTTTTATTTGTTAGCACAGTTTGCATCTCTGCTAATTTATTGAGAACACATGATAATTGATTCTCATGTGACATTTTACAGGATTGCATGAGCATGCTTCATTTCTCTGAGACTGCTAAAACACATCAAGACTAAATATCATACACCTTTTTTCCAGGTGTTTCCCAAAACAGCAAACATTGTGGCAGGTTGTTTTTTTGTAATGAGGCCCGGTGAGGACTTTGTGCCATGTTTAATTGGCTGTGGTTATGAAGAAGGTCACACCGATATACTGCAATGATGATAATAGGCTCTCATCATGTACTCTGTGCCATCAAGTGTTGTCCAGGACTTTTAGGTGTGATGGAGTATTTACACATCGTGGTATTCTTTATTCTATTCTCTACCTCAACTTCATCATACTTCAGAGGGAAATATTGTAGTTTTTACTTAGCTACATTTATTTTTGTTAGGGTTAGGGTTAAATTTGCAGATTTTATGTTTAATCACAAAATCTGAGACATAGTTGTAGATGAAACTGGTTAACTATATGTAACATAGTTGAAACAACAATCCACTTCGACCAGTTACAACTTTAAAACACTGCTTTAACTACATGTCAGTGCTTAAGTAATGGAAATCCAGTGTTACATCCAATGTTAATACATAGTCTAGATCTGTTCGAGATTTCTGCCTCTTAAAAGGAAGTTTTTCCGTGCCACTGTCACCTCTCATGGGAAATTGTTGGGTCTCTCTCTGTAAATATAATAATATAAAGAGTACAGTCTAGAGCTGCTCTTTATAAAAAGTGCCTTGAGATAACTTTTGTTATTTTACTTATGTTATATTCTGTGCAATAGCGATAAAGTTGATTTGATAAAGAGGCACTCTGGAGGAGGTTTGTCAACTGAGAAAATAACCCTGATGATGTCGTTATGACATCATCAGGGTTATTTTCAGCTGGGGCACAGAGACCACAAATTTCTACTGGAAAGCTGCATTACAAACTAGGCAAGTGATGTGTTTACCAGGCAGCCAAGGCCTAATGAACCATTGCATCATTGGGTTGCATCATGGGATTTTGACCATTCTCCCATTCCCCAAATAAAGTATCCAACCTTATGAAAGTGCAACACAATACTACTGGAATACCAACTTTTTGAATGCAGGACTTACTTGAAATTGAGTACTTTTTTGCTACTACCACTACTGGTGGTAATAACACTGCTTTTGCAACACTACAATAGTCTGAGTGAGTCTTCAGTGATTAATGGGATGCAGTTCAGCTGACTGAGCATGTGATCAGCACTATCACATCGATGAGAAAACCTCACACTGATCTGAATCTAATACATTATTTTGACCAGATATTATTATAGCATCAATGTAATCAGCAACAATATTAATTATTGTATCTCAGTGGAGCTCAGCTTTAATGTCCCATAATAATCTAAACGCTGTAACAGAGGTGTTTTCGCTCTAATAGGATACTATTTTGGAATGGCTGGAAATTGTTTGACATGAAAATTGAGCAATATTGAATATCATTGAAAACAATTTGCAGCTTCACTCTGGAGATATTGACAGATATGATATCAGCTGAAGCCCACAATAATGAAGCTGATGGGAGGATGGAGGACAGGATGCTCAAATAGCCCTGTGCTTGCGTGACTGTGCAGTGTGCAGGCCTTTCTGTGTAATTCTCGCAAGACAGATATTAAAGACGCAGCGCTGAGGCCTTCCCTCCGCTCTGTCCCTGCACTCCCTCTCTCCCTCGCCTTCCCCATTCTCCCTTTCCCTCTCTTTCCCTTTCCCTCTCTGTCTCTGCTAATGATCTGCTCCGCCTGTCGCTGCCTGGCTGACTGATGCCCACTGACAGCCCCACTCATGCGGAAAGGCTGTACCCCTCCTCCCCTTCACACACATTCACACACACACATACACACACACATATAGAATAATGAACTCCTACACATCCCAACACAACATATTTACCATGCATATGTGACACACATGCACCAAGCACGCCAACTTGCGTAAGCATTCATGGTGAGATAGATCCACATTAACAAATCACGCCCATTTGTTCAGTCACATGTCAACAGACATATATGTAGAGCAGATGACAAACACACAAATAGACCACACTGTATACATTATCCATAGATAGCACTCCTCCTCTTCCATACAATAGAATGCTAATGGGGCAGCTGACTTACCATCCATGCATTTTTATTCAAATGACAACGTATTGAATCAGACAGACTGGAAAGTGGCACATTTCAGTGAAATTCCCACAGTGTCAGAAAATAGTTTTTTGCTTACTTGCGGCATAAAACTTTTTTTTTTGTAAAGAAATAGTGTCATAAATAGAGATGGGGATGTATTAGTTATATGAACAATGATGCAGGACTGACATTATAATCTTGATAAATGCCTCAGGCTGTGCAACAGTTAGCGATGAGGACATGGGATGACTGTAAAATGTCTTTTCACAACTTTCCAGACGTTTATTGAATCTGTAAGTGTATGTTTTAGTCCTGAAACGTTAGTTAATCAATTAGTTGATTGACAAAGCATTAATGGGCACCAATTTAGATAATCAATTTAAGTCATTTATCAAACAAACATACCAAATATTAGCTGATTGATGCTCTCAGATTCTCTCTCAGATACACCATAATGTTGTTTGAAGTAGGTTTAAGAAAGTTGTTTAGTGTTTATTAATATATTTTTTTAAAGAATTATAACCTCTCCTATGAAAACATATTTTATATTATTTCATTTGTTATTCATTACCTGTTTTTACACCAGCATTCACTCACAGGTGTCCACAGGAGCTGTGTTTAAGTTGTGAATAAATACATTAATAAAATCTTACTTCTGCTTACAACGGCATTACAGTCTGTTACAAACCATTAATGACATGTTTATATACACCTTATAAATGTAACATAATGACTATTTAGATTAATCACAAAAGGACTGTTTAATTAATTGACAATAATATAAAAAGGTCATTGGCTGCAAACCTAGCATATATAGTATGTTACATCACTAAGGGTTTTGAGTTACTCTAAGGGATTATCATTTTTCCCATCATCTGCCATGCCTAAGAGGATCCACTTGGATTGACTATGTGCTCTGCATATGATTTCTCAACTATATCTATGCCTTAAATATCCT
Organism: Lates calcarifer; assembly: GCF_001640805.2. Lineage (NCBI taxonomy): Eukaryota > Metazoa > Chordata > Actinopteri > Centropomidae > Lates > Lates calcarifer. The sequence goes on from NC_066835.1 coordinate 2,310,232, forward strand.
TGTCTCTTGTCTCGTCTCCCTCCTTTTCTTTACGTGTAGCAAACATTATCTGAAGCCACATATTTTCACGTAAAGAAAACCTATTTCTTCAACCACACAAGCAACTAATACACCTCGTTTTGTTGCATCATTTCAAATTTTACTCCGCATTGTTCACCAGCTCTTTCTGATTTCTGGTTTAATTAATATGGGATTGATTGATAACGCTGATCAAACCATGTTATAAACCTGCTGATAGGTGAGATTTTCTGTATGTAATGTATTTATACACACATTAGTCAATCGTAGATGAGGCAGGAAACACTCCAGTGGTGCTCAGAAATAAATCGCCGACACTTCACATATTTAGCAACACCTCCAAATTGCAGCTTGTGAATGTAGCCTACTTTTTCAATGAAATAATAACTGGAAATCTTTCTATTCTTTCATTAGTGTGCTCAAGCACTAATGCAGTATTCTCCTGCTGTTCTTGCTCCTAATTACTAATTGGCCCTTACTAATAATAAACAGTCATGCATATGGAAATCTGATCAAAATAGCTTATTTGAATCTATTCAGGGTAATTTATTCTCATCATTATTCTCAGATAACCAGTGTGGTATTGATCATCTCTGTAATAAATCTGTAGTCAATCCATTATATATCACTGGAAGACACAGGCTTGGTTATATTTGATTTTTGATGAAGTACCAGTTTATCTAAGTGTGCTCGGCTTAGTCCTAGCCACACCATCTCAACATCAGTGCCCTGCCAGGGGACTTTCAGGAAAATAAGAAATTAGGTCAGTAAGCAACACTGTGGTGCAGGGCGACACCCCTGGGCTCCCCTCAGTCCCAGCCTGCACACGGCCCGCAGTCCCCCCAGCTGATGCCTCAGCCCTGCCATTACACTCAGTTACGCAAGGCTTTGTGAGGCCTGCCGACTCTGGCACAGATTAGACCAGGAGACACGGCCAGGTACTTCACTGCTGTACCAAAAATCTGGGCTGGAGACCAGTGTTAGAGGTACAGAGGAATACAGAGCATGCTGACGTGGAGCAGGGATCGTAAGTTTCTATCAGGACATAGTATTTTTATTTAGCGGAATATCCAGTACCACTTATTAATTCAGTAAGGCACTGAAAGGCTTTATAGGTTGTAAGTAATGGCTTTATTAACAAACCATTTACTAATACATTGCAAATCAGTTATAAGCCATTAATGACAGTTCTGGGTTGTCAGGTAGTGAAAACTCTGTCTTTTTTTTATCATTAACTCATTAATAAGCACTCATGAGTTATTAACTTTCTAATAAGCCATGAAGCTTGCAGTTATAAATCATAATAAGTTATTAATAAAGCGTAATAAACACAAATTCAGCAGTTGTAAATGTTAATAAATAGTTAAACCAGCAGTTTGGAACTTTGGTCTCTCCTGCCTCGTCAGTAACACGCTGTAACATGTTGACACTGTCGATTGTTTTATTTCTTAAGTTTTTCCACTATAGGCTCAGCCATAGTCCTAGTTACTGTAGCCTAAGCTACAGTTGCCACCCCTTAGCCCTTCAGCTCTGGCATATCATCGCTGGTTGACGAAAAATGCATCGCTACCAGTGCGCCAATACAGGAATGTCACCACAGACACCAGATTTAATACTCGAGTGTTACTAGCAGGGGCTTGAATGTAACACATGCTCTTTTGTATGTAAAAGTCCCATACACCAGGTTTAAGAAATGGATTGTGGTCCGGAAGCTCTGCAGATAAAATGACAAATCAAACTGCCAGAGGAGGGTCTACTGACTGACTGATTTTTTTTTGCTGGTATGATTGTTTATGGTTTTGATTGGAATATCGCAGCAACTTTTCTATGAAATGTCATTAAAATTTGGTTAACACATTCACGTTCCCCCCAAGATGAATTGTAATAACTCTGGCAACCATTAGCTTGCATTCATTGCCATCATCAGGTCAAAATTCTTATTTGTTCAAAACTTTGCCTTTTGACCAAATATCTGCAAAATTAATGACACTCCCATCAGCCTGAGCTGTTCTGTGTGTTTAGTAGTAATTAGCACATGCTGGCATGCTAATGCGCTAAACTAAGACGGTGAGCATGGTAAACATTACACCTGATAAACAACACAGCGCCTCACAGCGCCTCTAGCATGACTGTAGATTCTTTGTCATGTTTTCTAATCCTTGTTTTCAAGTCTTGGTGAAACTGCTTACAGCTCAGGCATATGAAACTATTTACACTTGAAACCCGTCCTTAAATGTACGAGCAGAGGAAGAGAGTTGAAATCACATGAGTAAGAAGAAGTAAAATTCTAAAGGAAACACTGAATTCCTGTAGCATTTTCTGTCCCTCAAACATTCAAGTCTAACCATAAATAAAAGAATGTAAATGCTACAAAAGATTGACACACACCCGCAAAAAAAATTATCCATTTCCATTTTGTTTCAATTAACGGGACAGTCTCAAACTTTGTTAGCTGCGGTCGGACCGTTGAGAACAGTCAAGTTACTTCTCAGCTCAAGAAAATGCGACAATGCTTAGATGTGCAGCGGGAAGAACTTCAAGCCGCTAATGAAGTTTCTCGTCTACTCTTTGAAAGACTGAACGTTCTGCTATACTCCACCCCCCAGCTACCAGCTTGACCCCCCCCTCCCCTTCACTCACACATACACACATGTGCAGACACTCAAACACACAAAAAAAACACACATTCCAGCATCTCCATTAGCAATTCATGAGCGGCGTCTCATTAGACTTTAAGTTTTACCATAGGCCTCTGAAGTATATGGCTGGAGCAGTTATTAATATTTCATAGTCTCCTATTGAGGAGCTAAAAACGAAGTCGACCCGCTTCCGCTACAAAGTGACTTGCGCTCTTCTTTTTTTTTTCCCTCTTCTTCTACTTTTTTCACCCCCTCTTTTCCCTGTTCGTTAGAGTGTCTCTCTCTTCCCCTCTCTTCACCATTCGCTCCTCTGCCGTCGCTTTCTCTCTTTAGCTTCCTCGCTTCCAATCCTTCTCTGCCACACAGACCTTAACTCAAACTGACTTAATTGGGCTGTCTTTGTTCTGGGAAATGTGGGCATACCTTCGCCTTCTCCCCAGCTTAGAGAGAAAAGAGAAGTACAAAGTGAAGAGGAGGAGGGAAACGATGGAGGAGAAACCTGAGTGAACCCCGGTTGCTCTATGAGTACTCCCTGTGCCATGCTCGGGTTAGGCGGGGGGGGGGGGGCGGCTCAGGGCGGGAGGGGGAGGATGGGATAATGTGAGTTTGTGTGATTGTGTGAGTGTGGAGAGAGAAAGATGGGGAGGGGAGTCTCGAGGGTTCACAGGGTGTCTGTCAGACTGGCAGACAGGAGCTCTGCCCCCGAAACAAACCCATGCATGAATAAGTCAATAAAGCCATGTCTATGCGGTGTGTGTGTGTGTGTGTGTGTGTGTGTGTGTGTGTGTGTGTGGTTGAGACAGAGTAAAGGGAGGGAAGAGGAGAGCATCAGATGAGGATAAGGGTGATCAGGGTGATGAGGCTTCTTGTTTCCCAGCGTCTGTGACAATGAGACAGACGCCACATTCCCTCACAATGAGAAACAGACTGAGAGAGAGAGGGAGAGAGTAAGAGTAAGAGAGAGAGGACGAGTGATCAAAACCAGAGAATGAGAAAGAGGAGTGCTTTGAATTGGTTGGGACAGTTACAGCATGTTTGCACATTGCACAAAATTGGTTGGAAGCAAAAGTATGTGGGAATATGCTCTGCGCTGCATGTGTGTGTTTGTGTGTGTGTGTGTGTGTGTGTGTGTGTGTTGGGGTTCAGCACAGGCCTCAAGCTGAGACCCGAACCCGGCTGAACCCAGCTGAACCTGGCTGGTGTTGCTGAATGTGGAACCCAAACCCGACTTAAATCCAAACCATATTTTTGCCATTAATTCTTTCAAAGACAATCGAGATGTACTGAGTTCAGCTTGACAAAACTGTTTTCTCACTAATAAAAAAAGACGGCCAAAAGCATGCAGACATGCAAACATTACAGTCGAAGATGTTATTCCAACACCTTTAATCTCCTGCTAAATGGTAGAGCATGGTTGCAGGTGTTTGCTCCCAGTAAACCAAAAGAGCATTAGTGAGGTCCGGCAGTGATGTTGGGCAATAAGGTCTGGCTCGCAGTTGGTGTACCAGTTCATCCCAGTAGTGGATGGGGTTTAGGTCAGGGCTCTGTGCATGTCAGTCAGTTCTTCTGCACCAAACTTTGAAATTTCTTTGTGGATCTAGCTTTGTGCACAGGGCATTGTCATGTTGCCAAACACAAACCGCTAACACAAAGTTTGAAGAATACTATTGTCTTAAATATCACTGTATCATTTCCTGTAGTTTGTACTAAAGCATCTAGCCCGGAGCTTGAGAAACAGCCCCATACATGGACAGGAAAGTCCACAGACTTTTGGCTATATAGTGTAACCAATCAGGGAGCAGCATCAATATATATTAGATTAACAAAAATTAGGCACCGGCATCAACACAAAACACAAGTACATTATACCAGCCAATGAGGCATTATGTGTTTAGTGGCAAGAATGCAAATTTGCAAACCAGTTACCAGCACTATAGCGCTTTACAGCATGAAATTGAATAAACTGTCTGCTTTATCTGTTTGTACAAAGATCAACTTTGCCTATATGATGGTCTTTACCAGCTGTGCTTGGCACTTCAAACAATCCTAATCCAGAACAGAGCAAAGTGGAATAGGAATAGAGGGGCTGCTAGTTTTCTTTCTTTTGGCATTTCAGTATTGACAGTGTACGTAACATACAGTGTAGCACATATCTACATGGCCCTAACACTGTTACGAGAGCTGGGGTTGTACCCATGCCTTAAAAGATGAAACCCAATCAAACCTAACTGGTACTTGCAAATATAAGACCTGGACCAAGGACCCAAAGCCATACTTCTTTATTTCAAACAGAATGAGACACATTTTTTGATGAACCTAATTCCAGCCCAGAGGTTTATGCAACAAAATGGTATGAACCAATGTTTTTATGGGACCTGTCAAAGTCATTGTGCATCAAAGAAGTGTAAGCCAGTGGGGTATTTAGTATTTTTGACAACAAGGTAATGTTTTTAATTTATTTCATCCATTCCTAACTGTTTCTTCACCAGGCTAATGGAACACATTGGTTACTATCTAGAGAGAGAGAGTTCTGCTACCTAACCTGACCCCTGACCTTAACCTGACCTGAAACTCAAGACAGTGTCTTGACCTGTTGGGTTCAGATCAGGTAGCAGAACTCCAGTGTATGTGGAGGGTGGTGAAAAGTAAGAGCTTTAAGTGTTAATATATTGTAGCTCTGCAATTACAGCTCCCCTGATACACATGTACACCTCAATGTGACGAACTAGTCCTAGGCAATGAAAAGAATGATTTAATAAGAGCCAGTGAAATCTGAGAGAAAGAAACAGAGGAAAAGACAAGACATTAGGAGGAGGGAAGTGGGATGAGGCAGTGACAGAGAGAGATGGAGGATGGAAACAATTCAGTGTCCTTGGAAACCAATAAGGCTAATTTGAATTTGAGACTGAGGACTTCTTCTCTCTTGTTTCGCCTTGTACGACCTCTTCCTCGCCCTTCTTCTGCGCTCCCCAATCAGTTTAATCTCTCTCTGCTCATCCCTCCCAGATGCTCTCCCTCTCCCTCTTTTCTCTTTTCGCTCTTCCTCCCATCCTGTCGTTCATTACCGCTCACCCTCACCAAAGCAGATTTCTTTCCATGACGGATGGGTTCTGTGAACACTCGTCCAAAAGCTCTGTCAGATCTTCAGCTCACGTAGTAAAAGCTGAGAGGCGGGCGGTTCACTCAGGGACATGCGTGGCATTATGGGGCGGGGATTGTGGGAGTCAAGAAGGGGTTTGGGTATGGGGTACTTAGCATCATTTTTGTCAACGCCTGGATCTAGTTGTGGTTGGCCAGGCAGCGACCATAAGAGCCACAGGGGAACTACACTGGAGATTTTTAAAAATGTTTCAAGATCTCCCTCTTTTCCTGCTCTCACCCCATCAATTTTCCACATGCATTATTTCAACAGTCTCTGTGGTTCTCCAACAAGCCTGATGTCTTGCAGGAAAGTCCTTCTCTTTCAACATCTTAACCATTACCCCCTCCAGCATTTCTCTCCTCACTCCATTCTGCCCTCACTTTTCCTCCCCATCTCTTTCTCTCTCTCTGTCTACGATGGTCAAGTCTCATGGGGGAAGACAGTTGGCAGGATGCAGGCTTGCTGCCATGGCAACAGGAACCCTCCCTCTCCCTCAGGTCTCCTTAGCAACTACTAGCTTGGCATTGTAGTAATGAGCCGGCCCAGCATGCCATGCTAGCGAAGCACGAGATGTGTGTGCATGTGTGTGTGCCTTAGTACGTGTGCTTGTGTGGCTTTGTCTTTGCCAGGGTGATATGCACACTGTCAGAGAGGGGTTTGACTTCTGTTCTGATGTCAATTAGTAATACAGGATCAAAGGTTCTGTTAAATTTATGACTTGTAAATATGTGTATCCTTTTTCCCCATGTCCTCATCAATTTCATTTCAATTTCCCAGATTGCATCTGCTGAATGCAAATGTATAGCCTCATCCTGGAATAATGACAGTCAGCACACACCACACACAAAAGGGAGTTAGATTTTTTAAAAAACTCCCTTAGAATTGGCATACTTCAAAATAGCACGTCTGATGAGAGATGTGTTTCTCTTAAAAGAAATTTGAGTTTTCAAAGAGTGTGAAGAGTGCGAATTGGCAAAATTATTTTCTTTTGAAAAAAAAAAAAAAATCAATCTCAAGTCACATTCCCATGAGTTTTTGAAGTCTGTCTCCAAAGCTGGCCAAATAAGAAAAGGACTAATTGAATCAAACAATACTTTGAAGTATTTATTGTATCCAATGAGTGTGTATGATTCCCATAAATGGGCTATAATTACTATTCCTGTCTTGCTTTGGTATTTGAGTGTGGGCTCTAAAGCAGGTATCAGATTACCAAGAAGCAATTAAAGATGAAACTAATGATGATCCATTATAAACAGAGACATGACCCAAGTTGCAGTGAAATATGATACAAACAGATCTGTGTATGCTTTTTCTTTTAATAAATGTTGCTATCAGAGGTCATTGTGAGGATTTACTGAACTGTGACAGTTTATGAAATGAGTCACCTGTTGAGGTTTGCAGTACAGCGATGTGAACTCGGTTCCAGGTCTCTGAATTACTGCCCACAACTTTAATTATAGTAGAGATTGGTGGCTGTTTCCACTGTACCAATCAGAACTTTGTTAGCAGAATTAAGAAATATCCTTTTGTACCAGAGCCTTAAGAACAACTATAGAAACATAGACAGCAACAGAAAATTTGTCACCTAAAGCATAGATGAAACTAACACAGTTATCCACAATGTTGTAAACTGACTTGCAGAAATTAGTACTTTTAAAGGATAGGTCCCAATTTTTCAAGTCCTTAAAATAACACTTATATGCAAATATATATAATACATAATACAAAAATACACTGAAAGAGCTCAGAACCCCTGTAATCATCCCCACTTACCATACTGGCTGTGAAGCAATACCTCTGTAGACAGACTACAATTTGAGAAATGGGCAACAAATTCCAGTCCTTGTTCCATACAAAAATGCATACCAATGTTCAGGTGAGGATAAGGCATCAGTGGTCAAATTTAGGGTATCTTTGTGTAAGTATATTTCTGGTTTTATGTCACTAAACAAAACTAAAACTAAACAAACTTGCATGCAACTATCATTTGCCACTTGCCAAGGAAACACTGTGAAAAAATGCAAAGAAAATGTTGTAGTTAAGGACTGTAACTTTGGAAAATACACATTCAGTTAATCTAGCCCAGACTGCTGAATCCTCATACTCAACGGATACCTTTGATGAATGACTAGTCTGTAAAAGATGGGAGACAAAATCCACAGTTCTCATTCAGGGCAAATATACATGCCAAACTTCAGCTGAACCCGATATCTCAGGGAGCAGAGGTGAAAGAGTAGCTTCATTCTGGCAGTTTGATGTGGGTTTTATTTCTGGTGGTGTGTCATCTGTCCAAGAAAGCAAATATTTGGTACTGTCACATAGAAAATATCCATTTAGTATGGCTAACAGGGACTGTTATATCTTCACATTAACTTCTGCTGAACTTTAATATGTATTTTTGGACTGAACAAGGTGCTCCTGTAGAGTGGTCACCCAATGAATGTATTTCTTCACAACTACTGGGGACAGAGGGATTGAAAACACTGACCTGTAAGTCTTTATTGGTATGTAATATGTTATGCACAGTATCTTTTAGATCAGTATATTCCCTCAGTTATTGTGAAAAAAGTTAACTGCTCCCAGCTACCCTGCCTTAGATTCCACGTGTACTGAAAATGGCTTTGGTGGGACTGACATGTCAGTAATGGTTAGACAAAAGCAAAATAAAAATTCCCTTCTGCCAAATAGAATCCATCTAACATGAACACAATGTGACACTGAATGAATAAAGTGAGACAAAATGGCAATTCTGCCTCACTAACAGGCTGGTGATATTCATTTTTGAAGTAGTAAATTCAAGTTAGTGGTTTGATACTTTTATCAAGCATCAGTTTGGGAGCAAAAGTACTCAAGCTTTGAATATTCAACAATATCTCCCTTTTCAACTCGGAGTATTCAATAGAAAATGTTGAATACTCATGGTCAAGATGAAGTGCTTTTCAGTGCTACTTTGGATTAAATCAAAGTAACCTATAACTGAGGTACAGGCACTTTAAGAAAAGCTGATCACCTCTTCTTCGGGATTCTTTTATTCAGTCAAGGCTACAGTGTTCTATTAGGAAATTCTCAAGTTATGGATGAAAGGCCAAAGGCTGAACTTATTTAAATTATTTGAACATAAGAAATGGTTGTTATTCTTATAACAAGCAGTGTAGCAGTGTCTGATGTTAGTGAGTATGTTCTCATCTATCCAGTTCCACAAGTTAATCTAGCCTTTCTTGCTTTCCATTAATGTGCCATTCAGAATGTCTGATCGTTTCTGCCACTGTATCAGCTTTTGACTGTGAATCAGTGCGTTTTGTTGGAGGTGCCGTGTGTGGATGGATGTGACAGCTGAGTGTTGAGGTGGGTGGTGCTCCCCTGAGACCTGATGGCAGGTGTGATCAGGCCTGTTTCTCAGCTTCTCCTTTGGCTCCCATAGGTGTCACAATGCTCCACCTGGTGTGTGAAAGCTCCCAGAGGAGGGAGCCATGGAGGTGACTCCTTTTATGAGTGTGAGTCAAAGGTGGAGGTGACAAACTACATTTACTCTTCTTACTGTAACTGGGGGTTCTTTTTTAGTAATAATACTTATAAGCATCACAATGGTTGAGGGTTGGGTGTTAAGCAGCTCCAGCTTAGTTAAAATTAGCCAACAAGTTATCTATTCAGATAAAGAATGAATTCTTTTTCTTTTCTTTTATTTAGTTTTTGGAAAGTTGACAAGGACAGAAGCTAGCAAACGAACAAGGCTCGCTTGTTTGTCTGGTTCGTTAGCTAGCTTCTTACATCGTCAGGTAGCTTGATAGCTAAAAACAGTACAATTTAGGGTAAGCATTTTTAGCTTATGAAACCTTTGCTCCTTGTTTAATTCTCTGGGCCTTTGGGCAGTTAGCCTACAGGTTTTACCAAAGGGGGCTGAAAATACAAAGTGGACGAGCTTCGCACTAATAAAATTGAAAAGATAAGAGGAATAAAGGAAAACATTTCTTTTATTGTTTTTACTTATAAAGCCTTTTCTAAGAAGAATTAAAGAGTGAATAGCTCACTGTGTAGCTGTGATATCATGACCATGATACAGAAGAGAATGCTTTTTTTTAAGATAAACACAAGAATTATTTTTATTGATTCAATAAAACAAAAGAACGATTTTTACAGTGTTTTTACACAGCAAACAGTCTACTATAGTGCTTCATTAAAATTTAAGTAAAGTCCTGAAGCAGGACATAGTGGTGTTCCTTCCCCCTGGTGATCGTGATGTAAGGAAAGACAACAGGAAGGAAGCACCACTCATGTCCACTCTGGGTCCATCAGTCTTTACAGAGCTGACTGTGGCCTGAGGACCGGGCATCTCTGGCACGCAGGGAGGATTTTCCGATCCCCTGCCCCGCTTTCAGATGCTCGTTAATCTGCCGGCTCTATTTTTATCTGCCCTCTCCTCCCGCCCCTGGGCTCTCCGCCTTCACTTGCTCCTTATGTCCATCCGCAGAGGGAGAGGCTGCCTCGGCAGGCCGGCAGCTCCAATTAGAGGGCTGTCCACTGGGGATTGGGCTTGCTGTCCGCCCCTGGCCCCTCAGGCTCTCTTCTCGTCTACCTTTCTCAGGTTAGCCCCAGACGATGCCTCGCTCCCTGCCTCTCTCCACCCGTCTTTTCCCTTCCTGTCTGCCTTGTTTCTCTGCCCCCCCTGAGCTTGTGGAGCTCCACAGGGAGTAAGGAGGAGTGAAAGGCCTTCTGTCGCCTGAGGGCTGGCTCTAGTCCCTCGGCTGTACTTTGAGGAGAAGCTAACTGGTGCACCTTTCAGGAGGCGGCCTCAGTACAACTGCTGGAAACACTAACTCTGATCATATTGTCACAGCCACTGCCAGTGTACTACTGAAACTGCTGCTAGTACTATAACCACTATCATTCATCCTTCACATTGAAAAAGGAGGATTCTTTAAAAATTCTTCATGAATGAATCCTAGATCCAGTTTAAAAATACTTAAAAATATAGTTCCTCTCTTGTTTTCAAAGGGTTCTTTGTTTTAACCTGCTGAATTAGGGCATTCAGCCTTTTGTTAAAATGCTTTTTTTCATGTCACAAAATGTTTTTTACATTCAGAATAGTATAAATCAGAATCTTAAAGTTATCCGTAAGCAACTGTTGAATGATCTAATACACTAAATAACATGTTTCAAACTTACTGTTATGACTATATACTTAATAGTATTGCAGTATTTGTAGCTTTCCACACTGTGTTGGTCTTATTTTCAGGGCGGCAGCACAGCTATTGTTGAAAATGTGACTACTCATCTTTATTGTGATTGAATGGTCTGTGCTGTTTCAGGCCTTATATGCGACTAGGTTATTGTGTCCATTCAAAGTTCCTAGCAACACTGTATTCCTCTGGATGCTCTGACCTATTATTGTCCTGCAGTCTACAAAAAAGCATTTTTTCCCAGCTTAGCTCCCACCCAAACTCCACATGCTCACACCTTCTCCAACCCCATTAATCCCTCAGCCTCCCACTTCTTTATTTCCCTTCAAAGAGACAAGCGCTGCCCGTGACATCAGTCACAGGAAGTGAATCTTTAGCGTTGACTAATTTCCATCGATTGCCTCCAGACAGGCTTAGCAGACGAGACCCATTCCCACACAGAGCCTGGCTGCTCTCATTTAAGTCTCCCCGCCTGCAGAAAACGCTCCACAATGAACGCAGTCAGCGCTTTTATCTTCTCCCCCACTCCTGCTTATTATCAAATAAATGTGCGGCATAGAGAGATACCCATTGACAGGACCGTGCATAATGACTCCTGGCTGTGTGAAATGGATTAATAAATAATGGTTGAGCAAGGGGAGAAAACAGCTTTGCCTAGTCCCACTACTTCTCAACAAGGCGGCGTAGAACAATCCCCACAACACTCGGTGGGATTGTGCCGGACCACATCTAATGGAGCACTGCATGGAATTTAAAACACAACCCTCCTCTTGAATGCGCTGTGGAATGCGTCAGAAATTAGAGGTGGGCTCCTTAAAATGTGAAGCAGAAAGCACTAGAAAATCTACTACATGATGTTCTACTGAATCCTCTAAAGAATCCCCTCTAAGAGACTTCTCTCCTGTGTGGATAGAGAGGTAAAAGCAGCCTATAAAAATGTCCAGGAGCAGAACTCCTCTACAACCTGTTTCCCATCTCGCTGCTGACAGAGCTGCAGCAGAAGGTAAATCAGTTTCCTTTTTGCTTCTGCTTTCACGCTCTCGTGAGTATACCAACAGTTCAAACATACATATCCTGCAGTTTCCATGTGCAAACCCAATCGAACAGGCACATGGTTGTGCGTACAATCACCAGAGGCCTCCTTATTCTTAACAAAACATCCCCATCCATCCCCTGTCAGTGACATATTGCTTCATTAACACTCTTGGCTTTGTGTATATTGACAGCTTTTTCAAAATGGCAGAGAGTAAAAGTGTTCCTGCTGCCTGCTCTGCACCAAAGGGGCTTAAACAGACTATAAAACCCAAACTGAGGCTGTGATAGTGAAGTACGCTCTGACTGTCACTGTACCCCTGTGCCAAAGTAATAAGTCTGAGACACGAGGTGAAAAGGTCTCAATCTCCTTAACGCTAGATTAAGGAGCAGCTTGATCAAGGCGTCTTAAGTGCTTCATTTTGGAATCAGGATCAATAGCCGCTAAGAAGAATTGAGCTAGGAGCTTCAGTAGGTAGAGCTGATTGAATAGAGGCTAATGACTTCTCAGAAGCCCCTTACAGCAGAGGAATAGCTCATACAGTATATCCTGCTTGTGTTTTTATTTTAGTTTAAATTACACAGAAGGGTTCATCTGTTTCCCGGCTCAGGTTCTCACAGCAGTCTGACAAAGTAACGTAGCCTTGTATTAGTGTGGACATCCAAACACACAGGACTGTGGTGAAAAACATGTTTTCCACCAGGAGCGGCGACAACAGTAAGGCTGTGATGTGACGTCGATGGGGTCAATCCAGATTTATTTTGAAGACCCCTGAAAAACCTGTGCTTGTTTTTCTTGGCTCCCAATAACTGCCTGACCAATTATGTCTATCAACACCGCGCCCACCCTCAGTCGCCATGATCCGACCAATCCCCACCCTGTCTCTGTGGTTTCAGGGTGAAACCCAGCTGAGGAGTGCCCAGAATTAACCAGGATTAGCCTTGGATTGTCGGGGATTACTCAGGCTGGAGGGGGATTAAGTATGATTGCCAGTTTGGGGTGGGTGGGGGGATGTGTGTGAGTCTGTGTGCGCGTGCACATCGAGGTGAACATGTGTCAAGTTGTGAAATATATATGGTGGCGTTTGTTTACATTTGTAGCACATGTGTACAATACTGTCATGACTGAAAAGTCTTAGATATGATTTGATTCCATCTTTAACAGTCTACAAAGAGGTGTGGAAATGGCTGGAAACTGTTTTTTCCTTTGCGGTGTGACAGGGTCCAGATATATTTTAATATTCGTTGTTCTGTAGAATTAATATGGAGGCTTTTCTCTACTCCGACACAAAGCTCTGTTGAGAGAATTGCTAGTAACAGAGAGACAGCAACAGGGAAAAGGGTGCAATGGGTTACATCATTCTTGTTGCTATGCAACACAAACTGGATAATTTGCAATAGATGTAATTAGCGTTAGCTAGCTAACCCAGAATAAAAAAGGGACAAGGGGGTTGAAAATAATAATAATCAAGAAAATTAGCCATTGCTCTGTTATTGCTATTCTGAAATGGAGGACGTGGGCACACGGCATCCTGCTGAAGAGAACACACAGTTTCTGACCACTTAAAAAGCTGTTTGGAGACCGGGTCTCAATAAAAATGTAGGCACAGGGGGTGGACATAATAATAGCAACTCCCAGTGCAATGTAACGTTCAGTTACAGAGGGGAATCAACATTTCTCAGCTTGTCACAGTTTTAACACAATCTAAAGCAAAGGATTTGTATGGATAACAGTATGAAACCATAACCACTAGTAACTCCTTTCTTCTGTAGGATTATAAATGTGGCATTGAAAATCATAACATGTCAAAACATTAGGTAATGAGAGACGTACTGTGTCACTAGGCAAAACATTTCAGATCCATGTGTTTCATAAGTTTACATCTTACAATCTAATTGCTGATTAACTGATCATTTACTTTAAAGGCAAATAAAACTTTTACAGAACAATTCTGCATATTTGCAGTGATGACATATCACAAGAAGCCAACCACAAATGTTTCACAGTAACCTCTTAGAGAGAATATAGAGAGAATGTTTGACCTGACATGATTTTAGGAAACTGTAACTGTCACTTTTGCTCTGACTGCACAGTAAAGTGCTAAACTTGAGGAAAAGGGAAAAAAAAACTGTTCAGAGAGAACGTTCAGTGTGTCATTTTGTTCCTGTTTTGTTCCTCTTGTTTAAGTGGCTAGGGGTTAGCCTTCTATAGACTTTCTGCTCTCGTCAGTAGTTGTAATGTTATGCACAGCAATGCTCATCCACCCTGTAGTCTCACATTCAGACCTTTAGTGCTGGAGGACAAAAAGTTTTCTAGCTTCCGGGTTTGCTTCCAAGTTGGTTGTGCGGCCCACTGCACATGCACATTAGTGTTTCCCTCACTGGCACCAAATGCGTGTTCCCGCTTGGCCCATAGACTTTATGTTGTAATGACGTCATAAAAACAAAATTCACTTTTATAGGTTCTGGGAAAATTTTTACGAGTGTAAAACCTCCATAGATTGAAAATTCATAATAGAAAGAATAATTATTTGTTTCATGGGTACCTCTTTCATAATGGTTTTTCATAATTCAGCAGGGGATTTTTTTCATTGTAATACCAAAAGTGGCCACTGGGACAAATTGGTGGTACAGTGGCTTTATCGTATCCAATACTTTTCATCCCACTCTGCCCATGGCTCTGCCACCAAAGCTGTGATTGGACAGTTGATTGTTTTGCATTTTGGCATTGATAATGCAATTTCCACTAAAAAAAAAAAAAAATTGTCGTGAAAACTATTGACCATGCTTTGATTTTAGTTTTATCAGGTGTTGCTGCCCTCTGCTGGACAACAACTCTTCACGTTGTTTTCTGTGTTTGATTTTAATGTGGCGAATTCCCATCACAATGAAAAAACAATTATTCTATTCTTATTACTATTAACTAATTGTCATTTAACATGTGTTTTCTATTTAATTATGTTATAACAAAACATGTATTTGACTTTATGTCTATGCTGGCATTCATTTAGGCATTTAAAATCCTCCATACATACATTGTTACCTGGAATTTTGAAAAAGGTAAAAGTGTAAGAACTTGGTGTGTCAACAGATCTGTGTGTCCATGGACCATTAGCTAACCATTGGACTGACTACCCTCTGACTCAGTGAAAGCAGCAGTGTGTCAAGATCAAATTCTATTTATGTTTAATATACAGTAGTGGAGCTGGATACAGTGCAGTGGGATGGATGTGAGACCAGATTCAGTCACAGTTTTCTCTGCAACAGTCCATCTCCTCCTGCGTTAGCAGAAAGGCAAAGGCTGAGAACAAGGGGAACAAGCTTCTCCATTTCAGAATCAGTCTTTCTGACAAGTTAATATATACACTGAAGCAGGGATGGGCAGCTATGTGCCATGGAGGGCTGAGAGGCTGCAGATTTCATTCTAGCCAAAGACTATGCTGAGCGATTTCACTGATCAGCTCCTCCACTGTGACAGACGGTGTGTTAATCAGGGACATCTCCTGCTATATGGCCTTTGATTGCTATAATAACCTGGAGTCGCTCCACCTTCCTATTGCATGTGATGGTGCAGTCCTGTAACAGAGTCATAGTGATTTATGAGGTTTTTCGATTTTTCTTTTGTTTTCTTGTGGCGTTGTCCTTATTGTAACATTTAGCCATGAAACACTGTTGTAGTCACTATAGAGGATAACAGCATCCTTGAATAAATGTAGTGTATTTAATCTTTTTGGGCAGCAAAGTTATTTCCACTATGTTTGTCTGTTGTTGGGACTGACTGAATAGTTGGTTGTTTTTGGCTGTTTGCTAATGAGGTTGGGACTTTTAATTGACTGTGTGTGTGTTAAGTTTTGCTTCCACTGCATGTGTCCCTCCTCTAACAGTATATCTTTACCAGCTGATGCTGTGGCTAAGTGTTTTTTCAGCTGAAGCCACAGTTGCCACAGTCTTGTTTCACCAATAAGTGTTCCAAACTCGATGAACTGCCCTCCCCAACAATTTTTTTTATCAGCATTTTTAGTATATATTATTATATGATCCTATAGCCTGCTGCAGTACAGTATTGTACTGCCAGCAGGCCTATAGGATGATCTGACACCGCTATGATCTGACACCGCTATAGTTAAGGTTTGGTTAGGTCTAGGCACAAAAACTAAATGATTAAGGTTAGGGAAAGATTCTGGTTTGGGTTAAAATTACTGCTTTGTTAAGGTTTTGGAACATTTGTTTGCATGGTTAAAACAATAACTACTTAGTCAAGGTTAGGGAACAACTGTGGTCCTGGGCAAAAGAAACCAACTTTGACTGTTGAAAATGTAGAAAATGGGAAGTAAAGCAGTTTGCTTCTGGTGTAATCTGGTTGGATACACATTTATTTTCTTATATATATATATTATATATATAAGAATATATTGCATACTGGTTGTCTATTTAAACTGCAGTATATGAAGTTTAAAAAACTCTAGAGGTCTCTTATAGCGTCGGTCTTTTGCTAATTTGTTGATGATTCATTGGAGCCTTATTGCACCACAGTGTTCATATAAGGGGGTGGACAATCAGAAAATTAAAACATTAGGTGGTGAGTATCAGCACCGTTTTTTTCTTCGATTTGCAGTTTCAGTACAGAAATGTCCATCTCAGCCTTTAAAGAATGTCAGCTTACTCTTATTATATACAGAGGACAATGCAGAGAGCTGCCACATTATAATACTATGTATCAGCAGGTGAAGGAACAGCAGTTGTGGTGTAATTGTTGCTCTTGTAGTTGTACAGCAGCTCTCTCTCTCTCTCTCTCTCTCTCTCACTCACACACACACACACACACACACACACACACACAACTGCTAATCACAGCTTGGTACAGGTAGTAAGGCATTGGGACTACTGGTGATTGAGCCTCCCTGGTGGATTGGAAGCAGGAATCTGACAGACTCAGATAAAAGGCTGTTTGGAGTTGCCTGCAGCATCAAACAGCATCAACCCCCCCCCCCCCACACACACACACACACTCACAACCCACCCACCCCCATCTCTTCCCCACCATCACCTCCACTCTCTTCATTTCTCCCTCTTTTGGTTTACTCTGTTGCCATGGCTACGCCCAGCCAGAGCCGTCATGTTGAGGAGGAACCTGTCAGGGTGCCGCTCTCAGATCACCTGATGCAGGTCGCCTCCACTGGCGGCCTCTTTCACACAGCGTCATCGTTCAATTTGGCTTTGATTAAGTCTGTGCTCCATAGCGTGCCGCAGCTGAGAAGAGAAGTCGGTGTATTTCGTCGTCAAACGTTGAGCATGTGTAATTTTGCCGACCTGGTTTTTTGGAGAGGACCCCTCTGAACAGCAGGAAAAAAAAAAAAAAACATCTCTCCTATCCAATTTCCACGTCTGTGAAGAGTCTAGCCAAAGCAGTGTGATTTGAATGGCGGATTGGATGAAATTACCTGTTAGGAGTCATGCTGAGGGGATGGGTGTGTGTGGAGGGGTCTTTTCTACATGAATGAGAATAGTAGTAAGATACAAGAGTGATCTGAAATCCACTTAAAGCTAAATTCCCCCTGTAAACATTTTGCCAGAAACCTATTACCTGCTGTTCTGGATGCTGTGCTTTTCATATTAAGTCGCAACAACAAAGAGATGCCACCTCTTTCAGCTGGCTGTCCAGTTTGCAGCCATGCGGCTCTGTATGCAGCCAGAGTTAGTGGAGTACATATGCTGACTGTATGGATTGCACTGAGGGGTGAAATGTAAGCTGGCCCCCTGTTGAACACAGATTTGCATCTCTTGCTGTTTTTTTTTTGTTTTTTTTGTATTTGCTCTTCTTTCAGTGTGAATGAATGAATGAAAGAGGGGAGAAGGGGGAGGATGGAAGTTGTATGAGGTGATGAGAGGATGGATGTGGAGCGAGGGAGAGAATGAGCAATGTCGTGATCAAGAGACGCTGGGACTCAGAGAGGGAGATGAATGGGGCCGAGAGCAGGAAAATTGGACAGGAGGCGGGGAGTGAATGAAGATAGAGAATGGCTCGAGATATCAGGAGACAGAGATTGTGAGCTATGTGCAGGTAATAAACAAGGCAGAAATAGATAGATATCTCAAGAGAGGAAGAAGAAAAGTGAGTGATTGCGCGGATGGAGTAGAAGTTGGGGTTTGAGGGGGGTTTGTTTCTCCCAAAAGAGCAAAAAAGGCAAAAGAGAGGGAAAGAAAGAGAAGGCGAAAAAGGAAAGGGAGGAAAGCTGGAGAGAGTGTGAATAATGACACAAACAGGAAAGATTTGGATGAACACGCTGTACTTAAACTAACTTGGCCAGCTGAGATGATGTGTATCCCTGCTAAGCTCTCCTTTAGGCAGGCTTAGATCTCATCAACTCACTCCAGGTTGGCACTAGCTTCAAATGCCGCTGCGGAGCCTTGGATTAACCATACAGCCGTCACTCTCCGACACTTAAACAGGGGTCTGGAGAGGCTTATCCCCCCCCCCCCCCAAAATCGCCCACAACTGCCACATCCGTCCCCTTCAAAGTTACACACAGGAAGACTTCATCATAACGATATCTGCCATCATTGCCTACGGTTATGTTAATTGTGCCACGATTTTAAAAGAGGTTAAATGAGCATGTCACTCCCCTTCTCCCTCCCGCTGTTTACTTTGCCTCTATCTTATCCCAGGCCTCTGTATGAATGTTTCTTTTTTCATTCTGGTGCTCTTCCAGATCTTCTCCTGCCAAACCCCCCCCTCCCTCCAATACTCCCTCCCTCCCTGTGTCTGGTTGGATCTCAGGCTCTCATATTTGGAGGCCCTGCAATCGATACAGGCTGTCTGTGATTGGGTTGCCTCGCGTGATTCATTTCTGTAACCTTGGTGATGGTTTGATGTGGAGGCTGCACCCATGTCCATATTATGACTCAGTGAGCGCGTGTGGAGAGGAGAGGTTGGTCAGGGGAGGTATCGATTGGTCCTTCACTCTCCCTGTCCTCTTTGCTCTCCCCTCCATCTCCCTTTCTTTCTTTATCCATCTTTTTTCTCACTTG